>NC_082709.1:25546341-25890841 GCF_030144855.1 Hypanus sabinus
CTGTCCATTTCAGTATTGTGATATCTATAAATTCAGTATTATACACATTTTAATCAATGCATGGATATTTACATACTATCTGAAGGATAGAATGTAAATTACCCTTGGTCCTGACCTGTGGATTCATGTTTGAATCTTTCTTAAATCAGCAGTGCGTTTCCGTGAATAAATCTGATTGGCCAGAGTTCCAACTTTGAATTACTTTTCTTCAACCTTAGTATTTCGTGTAGAGGTTCAGCATTTACTTTTATACTTCCTTTTACTGACAAGTTTTACCATTTTTTTTAAACAGACAGGTAACCACTTTGCACAGTTATTTTCAATAATGCATTTTGGATTTTCCAGTACCCTTTATCAACATTTTTTTGTAATAATGATACTTACTCTGTAATTTCCTTTTAGTTTATAAATTCACACGATACTGGATTCATTATTATTGTCTTTTGTCTTATTTTGCATAATCATAGCAATTTCTCCAACCAAACATTTAAACCAAATTTTTTATATTAGCAATGGAATCAAGGGAAGTATTAATTTTTTTTAAATTAAAAAATATTGTTTCTTTTGTGAGGTTATTTAAAAAAAATGGTTACTTGATTTGTGGCAGGATAAATGAGGCCCTATTTTGTTATTTATCGAATAAACATAAGAGCACATGCAGGTATTTCAAAACTTTGAAGATTTAAAAAAGCTGATTATCAATTTCTGTTTTCTCTTGAAGCAAACATATTGATGACAGCAAGAAGAAAATGCACATTTTATCTTTAAAATTTCATGACTCTTTTTGCAATCTAAATCATAATTTGAGGTTTCTGCACTTGGGATTTAACACTGTACGCCAAATTATTTTTCAATTTCCATTGTTTCACTTCTCTCTTCACTGAAGTGTAGTTTCAGTATTGCCAGTCAACTTCCTTCAAGTTTTTGGGCATTGTTCATTTGCTCTAACGTCACAACCTCGGCAATGGAGTGAGGGAAGCAACTGCTAGGAAGGGAGGATGGCATAATAGTTAAACCTGTTCCTATGAGGAGGTGACACAAACTTTTTCCACCACTGGTCAGGGCAAATGAATGTGAACTAGAATAATTTTCCCTTTCCCTATCCTGGGAAACCAAAGTCAATTAAGCATGATGTGTACTGACCAAAACTGGCCAACATTCCCTCAATTTTTTTTATCAGATGTGTGGACCTACCATTGCTCGGAGCAGGAAATTCTTACACAGCCTGAAAACAGCAGAGCACTTTAAATTGTATTTTTTTTGCAATATGCATACTATGAGTATTTAGAATGAAAGTTGAAAAATCACATCTTTTGATTTTATATTAATTGAAGGCATAATGAAATGCAGTACAACCAAGAATCTTTCACATTTTGTAATTTTTAAAAAAACTTAGATGGTATTGGTGCTCAGTGGGCTGGCAGTTTATTAACAATGAGATTTCCATTCTGTGTTTATTGCTACAATTTGTAACAGTGTTTTTACCTGAAGCACTGAAAATGTAAATATATTGAAACTTTCAAATACTTCAAACTAAAGGGTTTGGTACAACATTTGTGGATATTATTAATTAGCATAGTATAATTGTGAAATACCCTGTAATTGATCAACAGACTTGAAAATCATCAGCATAATTTCGAAATCGTATCAATATTAAAGAATATTCCAGCTGAGCCACAACAAAGGCTATGTGTGCAGGAGCATTTCAGCTATGTGCTGTCGCACACCCACTCAGCTCAGAGGGAACAGTGTTGGACAAGTAACTGTAGGATTCAATGCAGTGTAAAACCGTCTTTTAAAAAAGGTTTTAAAATAAGTTTTTAGAATACTTTAAAATTAAAAAGCCACTCTTGTAATTTCCAAAAGACACTGATATGGGTAATGAATATGCATTAATGAATATAATTTGATAATTTTTTCAACATGAAAGTAAGTTGAATTTTTGAATGCTTCAGTTCTGCTGCAAGGGGTGCTAGCCTATAATTTCAAGTTCAAAATTTATTCTGTATGTTGCATTGTTTCAGGGCAGTTTGATTATTAAACTTAACAAATTAAGCTTATTAAAATAACTAAAGCCTTACTGCTTACGACTGCAGATTAATATGGCACTGCATCTGTGAATGTCCTTGTTGAGAATGTTATCTATTTGATCATGGATATGAGCACAAAATTCAACTTTGGCTACTTGAGCAAACTTCCAAAAAGACAATTTGTCTCTTTTTTTTAAAACCATTTGAAATAAAGTTTGTTGAATGCAGTTTCTGTACATTGATTTCTTAAAATCACTAATTAGATCATTCAGTAAGGGAGAAATGTGGCTTGGCTTTCAGATAGCACCTTTCAAAATCTCAGGATGTTCCACTGCACTTGACAACAAGAGTACTTAAAAGTACATCCTCTTTTAAGAAAGTGCTGCATCCGATAGTGCACTGGCCTATGAAATGATACACAAAGATGCACAACAGCTGAGGGATGACCAACTAATATAGGAAGGAAAAGCAAAGAGGTCCTAAAGAGAGAAGTTAGAGAGCCAACCAGAAAGCTTGGAAGCAGGTTGGTAATTTCTGGATTGCTACCTGTGCCACGCGCCACTGAGGATGATTCGGCGGATAAATGCGTGGCTGAGAAGCTGGTGCAGGGGGCAGGGCTTCAGGTTCTTGGATCATTGGGCTCTCTTCTGGGGGCAGTATGAGCTGTACAAAAGGGACAAGTTGCACCTAAACCGAAGGGGGACAAATATTCTCGCCAGCAGATTTGTTAGAACTGTTGGGGAGGGTTTAAATTAATTTGGAGTGAAGGAACTCAGGACAGGATGGATGGTAAAAAAGTAAAGATAACACGCAGTCAGACTGTCAGGAAGGGCAGGCAGGGTGAGTATCAGTGCATTAGTGATGCAGAATCTAAGAGGGTAGCAAATACAGCACTCAGCATGTTACATCTCAATGCATAGAGTATAAGAAATAAGGTGGGTGATCTTGTGCTTTTACAGATTGTTGGGTATGATGTGGGCATCACTGAACCGTGACTGAAGAACGTTGTAGTTAGAAGCTGAATGTCCAAGGTTACACACCGTATTGGAGAGATAAGAAGGTAGGCAGAGGGAGTGGCCCGGCTCTGCTGGCAAAGCATAGCAACAAATCATTAGAAAGATGTGACATAGGAGTGCAAGATGTTGAATCCTTTGGGTTGAGTTAAGAAACTACAAGGGTATAACAGCCCTGAAGGCAGTTATATACAGGCCTCCAAACAGTAACTGGGATGGGGATTATAGATTACAACCGGGAAATAGAAAAGGTGTGTCAAAAGGGCAATGTTATGATAGTCATAACATAGATTGGGGGAAAATCAGATTGATAATGGCTCTCAAGTGAATTTACTAAGTGCCTATGATACGGTTTTTATAGCAATTTGTTGTTGGGCCTACTAGGTGATCAGCTGTACTGGATTGGGCATTACGTAATGAAATGGTGGCAATTAGGGAGCCATGCTTAGGAGGCAGTGGTCACGCTATGATTGAGTTCAACCTGAAATTTCATAGGGAGAAAGTAAAGTCTGACACAGCAGTATTTCAGTGGAGTAAAGGAAGTTATCGTGGTACAAGAGAGGAGTTGGCCTGTTATGTATGTGGCCTGTTTACACAACTATGTTATTAATAAAAATGCTGGAGACGGGAGCTAAGTTTTATGGTTCTTTACTGGTAGAGTCCAAACTTGGCACACACACACAGATCCATACATGCCTAATAGCACATGCAATGACGTGTTACTACAACATAAAGTAGTCCCTTATAATGTAGCCAATACGGTACACTCCTCCCCTTTTATTTAATAGTGTATTGACTTTTTGTACTGGCGCACTATGCTAAACAAATATGTTCACCCTTAAACATACAAACGCCTACCATTTGTTTACAAATTATAACGAAGTAACTTAATAATATCAAATAGTAACAAGCCTTTTTCTTTTTTTACTTTTGGTCTAAGACCCATTTAGAGCTCAAGTCTCTGGGGAGGTCTTCTCTGCCTCTCCGGGTAACGTCTGTCCTGAAACGTTTGCTTTGGGGAATGAGTCTCCACAGGTACATCAGGTGGGTCCTCAGCACTGATGACAGGCTTATCTGTAGATGAGGCTGATGTGGTCACATCAGGAGTGTTTGCTTCTATGTCAGGGGAGTCCGGGCAAGGTGGTGGTGTGTTTTTCACCTGAGCATCCAGGATTTGGTCCATATGACGTCTCCATACGTTTTCTCCCACCTACTACACATCAGTGGCCCGTCTATGGCGGAAATTGTACCCGGCTGCCACTTTTCAGTCTGGTAATCACGTGCAAGAACTGATTGTCCCACACTGAAGCTCTGTGTTGATTTAGCATTCAAGTGTTTGAACTGTCTGTTCTCCACATCACGCCGCACATCCAGTTTGAGAAGATCCATGTGGGACCTCAGGTTCCTGTTCAGAAAAGTCATCTCTGGAGTCTGATTAGTGGTTGCATGTACTGCATTATGATAGGCAAGGAGGAAGTTGTCTGTCTTGTGTTGCACTGGTCAATTTTCACCGTCCATTGCCTTGATGGCTTTCTTGAATGTCTGCACAAATCTTTCTGCCAAGCCACTTGTGGATGGATGGTAAGGGACAGATGTAAAGTGCTTGATTCCATTGTCCTTCACAAAACTTTGGAATCCTTCCGAGACAAATTGTGGTCCATTGTCTGTGCAGATTTGTTCTGGTATGCCATTCCTGGGGAACGTGGCCCTCAGAAATGTAATGGTGTTTTCCGATGTGGTTGTCTTCATTTTGGTGACCTCTGGCCATTTGGAATGTGCATCAACGGCAATTAAAAAGATAGAGTCCATGAATGATCCAGCAAAGTCAATGTGCACTTGTTGCCATGGTGATGAGGGCCACTCCCATGGATGGATAGGGGATTGTGGTGGTGTATTCTGGATCTTTTGATATCCAGAGCAGTTCCTGGTCAAGTCCACAATCTGTTTATCCATTCCTGGCCACCACACATAGGCATGAGCAAGACCTTTCATCTTCACGGTACCTAGGTGCCCCTCGTGCAGTTCCT
Organism: Hypanus sabinus; assembly: GCF_030144855.1. Taxonomy (NCBI): domain Eukaryota; kingdom Metazoa; phylum Chordata; class Chondrichthyes; order Myliobatiformes; family Dasyatidae; genus Hypanus; species Hypanus sabinus. Next base: position 25,551,412 of record NC_082709.1, read on the forward strand.
CCAGCACTCCAGTGCGTAGCTTGGGAGGAATCACAACTCGTGAGTCACACAGTAGTGTTCCCCGACACACTTGGTAACTGCGCTCCTTCCTCACTGAGAAGGCTGGAAACAGTGTGTTACCACGCACTGGCCATCCCTTTACCGTGATGTCATACACTTATGACAACATAGGGTCATTGCGTGTTTCTCTTTCAATGAGGCTGTTTGTCACTGGTAATTGTTCAACTGTTGTGTGGAAGACCTCTGCTGAATCTATTTGTGTAGTTATCTCGTAAGTTGGCAGTGGTAAACGTGACAGACCATCTGTGTTGCCATGTTGCTTGGTCCCCTTGTGTTCGATGTCATACCTGTGACCTCCTCAGAACAGAGACCATCACTGCAGCCTTTGTGCTGTCATCACTGGAATGCCTTTTCTTGCGTTGAAGATTGACACAAGAGGCTGATGGTCAGTCAACAGGGTAAACTTTTGACCATACAGGTAGTGACTGCATTTCTTGACTCCCCACACAAGGCTTAGGGCCTCTCTGTCAGTCTGTTCGTAGTTGTGTTCAGCTGAAGTTAGCGTTGTTGAGGCAGAGGCTATTGGTCTTTCTGAGCCATCTGGAAACTTGTGCGATAACACAGCTCCTATCCCATGGGGCGAGGCATCACAAGCCAGTCGGATTGGTAAGGAGGGGTCAAAGTGCGTGAGCACCCCCTCTGAAGTTATGAGTCTTTTAGTTTCTTGAAACACTTTCTCACAGCTTTCAGTCCACTTCCGTTATGTCCCTGTCTGTAATAGTGCATTTAGTGGGTGTCGGACTGTGGATAGGTTAGGCAAGAACTTATGGCAATAGTTCACTAGTCCAATTTATGCCCTCAGCTGAGACACATTTTCAGGTGGTGGTGCCTTAAGCACCTCTTCTGTCTTGTCTTGAGACATGTGTAAGCCATCCTTGTTGACTACATGCCCACAGTATGAGTTTTCCTTTATGAAAAACTCACATTTCTGTTGATTAGCTCTGAGCCCATATTCTCGTAACCTGGTGAGCATTTGTTCAAGGTTAGAAAGATGTTCGTCGTCATCCTTGCCAGTGATAGTGATGTCATCCAGGTAACACTGAGTCCCTGGAATCCCCTGCAGGACCTGGTCCATTGCCCTTTGCCAGATTGAAGGAGCTGATGTTATCCCAAACACCAACCTGTTGTACTGGTAAAGTCCTTTGTGAGTATTTATTGTCAGGTATTTCTCGGATGCATCATCGATTTCCATTTGAAGATAAGCCTAGGACAAATCGATTTCTGTGAAACATTCCCCTCCTGACAGGGAAGCAAAGATGTCCTCAATACGAGGTAGAGGGTACTGTACTGTGCGGAGAACTGGGTTAACGGTCATTTTAATTTCTCCACATATGCGCACCTTGTGTGGTTTTCCTGGTTTTGTGCTGGAGGTTTTCTTCATCACTGGAACAATAGGCGTGGCCCATTCACTCCAATCTACCTTTGACAGGCCCCAGTCAGCTCCTGATTTTTCAGCTCAGCCTCTACTGTAGGACAGATTATATATGGAACTGGTCTGGCTTTGTGAAATTTTGAATGTGCATTTTCCTCAATCTCAATCTTTGCCTCCATGCCCTGAAGTGTTCCTATTCCTTTCCTGAACACTTCCTCAGAGTCAGCAAGTATTTGTGACAGTCTCGCAGATGAGGCCTTGCTGCCCTCCTTTGCTGAGACATCAAGTGCCTTGATGGTGTGCCAATCCAACTGGATTTTCCTGAGACATTCACGTCCCAGCAGCAGTGGTCCTCCATTTTTCAGTACATAGAGGTTCAGCTGCTGTGTTTTGTCTCTGTAGATCACTGTCACTTTAATTTTACCTTTGGGATACACTCTCTGTCCTGTGTAAGTCTTTAGCTGTAGTTTAGTTCATTTCAGAGGGATGTGAGAAAACAGTCTTCTGTAGCCGTGTACAGAGATCACTGTTAAAGCTGAGCCTGTGCCCAACTCCATTTTAGTCTCAACTCTGCCACTTTTAGAGTGATCCATATTACTCTTCCATCAGCTGTCCCTTTCACGCTGTGAAGTTGCAGACAGGACAATTCACTTTTGTCTAAGTTGTTTTCATCAGAACTGCTTTCTTTCATTCTGTGTACATTGTTGTATTTTCCTTTCTGGGATTTCTTGTTTCTCTGTATTTTGTCCTTTTTCTGCTGTTTACCAGCTTTGCATACTCTGCCAATGTGGCCCTGTTTGCCAGTTTCTGCAATCTTTGTCTTTAAACCAACAGTCATCAGGGTCATGTGACATGTTCCCACAACAGTAACATTTCTTTCCTTCATTTCTGTTCAGTGACATTTTATTTGTTAGCATATTCCAGAGATTTTTGTTGCATCTCTGAAGCACTGGGTTACTATTTCCAATGACACTGCAATGTTCAGCGCCTTCTCTAATGTAAGGTCTTTTTTACACTGGAGCTCCTGTGTGGTTTCACAGTGCATGCCACACACTAACTTGTCCCTCCATGCGTCTGATAGAGAAGCTCCAAATTGACAATATTCTGATAATTTGCACAACTCAGCACAATATTCAGAAATGCTTTCATTTTTGCTCTGATTCTGTCTGTGAAATTTAAATCTTTCAGCGATGACCAGTGGTTTGGGGTTTAAATGCTGCTGGAGAGTGTCTACTATTTGTTTGAATGTTTTGGCATCTGGATTTTCAGGGGTTAACAAGCTCCGTAACAGCCCGTATGTTTTTGCTCCTATAACACTGAGTAAGACACTGGCTTTCTTTTCATCATTAAATCCTTCAGCATCACAATACAACTCCACTCTTTCGATGTAAGTTACCCAGTTTTCAATGCTATCAAATGCTGTAATGGTTCCAAATCATCGCCATCTTTGTTATGTTAATTTATCCCCATGTTTCCTTGTTTTCCTTTTAGCTAGCTCCTTGCAGTCACTGCATGTTCCACTTGACTCACGTGTCCTTTTTGCTAGCGCCAAGAGCGCGCTCTGTCTAGATGCGAATGTTGCTCCTTTTCATCTCCCTTCCCTCTCTTCTCCATTATCAACTAAAACACGGCATTCTGATGAGATGTAGGTTCATAATTCTTGTCGCCAATTTCTTGTGCATGTGGCCTGTTTAAACAACTCGGATTCAGATTTAGATTCAGTTTATTGTCATTTAAAAACCACAAATGCAATGCAGTTAAAAAATGAGACAACTTTCCTCCAGAATGATGTCAACAAAGCACATGATAAAATAGACTACACCAGAAAATCCACATTAATTAACATTAACTATGTTATTAATAAAACACTGGAGACGGGAACTAAGTTTCACGGTTCTTTACTGGTAGAGTCTGAACTTGGCACACACATACAGATCAATACGTGCCTAATAGCGCATGCAACAACATGTTACTACAACATAAAGTCTTCTTATCATGTCCACGGACAGTCTATACATGGCCCAGCCAGAACTAGACATATTTTTGCGCCTTGTTGTTGAATTTGGTAAGATCTGCAACAGTACAGGGTTCCTCTAGTGATGGGCATTGCTGGAGATGTTGCATAGTTTAGTTTGTGGCTCAGTTGCACATTCACAAGTTGTCGGGCTGGTTGTATATCCCCATTTGCTTGGTGACACCTTTGAACGACCTACACCAGTCCTAAGTCTGTTCAGGCACTTCCAGGTAGCCCAGTTGCCATTAGCTCCTGGGGGAAGGCTTTCATCCGGGGGAATTTCCATCATTGGGGGTTGTTTGAGACTGGCGAGCTGGTCTTCCCATAAGGCGATGCGGGCTTCAGATGGGGTTGATTGTAATGGATCAACACTGTTCATGAAGCTTTTCCTTGACATTAGGCGGCTGGGTGTGGGTGTATGACCATGTAGAGGGTGCTTCTCATCTGATGTTTGAAGGAGTCACTCTTTCTTGCTGGCTACCATTCTTCTTATATCGGGGGAGCGATACCCACCAGGATATATAGGCTGTTGGTGTTTGTTGGTTTTAAACAACCTGTGATATATCGGTAGCTTGCATTCAGAACAACATCCATCTTCCTAGCTTGAGTAGATCTTTCCCATGCAGGGCAGGCGTATTCGGCAGTGGAATAGCAAAGAGCAAGTGCACTGGCTCGCAATGTTTTCCAGCTTGCTCCCCATTTTGTGTTAGTGAGCTTACTCAGGAGGTTGTTTGGCGCGCTCACTTTTGCCTTTGTCCTACTGATGTGGTTCTCGAAAGTGAGGCATCTGTCCAGGGTGGCTCCTAAGTAGACAGGGTGCCCGCGATGCGTCAGTGTGGCTCCACACCAGGTCACTTTAAGCTGTCGTTTGGCTTCACGGTTCCTGAGGTGGAATGCACAAACTTGCGTCTTTGACGGGTTTGCGCGGAGGTGGTTTTCTTCATAGTGGGATGTTAGTCCGTCCAAGGTCTCAGGAAGCGCTTTCTCCACGGTGTTAAAATCAGTGCTTTGGGCAGCGATGCCTAAGTCATCAGCGTGTATAAAATGGCGTGTGACATCACCTATAGGTTGGTCATTCGTGTAGATGTCGTACAGCCGCGGTGCGAGCACACTTCCCTGAGGAAGACCATTCTTCTGAATACGCCACCTTCTGCACTTCCCACCTCGTTCAACGCAGTACCGGCGATTCTGAAGCACGCTTTCTAGCAGCTCTGTTCAGTGAGTATCTTTCGTCAGTCTCTAGGATTTTGCAGAAGAGACGTGTATGGTTCACTGTATTGTAAGCTGCTGACAAGCCTACAAAAACAGCAACTGTTACCATCCCTTGCTCAAAACCATCTTCGATGTATTGTGTGAGGTTGAGCAGTTGGCTTGTTGTTGTTTTGCCGGGGTGGAAACCTGCTTGCGCTGGAATGATTTTCTCATCTGCAGTTGGTGCTATCCTATTGAGAATCAGGCGTTCAAACAGCTTGTTGGTGTGGCAAAGCAGTGAGAAACTGCTTAGGAACTCTTAGAATCTGAGGGATCTTTTCTGGGCTTTAAAAGTGCTATTACATGTGACTTCTGCCAAATATTAGGTAGTTTCTCTGTTGCCAGACAGTGGTTGAACAATTAGAACATAGAATAGTACAGCACAGTACAGGCCCTTCAGCCCACAATGTTGTGCTGACCCTTAAACCCTACCTCCCTTATATCCCCTCACCTTAAATTCTTCCATACACCTGTCTAGTAGTCTCTTTAACTTCACTAGTGTATCTGCCTCCACCACTGACTCAGGCAGTGCATTCCATGCACCAACCAGTCTCTGAGTGAAAAACCTTCCTCTAATATCCCCCTTGAACTTCCCTCCCCTTACCTTAAAGCCATGTCCTCTTGTACTGAGCAGTGGTGCCCTGGGGAAGAGGCGCTGGCTGTCCACTCTGTCTATTCCTCTTAATATCTGGTACACATCTATCATGTCTTCTCTCATCCTCCTTCTCTCCAAAGAGTAAAGCCCTAGCTTCCTTAATCTCTGATCATAATCCATACTCTCTAAACCAGGCAGCATCCTGGTAGATCTCCTCTGTACCCTTTCCAATGCTTCCACATCCTTCCAATAGCAAGGCGACCAGAACTGGACACAGTTCTCCAAGTGTGACCTAATCAGAGTTTTATAGAGCTGCATCATTACCCCGTGACTCTTAAACTCTATCTCTCGACTTACGAAAGCTAATTCTCCATAAGTTTTCTTAACTACCCTATCTACCTGTGAGGCAACTTTCAGGGATCTATGGATATGTACCCCCAGATCCCTCTGCTCCTCCATACAACCAAGTATACTGCCATTTACTTTGTACTCTGCCTTGCAGTTTGTCCTTCCAAGGTGTACCAACCCACATTTCTCCAAGTTGAATTCCATCTGCTACTTCTCAGCCCACTTCTGCATCCTATCAATGTCTCTCTGCAATCTTCAACAATCCTCTACACTATCCATAACACCACCAATCTTTGTGTCGTCTGCAAACTTGCCAACTCACCCTTCTACCCTGACATCAAGGTCGTTAATAAAAATCACGAAAAGTAGAGGTTCCAGAACCAATCCTTGTGGGACACCACTAGTCACAACCCTCCAATCCAAATATACTCCCTTCACCATAACCCTCTGCTTCCTGCAGGCAAGCAAATTCTAAATCCACCTGGACAAACTTTCCGGATCCCATGTCTTCTGACTTTCTGAATAAGCCTACCATGTGGAACCTTATCAAATGCCTTACTAAAATCCATGTAGATCAAATCCACTGCACTACCCTCATCTATGTGCCTGGTCACCTCCTCAAAGAACTCTATCAGGCTTGTTAGACATGATCTGCCCTTCACAAAGCCATGCTGACTGTCCCTGATTAGACCATGATTCTCTAAATGCCCACAGATCCTATCTCTAAAAATCTTTTCCAACAGTTTTCCCACCACAGACATAAGGCTCACTGATCTATAATTATCCAAACTATCCCTACTAACTTTTTTGAACAAGGGGACAACGTTCACCTCCCTCCAGTCCTCCGGTATCATTCCCATGGACAACCCTAGTCAGAGGCTCAGCAATCTCTTGCCTCACCTGATGGAGCAGCCTGGGGAATATTCCATCAGGCCCCGGGGACTTGTCCGTCCTAATGTATTTTAACAACTTCAACATCTCTTCTCCCTTAATATCAACATGCTCCAGAACATCAACCTCACTCATATTGTCCTCTCCGTCATCAAGTTCCCTCTCATTGGTGAATACCGAAGAGAAGTATTCATTGAGGACCTTGCTCACCTCCACAGCCTCCATGCACATCTTACCACCTTTATCTCTAATCGGTCCTCTCTTCACTCCTGTCAACCTTTTGTTCTTCACATAATTGAAGAATGCCTTTGGGTTTTCCTTTACCCTACTCGCCAAGGCCTTCTCATGCCCCCTTTTTGCTCTCCTCAGCCCCTTCTTAAGCTCCTTTCTTGCTACCCTATATTCCTCAATAGACTCATCTGATCCTTGCTTCCTAAACCTTACGCATGCTGCCTTCTTCCATCTGACTAGATTCTCCACCTCACTTGTCACCCATTGTTCCTTCACCCTACCATTCTTTATCTTCCTCACCGGGACAAATTTATCCCTAAACATCGACCACATATCTATAGTACATTTCCCTGCAAAAACATCATTCCAATTCACACCTGCAAGTTCTAGCCTTATAGCCTCATAATTTCCTCTTCCCCAATTAAAAATGTTCCTGTCCTCTGATTCTATCCCTTTCCATGATAATGTTAAAGGCCAGGGAACGGTGGTCATTGTCCCCCAGATGCTTACCCACTGAGAGATCTGTGACCTGACCCGGTTCATTACCTAATACTAGATCTAGTATGGCATTCCCCCTAGTCAGCCTGTCAACATACTGTGACAGGAATCTGTCCTGGATGCACTTGACAAACTCTGCCCTGTCTAAACCATTGGAACTAAACAAATGCCAATCAATATTAGGGAAGTTAAAGTCACCCATGATAACAACCCTGTTATTTTTGCACCTTTCCAAAATCTGCTTCCCAATCTGCTCCTCGGTATCCCTGCTGCTACCAGGGGGCCTATAGAATACCCCCAGTAGAGTAACTGCTCCCTTTCTGTTCCTGACTTCTACCCATACTGAGTCAAAAGAGGATCCTGCTACATCCTGCTACATACTGAGTCAAAAGGGATCCTCCCTTTCTGTAGCTGTAATAGTATCCTCGACCAGTAATGCAACCCCTCCTCCCCTTTTCTGCCCTCTCTATCCCTTTTAAAGCACTGAAATCCTTGAATATTGAGAATCCATTCCTGCCCTGGTGCCAGCCAAGTCTCTGTAATGGTCACTACATCATAATTCCAAGTATGTATCCAAGCTCTCAGTTCATCACCTTTGTTCCTGATGCTTCTTGCATTGAAGTACACGTACTTTAGTCCTTCCACCTTAACACCCTTTATTCTGTTTTCTTTCCTCAAAGCCTCTTTATATGCTAGAATTTGCTTTACTCCATGCACTATACTTGCAGCTCTCGCGTGACCTTTATCCTCCTCCACCTCACTATCTGCTCTAACATTCTGGTTCCCCTCCCACTAGAAATCTAGTTTAAACCCCCCCCCCCCCAGAGCAGCACTAGTAAACCTTTCGGCAAGGATGTTAGTCCCCCTCCAGTTCTGGTGCAACCCATCCAGTCGGAACAGATCCCACCTTCCCTGGAACAAGGCCCAATTGTCCAGAAACATGAAGCACTCCCTCCTGCACCAACTCCTTAGTCACGTATTTAGCTGCATTATCTTCCTGTTGCTGGCCTCACTAGCACGTGGCATGGGTAGCAATCCTGAGATTGCAACCCTGGAGGCCCTGTCCTTCAAATTTGCACTTAACTCCCTAAATTCTCTTTGCAGGACCTCTTCCTTCTTCCTATCCACGTCATTGGTCCACGTAGGGACCACGACATCTGGCTGCTCATTCTCCCTCTTCAGAATACTGAGAACTCGATCCGAGTTATCACGGACCCTGGCACCAGGGAGGCAGCAGACCATCTGGGATTCTAGATCTCTTCCACAGAACCTCTTATCTGTCCCCCTAACTATCGAATCCCCTATCACTACTGCTCTCCTCTTTTCTTTCCATCTCTTCTGAACTGAGGGTCCAGCCTTCGTGCCAGAGACGCAACCACTGCTACTTGTCTTGTATACACTGGAATTTAGAAGGATGAGAGGGGATCTGATTGAAACATATAAGATTATTAAGGGATTGGACACACTAAACACAGGAAACATGTTCCCGATGTTGGGGGAGTCCAGAACCAGAGGCCACAGGTAAGAGATAGGCCATTTAGAGCGGAGTTGAGGAAAAACTTTTTCACCCAGAGAGTTGTGAGTCTATGGAATGCTCTGCTTCAGAAGGCAGTGGAGGCCAATTCTCTGGATGCTTTCAAGAAAGGGTTAGATAGAGCTCTTAAAGATAGTGGAGTCAAGGGATATGGGGAGAAGGCAGGAACGGGGTACTGATTGTGGATGATCAGCCATGATCACAGTGAATGATGGTGCTGGCTCAAAGGGCTGAATGGCCTACTCCTGCACCTATTGTCTGTTGTCCCTGGTAGGTCATCCTCACCAACAGTATCCAAAACGGTATATTTATTACTGATGGAAATGGCCACAGGGGTGCTCTGCTCATTCTGTCTATTCCCCTTCCTTCGCCTGACAGTCACTCAGCTATCTGTCTCCTGACTCTTAGGGGTGACTAACTCCAGCTGTAACTCCTGTTTATTTCTGCCTCTGCCTCAAGAATGACCCCAGGACCTCGCTCACTTACACAGCCTCCAGACACATCTTCCCACCTTTCTCCTGTCATCCTTTCGTTCTTCACATAATTGTAGGAGCCATTCCTTTGCTTGCTGTCCAAAATGCTTTATCTGCTCCGATGCTATGTTGTCAAAACCAATTACTCTTCCATGTTTTAGACCAGACGTCCACGTGCAGCAAGTAGTGTATTCAACAACATAAGGTAGTCCCTTATTATAATGTAGGCTATATGGTACATGGCCAAAGTAAATTGGAGGGAAGTGCTGGTAGAAATGACAGCAGACCAGCAATGGCGTAAGTTTCTAGGAAAAAATTAGGAAGGTGCAGGATAGATGTATTCCAAAAGCAAAGAAATATTCAGATGGTAAAATAGTACAACATGGGTGACAAGGGAAGTCAAAGCTAACAGAAGAGCAAAAGAGAGGGCATACAACAAAGTAAAAAGTTAGCAGCAAGATAGAGGATTGGGAAGCTCTTAAAAATGCACTAAAATAATCATTAGGAGGGAAAAGATGAAATATGAAAGCAAGCTAGCAAACAATATCAAGGTGGATACAAACTTTTTTTTCAAGTATTTAAAAATAAAAGAGACGAGAGTGGATATAGGACCACTAGAAAATGAAGCATGAGAAATAATAACGGGGGACAGGGAGATGGCAGATGAACTAAATGAGTATTTTGCGTTAGTCTTAACTGTAGAAGACACTAGCAGTGTGCCAGATGTAGTGTGTGAAGGAAGAGAACGGGTGCAGTTACTGTTCTAAGAGAGAAGGTGCTCAAAAAGCTGAAAGACCTAAAGGTACATAAGTCACTCAGACCAGATGAGCTGCACCCTTGGGTTCTGAAAGAGGTAGCAGTAGAGATTGTGGAGGCATTAGTAATGATCTTTCAAAAATCATTGGACTCTGGCATGGTGCCAGAGGACTGGAAAATTGAAAATGTCACTCCACTCTTTAAGAAAGGAAATTATAGATCAATTAGCCAGACCTCAGTGGTTGGGAAGATGTTGGAGTCAATTGTTAAAGATGAGGTTATGGAGTATATGGTGACACAAGACAAGATAGGACAAAGTCAGTATGGTTTCCTTAAGTGAAAACCTTGCCTGACAAACCTGTTGGAATTCTTTGAGGAGATTACAAGTAGGATAGATAAAAAGGATACAGTGGATGTTGTATATTTGGACTTTCAGAAGACCTTTGACAAGATGCCACACATGAGGCTGCTTACCAAGTTAAGAGCCCATGGTATTACAGGAAAGTTCCTAACATGTTTAGAGCATGTTACCAATCAGCCAATGCTCTAAACATGTTAGGAACTTTCTTGTAATACCATGGGCTTTTAACTTGGTAAGCAGCCTCATGTGTGGCACCTTGTCAAAGGTCAGTGCTACTAGTGGTGTTACGTGGGGGTCAGTGTTGGGACCACTTCTTTTTATGCTGTATATAAATGATTTAGATGATGGAATAGATGGCTTTGTTGTCAAGTTTGCAGATGATATGAAGATCGGTGGAGAGGCAGGTAGTGTTGAGGAAACAGGTAGGCTGCAGAAGGAATTAGATTGGGAGAAAGGGCAAGAAAGTGGCAAATGAAATACAATGTTGGAAAATGCATGGTCATGCATTTCGTTAGAAGAAATAAATGCGCAGACTATATATAACAGGGAGAAAATCCAAAACTCTGAGATGCAAAGGGACTTGGGAGCCTTTATGCAGAACACTCTGAAGGTTAACTTGTAGGTTGAGTCCGTAGTGAGGAAGGCAAATACAATGTTAGCATTCATTTCAAGAGGTCTAGACTGTAAGTGTAGGGATGTGATGCTGAGGCTTTATAAGGTACTGGTGAGGCCTCACCTTGAGTGTTGTGAATAGTTTTGGGCTTCTTATCTAGGAAAAGATGTGCTGGGATTGGAGAGGGTTTAGAGGAGGTTCACAAGGATGATTCCAGGAATGAATGGGTTATCATATGAGGAAATTTTGATGGCTTTGGCACAGGAGGCACTTAACATTTCCTGTACTACCAATCAACAGAATCCTGCAGTGAAAGAGGCACTAAAAATGAAACCTAGAATGCACGTCATATCTTTGCATGGGCTGTCGCCAACTTCTTACCGAGCTGCAATAAGTTCTAATATGCCGCTTGGCAAAGTCTTGTTAGGTTTGGCCATCTCTTCCTTTGGTAAATTCCATGCAGCACTTGTCCAAATTATGCATCCTCTCTTCTGAGAGCACCAATGTTGCCACTGTTAAGGTACACCTTTCAGAAACATTTTTTTTATTGGCTCAGAGGTTATACCTAAATATCCTTTATAGCGAATATGGGAATAAAAATATCTATACTGCAAGTTCAAAAGCTGCACGTTACATGGATTTCAAAACCCAAGTGATTACACTGAGCATATGCTGATGCTTTGAATGAAATTAAATCATTACAGAAATTTGAATGCTGCTTGATTCAGTTTTCAGTACCATCTACATTGTTGATGATAATAATCTGATCAAAGTTCAAAGCAGACTTATCATCAATTATCACTTTAAATTACCCTGAGATTCATTTTCTTGCAACAGAAGAAAGTTGAATCAGTTAAAAAAACACTAAGACTAACAAACAACCAATGTGCAAAATAAAATAAACTGTGCAAGTACAGAAACATATAATAATGATACTAAATAACACTGAGACTATGAGCTATAGAGTCTTTGAAAGTGTGTTCATAGGTCATGTTCAGTGATCAGTGCCGAGGTGAGTGGAGTTATCCACGCTCATATGGTTGAAGGTCGGTTGATATGGCTGAAGGGAAATAACTGTTCCTGGACCAACTGCTGATGACCTAAGTCTCCTATATCTCCTTCCCAATGGCAGCAGTGAGAAGAGAGCATTGTCATGGGGGTCCTCGACGATAGATGCTACTTTTTGTGGCAGCACTTCTTGTTGACGTGGTCAATGCCGGGAGTACTTTACCTGTAAAGGACTGGGCTATACCCACTTTTTGTAGGCGTTTCCATTCTTGGACACTGCTGTTTCCATACCAGGCTGTGATACAGCCAGTCAGGATACTTTCCACTGTGCATCTACAGAAGTTTGTCAAAATTCATCCTTACGTGGGATTTTTTTGTCTGGACACTGGATGTAACATCTTTTTGGGAATTACTGCATAAGTAATACTAAGTATAAACAAGGTGAACTGAGTACTGTTACAATACATGTCCGGCAACAATAAATACAGAATTCAGTTGGGTCTTAAAAACAAATAAACAATTTATTAAACTCTGCTCAACAAAAATGATAAGCAAACAAATGACTAACTTAACCGGAATTTAACTGCTATACGGCAACTCCGGAATAGTTCTTAAAGTAGTACATATATAATCCAAGTGATTTATACAGTCAATTAGGAGAGACTTTCCTGAGGTAACGGATTCTTCGACAATGTGATGTTACTACCGATCCCAGCCAAAATATGCTTTGTCCAAAGGATTCACGACGAAGGAAATAAAAACAGCTTAAAGGAACTAACCTTTTTCTTGGCAAATCAACACTGCACAACCCTTTCTGCTCTTACAGGTAGGGATTATCTCAGATGCAGGTCACTATTTCCTGAACGAAGATTCAATAAGGTTAATCCTGAGTAAACTGCCAACAACACCAACTTTACTCGATCCTTCGGGTTCCTGTACTTCGGTAAAGTCTTCACTCTCCAATACTTAGACTTTAAAATTAAATCAAAGATACATCAAACAACTGGCAGCGATTGGTGAAACTGCCGGCACAACAATTCTGTACCTTACAGTAGAAAGTAAAACTCCACTTTAAAACGAAACTGTGTCAATGAGACAAATACGCAGCATAATGGAGTAACTGACAAGTGACAACTCAACACCAAAACTCCTGCGTCACAGCAGGCTTTCCCGTTTTATACCTGTTGGAACCTGTCATCACGTGACCTCACACTGGCGTGAAATTACATCACCCCACCATCACAAGACCATTACATCATGCTCACCAGATACTCAATTACATCATGGTCATAAGACAGTCACAAGATATGTAACAGTACCAAAGCTGAGGGAAGAGCAAACATTCATTTAGCCATATTTAATATCATTAGCATTGGTCACAGCTGCAAGACAGACTTCAGAATTTAAATACTTTATCTGTACTTTGTGTTAGAGGTAAAAACACTGGCAACTAGCGTGCATTAAATTGTGCATTTTGTTCAGTAATCACATTAAGTATTTGTAACTCTTGAAAATCGAGAAACAGCTGATGCTGGAAATAAGCAAATGGAAAATACCGGAGACACAGTGATAAATCAAAACTTTCTTTGGAATGAAAGATAGGAAAACCAGTTAGGTTTAAGTTGTGGAGATTGTGGGTGAGAGGTGCATGGGATATCTGTCCTAGGATGAGGCCATGGTTACCGTAGAGATAGCCTGTTGATGGTTAGCTGAATTTAGAGAGAAAGAACACAAAAGGAAAGGACAGGCTGTAAAATGAAGAGCTTTAGAGATAGCAGGAATAGCCCCACTTTCAACTAAATTCCACCATCAGACATCCATTTCCTTGTCTTTTGGCATTCCAAAGGGATTATTCCTTTCTTTCTTCCATCTCAACCAACTACTTCCCTTCACTTCTCATGAAAATACAGTGAATACAATACTAGCTCTTTTACCTCTTCCTGACAAACCAGACCTCAACAGCTGTTCTAGGCAAAGCAGTGCGTCACTTGCATTTCCTCCAGTTTAATGTTCTGCTGTAAATATCTGGAGTACTGGTCAGATTTTCTCCCTCCACCAGCACAGCGGGTTTTCTAATCTGCAGGTTATTTTTACTTTGATTTGTTTTCTTTCTAGTTGGCCCAACTAACCTATGAAGCAGATTACTTCAGGAATAGCATATCCCCATGGCAACCCTGGTTTCAACATATCAGATATTCTCCTTGACCCCCACCCATTCTGTATCTTCCTTCACTCTCCAAATCTGACAAACGGTCTTTGACCTGAAGCGTTAACTATTTTGCTTTGTGCAGATGCTGCTTACTCTGAACAACTTAGTGCCTTTGTAACACCTTCAGTTCCCTGAAGTGGAAGGACAGTTTGCATTGAGCTGTGTGTTCCTGTCTGTATTTAGTGGTTTGCTTATCACTTTAGAATGACCCCAAGTACAAACAGTCCTGACCCCATGTTACTGTGCACACACTTGAGACTTGCCAGAGCCTCAGATCTACCATCCTGGAGGCTAGGTTAGCAGAGTAGTTTTCCATTCACCTGACAGCAGAAGATGTCCAACAGCAGGCAGAATAGCTTATGTGCTACATGGTGGCAAACTAATGGAACAATGGCCTCACAGCATTGGCGACCTGGGCAAGTTCAAAATAAATTTATTATCCGAGTACATCTATATCACTATTTGCAAACCTGAGATTCATTTTTTGTGGGTAATCACAGTAAATACAAGAAATAAAAAGGACAAACAACCCATGTGCAAAAAACAACAAACTGCGCACAAATAAAAAGCAATAAACATCAAGAATGCTGAGATGAAGAGTCTTGAAAGTGAGTCTGTAGGCCACGGGAACAGTTCAGTGATGGAGCAAGTGAAGTTATCCCCTCTGGCTCAAGAGCCTGATGGCTGAGGGGTAATAAGTCTTCCTAAACTTGGTTGTCTTGGTCCTGAGGCTCCTGTACCTTCTTCCTGATGGCAGCAGTGAGAAGAGAGCATGGACTGTATGGTGGGGGTCCTTGATAATGGATGCTGCTTTCCTGCTTTGTGTTGTTATAAACCAACAGCAATCGATATGAAACTGAGACAGGGTTTATAAACAAATCCTGAGACCTCTGCTCAAAAACATCGAAAAATAAACAAACGACTAACTTAACCAAAAGTTAACAGTTAGGCAGCAATAACTAACAAACAGTCAAACGTAGAAACTGTTAATGTGTTCTCATCCAAGCACAGACTTAAAGTGGTAAATTTAAAAGTCTGTGTGATTTATACAGTCATTAAGGAGAGACTTCACTGAAACAATTCCTTCAAAGTACCGATGAGTCTGCCGAACACAGCCAAGAGATGCCTTGTCCAAAGAAATCACGAGGAAATAAAAGGGTCTGACCTTTTGACTGGAGGGTGGTCACTGCACAAACCTTCCAGACCTTGCAGGGGTTTAACTTAAATGTGCATGCCACAATTCCCCAACGAAGATTCAAAAGGGTCGATCATTCCCAAGACGCTGAACAACATTAACTTTATCCAATCCTTTAAACTTGGATAACTCCGGTAAAGCCTTCACTCTCTGATACTGGACTGTAAGGGAAAAATAAATGTGCAACAAACAAAACCGATGGAGCCTCCACACCTCTGACCAGCAACAGCGCTGCACAAAAATAAAAATGAGAACTGCGTCACAGACTGCGGGCTTTGGTTTTAAATATTGTTTGGAACATGCCATCACGTGACATAACATCACCTTATGGTCATGAGACAATTGCATCATCCCACTCACCCGTGTTCAAACTGTGAGTAAGTAATGGTGTAGATGTGCTCAATGTGGAGAAGGCTTTATCCATGATGGATTGGGTTGTATCCACTACTTTTTATAGGCCTTTCCACACAAGAGTATTGGTGTTTCTGTACAAAAGACCATGAAGCCACCGGTCAATATACTCTCTACATCTATAGACGTTTGTCAAAGTTTTAGGTGACATGCTGAACCTTCCTAAACTTCTATGAAAGTAGGGGCACCATGGTGCTTCCTTCATTTTGGCACTTATATGCTGGACCCAGGACAGATCCTCTGAAATGATTAACACAGAGGAATTTAAAGTTGCTGATCCTCTCTGCCTCTGAACCCCAAATTAGGACTGGCTCATGGACCTCTGGTTTCCTCCTCCTGAAGTCAATAGTCATCTTCTTGGTCTTGCTGACATTGAGTGAGAGGTTGCTGTTGTTGCACCATTCAGCTAGATTTTCCAACTCCCACCTATCTGCTGATTTGTCACATTTGATTTGGCCAACTACAATGCTGTTATCAGTTAATTTACATGCAACATTGGAGCTGTACTTAGCCTCACAGTCATAAGTTTAGAGCAGGGGGCTAAGCACACAGCCTTGTGGTGCACCTCTGCTGATGGAAATTGTGAAGAAAATGTTGACAATCTGAACTGAATGGGGTCTGCAAGTAAGGAAATCAAGGATCCAGGTGCACAAGGAAGAACTGAGGTAATATTGAATGCCAAGCTGTAGCCAATGAAGAACATCCTGATGTATGCATCTTTGCTCTCCTGATATTCCAGGATTGAGTGAAGAGCAAATTAAATGTTATCTGCTGTTGATTTAGAACACAAATTTCGAACAGATCCAAGTTACTTTGCAGGTGGGAGTTGATGTTTCATCACCAACCTCTCAAAGACTTCATCACAGTGGACAAGTACTACTGAAGGATGGTCATCGAGGCAGGTTCCCAGTTTCTTATTAGACATCGGAAAAATGAAGCTGGCTTGAAGCAGGTGGGCACCTCAGACTGCCCAAGTGAAGAGTTAAAGGTATTGGTGAACACATGATCGGTCTTCAGCACTCTGCCAGGTATCCTGTCTGCAGATTCACCCTTCTGAAGAATGTCGTCTCCGACAGTGAAATCAAGAGACATAGGTGGCACACTCTCAGATGAATTAAATGTCTTTTATGTTCCTTTTGACCATCGGAAACTGAGGGAGATTCTGAAGGTGCCTCCAAGTTTTGATGGTCAAAGCAAACATAAAAGGCATTGAGCTCATTTGGGAATGAGTCACCTATGTCACTTGGTTTCACTGTCATTGGTGATGGCATTCAAGCGCTGCCGCAGCTGTTGAAAGTTCTTCAGTTTTTCATGTTTGGTCTGGAATTGAGAGTTTGTATGTGAGATGCTCTTTTTGGAGATTGTACCTGGACCTGGTCGCCAGACCTGAATGCCACTGATCTGGCCCTCAGAAGATTGCAGACCTCAGGTTTCATCCAGGGCTTCTGGTTGGGGAAAGACGCTGAATGATTTTTGTGGGGACATCCTGAACTACTGTTTTTATAATGTCCATGACAACCGTGGTGTACTTGTTCAGATCCTGACGAGCTCTTGAACACGGCCCAGTCTATAAGCAATCCCAAGCTGCTCGTCAGCCTCTCGCAATCATTTCTTTGTTCTCTCATCTCTGCAGCCTTGCTTTTT
Source organism: Hypanus sabinus (assembly GCF_030144855.1). Taxonomy (NCBI): domain Eukaryota; kingdom Metazoa; phylum Chordata; class Chondrichthyes; order Myliobatiformes; family Dasyatidae; genus Hypanus; species Hypanus sabinus. The sequence continues at coordinate 25,568,876 of NC_082709.1, forward strand.
GGCCTTTGCCTGTGTGCAGGTCCATCCCCGGTGTCCCCGCCACAGCCGCCGGCCGTCGCAACACTCGGCCCGGAGCATGGCGCGGCGAAGCGCCCCAGGTCCAGCTGACCCGGCTGGTAGCACCTGGTAAGGGTCCCCTGCTCGGGGTTACGAGCGATGGTCAACGGCGGACCCAGCAGGAGACTGGTGGGGAAGGTGGACAAGCTACGACCTTGGAAGACAATGGTTGCTTTGCAAGCTGATGATCTACTAAGAGAGGTGATGACCTGTTTAAACTCACCTGTCAGAAGGAAAAGGCAAACCACTGCTGTAACCTGCCAAGTACATGATTTCCCAATATGTCAGTCTCAATAAAGGGTCAAAACAACAACATCAACGGAGCCATGAATAACATTAGTGGAGTCGCGTCCGGCAGCGGTAGGAATGAGGCTACCAGGGTCCTCATCAAGCGAAAACCGCGTGTCAGGATAGCTACGTGGAATATTAGATCTCTTCTTATATGAGGAAAACTAGAAAATGTGGTTATGGAAATGAAAAGACTTAAGTTAAACACACTCGAACTCTGTGAAATGAGATGAACAGAGAGGAGATGGAATCTTGGTAAACAAGGAAACAGCAAGGACTATCAAAGGCAGTGTATCCATTAATGAAAGAGTGATGATGATTAAAATTTCGGCTAAACCATTTGACATTAGCGTCATACAAATCTATATGCCAACCATCGTCTCTGACGATGACGAAGTTGATATGGTGTATGGAGGGGTTGAAAAGCTAATGAAAAAGACTCAAAATTGTGATTCTTAGTGATTTTGATGTCAAAGTTGGCAGCGCAAGAGAAGTTTTGACTGTGGGACCCTTTGGGCTTGGGGAAAGAAACGACCGTGGAGAAAGACTGGTTGAATTTGCAAAAGCTAACAAACTAATGATTGCGAACACCTGGTGCAGTCTGCCAAAACGGGGACTGTACACATGGACCAGTCCTGATGGTTCAGTAAAAAAACAAATTGACTACATTTTAATACCCATTCGGTTCAGGAATGGAGTGAAGCAGGTGAAAACGTACTCCGGTGCTGACTGTTAGACAGATCACAACCCTGTGGTATTGGACACGAGTGTGTGTTTGAAGAATCTGAGAAAGGCCAAACCATGAAACAAAATAGACTTTGATTTGCTCATTAGGGATGAAGCAAAAAAAAAATCATATATTTGGTCGAAATGGAGAATATATTTTCAGTCTTAGATGACAATGGTAGCAACATGGCAGTGGAGAACATCTCGGAAGAGTTTTAAACAACAGTGACAGAAGTTGCGGAAAAGAGCAAAAGACATAACCCTTGGTTCACCGATGAACTGAGAAAGTTAACTGAAGAAAGGTAAAACATCGGGATAATGAACGATACAAAGCCCTACACCGCTTGATTCAAAGAAAATGGAAGGAAGTGAAAGAGAACTGGATGAATGAACAGTGCGAAGAAATTGAGCAGTATGTACGAAGTTATGAATATAGAGGCCTTCACCAAAAGGTAAAGGATATGACAAAATTAAAGAGGGCCGTGCCATCAACTGGGTGTATCAAAAACAGTAATGCTAATCCATGCTATGAAAAAGAAGAGATCATGGACAGGTGGGTTGTGTACATCTCGAAATTATTTGAAGATAGCAGGATTGAAGATTTACCAGAATTAACTCAAATGACTAAGCAACCTAAAATATTGATGTCAGACATGGAAAGTGCAATTCGGAGTCTAAAAGTCAGAAAGGCGGCCGGTGAAGATAAGATTTCCACTGAAATTTTGAAATCACTTGTATACTGTACATCCTGAAATGCTTTTTCTTTGCAAACATCCACGAAAACCCAGAAGTGCCCCAAAGAACGGCAGTTAAACGCAACGATCCCACCTCCCCCCACCAGCAAAAAAAATGCGCATCAATACCATCACTGAGCCCTAGCATATGCTAAGCAATAGCAAAGACACAGACTAAAGTTACCCCAAAGGCTTAGCATTTCATCCGACATTCAACTCTCTCTCCCTGGCAAGCGAGAAGGAGGTGTCCCCCATTTTCACAGCGAGCAGGAGACATAACAATAACCCGCTGGTTTACGATTTTAAAAGTACGTTTCGTCGCTTTTTTCGAGCTCTGGGTCCGAAGATCGCAAAGACCTCGGGTCTTCGGGCCCACGGCAAAAGATTTTCTGGCCTCGCCGACGACACACGAGTCTCATGCCGTGACACCAATCCTCGATCTGCCCGTCTCCAGAGCCCCGAGATCTTAGGCTTCTGAACGCGATCGAGACTCTCAGGACAAACCCTTGGCTTGTCGGATAACGGCCAGTCGTGGAACCCCGAGAACAGGTCCCATTCCCGCAAAGAACCGAAGCCTGTGTGTAATTCCAGGTCAGGGTCTTCAAAAGAACCCCGAAAGGGAAAAATAAAAAATATTAAATGGTGATGATAAGTCAGCAGAGATTTCTTCAAATAAGCCTGATTGAGGTCCCTGATGATGATTTTAAATGTGTGGGGGTAGGCTGCTTCTTATTTGTTAATCACTGCATTTAATACAGCAAGTGCTTTGTTAACATCTGCCTTTGGCGTATGTAAATTGCGATTGGAATCATGGAGGAGGATTCTCTTGCTAAGTAGAAGAGTTAGCACCTGATCATCAGATGTTCCAGCTCGAAGTAAACAAGAGTGCAACAAGTCCGCTCTGTCCAGGCACCACGAGTTTATCATGAAACACAGACCCTCACCTTTTGCCTTCTCCAAATCTGCAGTCAGGGCCATCTGGAGTATTGAGAAGCCCTTGGGGTCTCACTAACGTATCTGGTTTGGAGTGAGCCATGTCCCCATGAAACACACAACACAGCAACTCATTTTCCTGCCAATACAGCGATCTTGCCCTAGATCTTCAGTCTTTTTCTCCAGGGACTGTGATTTACAGCAAGATGTTGGGTAGAGGGAGTTTCATTCCTCAGTGTCTCAGTCTCCCTCTCCTCCATGAGCGTTAAATCAGCCAAGTCCTTTTGAAGATCGTGACATCGCAGGTTCAAAAAGTATGTTCCTTAAAGGGAAATTACAGGCTGCAGTGAGGGTAATTCAGACAAAGTATAGTTAGAAGATTTGCGAGCAGCCCGCAACACATCGCTGTGGTTCACCGGTACCATCTTGTCCAGCAGAGCTCTGCTGCAGTTTGTCCGTTCTCTTGTGAGTGCTTAGACCTCTCTCAGGCATCCTGCGACGTCGCGATCTTCTAAAGGACTTGGTGGTTTTTGAGACATGGGAGGAAATGTTCTAGCAGGTTAATCGGCCACAGTATAGTGAGCCTAGTGTATCGAACAGTAGTAGGATTTCAGGTCAAGACTAAGAGGGAAAGTAGACAGGGAGAAGGAAAATAAAGAGATTGGTGAAACAAGTAAGTGATTGGTGAAACGAAGAGGGATGAAGGATGATGGGTAGATGAAGCAAAGCAGGGGAGGGGAGAAGGTGTGGAGTCGAGGGAGAAACAGTTATGTCGAACTATAAATGGGTGTTTCATGATCTGTGTGAAATCAGTGGGCTGAAGAACCTGTTTCCTTGCTCCATCTCTATATTATAAATAAATAACAGTTAGTCCTGTGCACCCCTCCCTTCCTTCCCCATCCCAAGTTCAAATCATACCATTCATTCCCAGGGTTTCACTTAGTCATCAGAATAATGCTGATGTGGAGACTGTGCAAGCCACCTTGGATTTCATGTTCATGCCATCCAATTTTCAGCAATGAAAAATTCAAAAATACTCAAGTCAGATGGCACGTGGACAGAACAAGTCTGGAACCATTAATTATGTTTCCCCGTCTTTGCATACCACTTACTATTTCCAGTATATGTAATTTATTTTTAATTAGCAAAGATAAACTATCTTAATAGCATAGGATTCTGGCTGAATTCCTCTGATTTGGGATTCTTGTGAGGCAGCAAAGTGACCCTTTATGCAAGTTATGCTTGAGGTTGTGAACAGCTTAGTGTGAGGATTGAGAAAGTTGCATCAGCACAATTTTCAACGGCCTACCTGGAAAAGTTAGATTGATTGTCTGCCATTGGCAGTCTTCAGCCTAAATGGTCTCATCATACAGACCAGCAAAAATTCAGAAACTGCAAAGTAATATTCAATTTAAAAATAATGTTTCTAAACAAATCAAATTTAGTGTCAGAATTATTTGCAATTTTGTGCAAAAAATCACCATGTAAGAGCAAATTTGACAGAACACCATAAGGAAATAGAAGAGGTAGGCAGTGAGGCATCAAGACTGCCTACTATTCAATATGATCATGGCTGATCTGCCCCAGATCGACTCTTCTGTGTCAATTACCCAATCTTTCAAAAATCTATCCAGTTTTTCATCAAATATCCCCAGTGATCTAAACTCCACAACACTCCCAATCCCCAACTCCCGATTCTTCTAAACTTTAAAGAATATAGACCGAATTCTTCAGCTGTTGTGAAAGATCAGCTCTTTCATCTGAGTAACTAGCCTAGAGAAACTTTTTTTGAACTTCCTCTAACCATATACAAAGTAACTGCAGCAAATCACAGCCACTGGATGGCAGTATATACCACTACAATTTTTATACATCAATGGCAGCATCTGCATAACAAAATTCTTTGTTATCAGGAAGTTAATGTTGTTTGAAAAAGGAATGACTATAAAACAGTGCAATAAGTTACAAACAGCAACAATCCATTAGTTCAGAAAAGAAGCTGAAATTTATGTTCTTTTTATTTCAAATTGTATTTTATTTCAAAAGGTTTTACAGCAAGATCATGTAAATCTATTAACCACTCTTTTACAAATGCTAATCCATTCCCCTTCCTAGCTATGGTTCACGACTGAAACAGGATATTTAATTACTTTGGTGTATTTGATCCCAAGTAAGGCATCTGGCTCATGTTCACTAAATCATTACTTAGGCTACCTATCCCTATCTCGGTAACTTCAATTACTAGCCATAATTTTCCATATTTCTTGTTCTCCTTTGATCCAATTATTTCAATGTCTTTTAAGCCCATTTTTAACTTTCATATTCCATAAATATATTCTTTAGCCATCAACTTAAGTTTTCCTGCTTTCCTTAAGCTTGACTATACCAGCAACGGCTTGATTTCAAAATTCTCACCATCCAAGGTCTTGTCTTCCTACATCCTTCACTCCCTCCCGCCCCATTGTTGCTGGTAGGCAAATCAAGACACTGATGCTATTATATTTCAAATTAAAGGGGTAGGAGTGAAACCACATGTATTCCAAAAACTGTAAACAAAATCTAAACAAATTCCACTTAGAGGAGACACAAGGGACTGCAGATGCTAGAATCTAAAGCTAAGTACAAATTACTAGAGGAATTCAGTGGCCTGGACAACATCTGATATGGGAGAAGAATTGTTGATTTTGAAGCTCTACTTCAGAATTGGGGGCAGAGAGGACAGATAGCCAATATAAAAAGGTGGAGTGTGTCAAGGACCAAAGAGATTGGTGCACTGAGGAGATGTGAAGGATGATAGGCAGAAGGAGCAAGGTTTGGGAGGGTTCGGAAAGAGAGGCAATTGAGTGACAGATGGAAGCAAACAAAGAATTGGGCAAATATGGGCAGGCAGGGGTGTGGAGGGTGAAGGGAGAGACAAGTGCTAGAAAGTGATAGGTGGAAACATAAGGCTGAGAGTGCTGGAAACATTAGATGATACTGGGAACCATTAGGGGAGAGGGGAAGATCAGATAAAAGCAGACTGGGGAGTGTAAAATGTGTGGGTAGTGGGTGGATGGAGAGGGAGAGGAATGAAAACGGGTGTATGGCAGTCAATATTGGAAAGGAGACAAAAATAGTAAGATCTGAAGTGAATCAAGAGGAGGAAAATACAGAGGAACACAGGAGGTAAGGGTTACTGGAAATTGGACCCAGATAGAATAAATAACTAAAGGGATACCACTGAGAAATGTTAAACTGAGTATTTTCCAGTTTTTATTAGTAGAAAGAATGGGAAAACACATATACATTCAAATCATTAGGGAACAGAAGGTAACTATCAGTTGACTATCAAGGAATGAACTGTCCTCAAGGAAATACATCCTACTGATGTTATTTAAATAATTATTCATCTTTATTCTGTGGTTACATAAATGGAAAAGCCAATTTTCCCTTTCCTTTTATCACTAAAATTATCCTTTAGAGATGACAGGAACAAATATTAACATTGAGGAATACAAACACAAGTCTGCAGAATAGAAAACCAGTAAATACTGCTGTAATTGCAACTGAAAGTTGATTCCTGGTTCTAGATGTTGGCAGTAAGATGCACTGAAAAAGAGTGCACACCACGTAACAAGAAGTTAGACTAGATTTTTAATGATTAGTAATACAATGGCTCTGTTTTCAGTTTTCACTTCAGAAAATGCAAGCAAGTGAAAATCTAGAGAAAATATTTCACAGAGGAATTTTAATGACCTTCAAAGTACTGTCTATTTGTATAGTTTATTCATAAAGTAAAACTTCAAAACATTTTTTCTAATTTTATTCAAAATATAAAATTGGAAAAAATATAAATTACATAACACATTCTCTACTTAAATCATTTAAAATAATTTCTAATCAAAGGTAAGGGAATCCAATGTATTAGCTTGGAATATCAAATTATTACTTGTGCTAAATGGATAGGAAAGAAAGAAAAACATGATGACATGTCAGGACCAGAAATAAGATGGACACCATTGAGATATTAGAAGTCCATGTGAAAACTGACCAGAATGGCAGCAGATGGATGCAAGCCGATAATCATTGTTATGTTTTACCCTTATATCCACTGTAATTTATCTTTCGACGGACTGTGGAGAGAAAATGAAGGTAACGTAATCCATGCTCTATTTCTAAAATCCTAATGTTCAGCCCAATGAAATAAAGAAACAAAAACTCTTGTTACATTGGCAAATATGAAATTTCAGGGTAACACAAGATAGGAAAATTTTCATCAAAAGATCAGTAAAGTGTAGAAACTGAAATCAGAGAACCATTGAAATAACATAGCTACACACACACAATTAAAGACTTGTAAGTGAGAAAGATAATAATTAACCTTCCAAAAACTTAAAGGATAACGACAGTGTCAAAGCATGGTCTACGTGAATTCTATATTAGATCAATGGGATATTCTTATAATCATTCCTGATCATCATTTATACTTTGAATAAAAAATGATCACCAATGAGCTCAATAGAGAAGATTAAAGGGCATAAGACAAAACAGTGGCATCCCTTCTGTGCAATGGTTTTATAAAGTACAGAATTATAAAGTTATAGTTATGTAGTTTGCACTGTAAATACAGAAAGCTATTGCTCTTTTCACGCCTTTGTGGAAATGCATATTAAACAATGGATCAATTAATGCCACAGGCATAACATTTAAGTGTTCCATCTTTGTACCTTATTCTCTACAACTCTGTAGATAATTGACTTGAGTAGTGTCATTTCCCTTGCAATGTAGTTTGGATCACATTAGGAAATTCAAGATACTTTACAACACCCTTTAACAAGTATTTGATTAAATTTTAATAGTGTGCTTAAGTTTTAATAAAATATTAATTTCATCTATTATTAAGGCCATAGCTAATTAAGACTGCATAGAATTATAAACCTACAAAAATGTATGAACATTATATACAGAAAATTACCTACTCCATGAAACAAACCAGAAAATGTACCATAAATTTCTCTAATATAAATTGTTAATCTAACATACATTTGAGTTACTCTACATATGTGAATCAACAAGTTTGTGATGCATTCAACACACTGCAACACTGAAATAGGACAACTATCTACAATATTTGTTCTCAATTGCACTTAGTCCTATTTAACACATTGTTTCTACAGATGTGGCATGTGTACCAGTTTTTTTCTGTTGATCTTTCTCTTTTTTTTGATTCTTCTCTCTTTGTTTCTCTATTTTCTCATGTGTTTTCCTAATTTCCTTAAGCTTTTTCTTAATCGTGGCACGATCATTTTGATTGGTAACGCCCAAAGCCTGCAAAATTAAAATATAACAAAATACATGTATTCTGATTTGACCATCTTCTACTGCACAATCTAAACATAACATTAAAAACCGAATGCCCTAAAATTCCATTAATGACTCCAGTAAATAGAGTTTTCAGATTGTATGAGGCCAAGAGGCTCAAAGATGAGGTGCATCTTGTTGAACTTTGATAGAATAGCTTAGGAGGTTGAGGACTGAAGATCAAAATGGGAGTGAAAAGAATTAACATGACAGCCAGCAGGAAGGTTAGTGTCATGCTTGTAGATGGAATAGAGGAGTTCACTGAAGCAGTGACCCAGTCTGTGGTATACCCAAGGTGGAGACCACCATATTATGAACAGCAAATGTAATATATTAAATTGAAATTATCATAAATAAATCTGCTCCAGACAGAGAGTGTTTTTATTCTTCTGGCACGATAATATCACAGAACATCTGTTACCAGCCATACAGCACAGGAACAGGACATTTAGCCCACCACAAACATGCCATCCATGTTAATGGATTAGCCATACTAATCCCATTTTGCAACATTTAATTTGCACCCTTCAATGCCTAGGCAATTCAAAATACTCATCTAGACATCTTTCAAACATTTCAGCTACTCATTATTGCGTGGGAAAATGCTGTGGAAAGGAAAGCAGGTTTTGTAGTTACCATATTCACATCACATGGCGAGATGAGGTATACCCTACCCCAACTCCAGAACCATTTGTAAGATGGCACTCTATGTAACATTTTAGTGTCAGTATCAGAATATTTTATATCAGCCCAATTCTAATGATGTCCTTGATGATTTTCCAGCATAAATATCTGAAGAGCTCAGTCTTGCTCTCTTTTGAGAGATTGGAAGCACTGAGCTTTTTAAACTCATTGCTCTATTACAATCCTACATCATGCTTGCTCAAATGTAATAATTGGCCACTGCAACAAGTCATACATACCTTAAGTCTACCGCTATCTAGTTGCATTAATTGTTCACCATCAACATTTTTAGAAAAAAATTCTGCTGTGTATTGCTCTAAATTAATTTCCTTCAGCCAGTGACAGACTTGTTGGGTTGTCCACTCAGGAACAGTTTGAATTTCACATTGACTTTTCCCTGTTGAATCAAGAACCTGTTTGGAAAGGCAAAAGAGAAAAATATCACTGGTTTTGCATATACATAAGAATAGTGCCTGTTCTAGGTTTTGTCATTTACAAAGTTTTGGAAGTTCAGCAATTAAGTGGGGAATGGAACACATTTCATTCGTTATCAGCTGCCAGGTTCAGATCCACAGCAATTCTCTTCACACATCTTCATGGAGACACCTGGGGAAAACTCATGTATTCCATGGGGAAGACGTACAAGGGATTCCTTACTCCTTTTAAAAAAATAGCTACAAATTACTATATTTCAGTAAGCTATTTCATAAGACCTATGTCGATGAACGTGTGCCTTCGAGAACATTCTGAACATACCCAAACCATAAACTGTGGATGAACCAGGATATTTGTAGTCTTCTGAGGCTAGATCCAAAACCCTACAAGAAGTCCAGGTACAATGTATGGAAGGTAATTGTGAGAGCGAAAAGGTAATTCCATGTGAGATTAGAGATACTAATAGCATAACAGTTGTGGCAGGCTTTGCATGCCATTACCTATAAGGCAAAACCTAACAGCAAAAATGGCTGTGATGCTTCATGCTCTGATAAGTTCAAAGCCTTTTATGCACTCTTTTAAAGGGAAAATAATGCTACACCTACGCAAATCCTCACAGCATTCTTACACCAGTTCATCAATCAAGAAGGTATCAGGCCTCGATGGTATACCTAGCATGGTAGTGAAACCTGTGCACACCAACTGGTTGGAATGCTCAAGGACAGCTTCATCCTCTCTGCAGTAGGAGGTTCCCACTTATTTCAAATGGTTATCAATCATATCGATGACCAAGAAGAGCAGGGCAAGGTGTCTCAGCAACAATCCCTAGTAGCATTCAAGTCTTCTGTGATGGAATGTTTTGGGATATTGATAAGTTGGTTGGATGAGTGGTGTCAAACAACAACTTTTGTATTGTCAAGGTGGTCTAAGGCCATATGAAGAGCCATTGAGATTGCATCTGCTGTTGATCTATTGTCCCGGTAGGCAAATTGCAGTCGGTCCAGGTCCTTGCTGAGGCAGGAGTTCAGTCTAGTCATGACCAACGTCTCAAAGCATTTCATCACTGTAGACATGAGTGATACTGGGCAAAAGACATTATGGTAGCTCACATTATTCTTCTTAATTGTTGCCTTTTTAAAGCAAATGGGAACTTCCACCCACAGCAGAGTTTGATAATGTCCTTGAATACTCCCGCCAGTTGGCTGGCACAAGTTTTCAGAGCCTTATCAGGTATTCAATTGGGGCCTTCCGCCTTGCAAAGGTTCACCCTCTTTAAAGACAGCCTAACATCGGTTCCTGAGACAGAGATCACAGGTTCACCGGGTGCAGCAGGGATCTTCACAGCTGTAGTTATACTCTCCCTTTCAAAGAGGGCATAGAGTGCATTGAGTTCATCTTGTAGTGAAGCATCACTGCCATTCATGCTATAGGGTTTCGCTATGTAGGAAGTAAAATCTTGCAAACCCTGCCAGAGTTGGCATACACCTGATGTCACCTCCAACCTCATTCAAGATTGTCTCTTCACCCTTGAAACAGCCCTCTCAAGTCATACCTTGTTTTCTGGTACAAACCTGGATCACCAGACTTGGATGCCACAGATCTAGCCTTCAGCAGACAACGTATATCCTGGTTCATTCACAGCTTTTGGTTCGGGAATGTACAGCAAGTCTTTGAAAGCACACACTCATCCACACAGGTTTTAATGAAGTCAGTAACAACTGCAGCATACCCATCCAGATTCGAAGATGAATCCCTGAATACAGTCCAGACTACTGATTCAAAGCAGTCCTGTAAGCGCTTCTGTGATTCCCTTGTCCATACCTTCTTGGTCCTCCCTACTGGTGCTGCAGTCTTCACTCTCTGCCTATACTCAGGGAGTAGAAGTACAGCCAGGTAATCAGACTTCCCGAAGTAAGGGTGTGGAATAGCATTCTTGATGGTGGTATAACAATGGTCCATTGTGTTGTTTCTTCTGGTATTGAAAGTGATCTGATGATGGTAATTGTTTTATGACTTTTTCAGACTGGCCTGGTTAAAATCCCCCAAAATGGAGGTGAAGGCATTAGGGCGCGCTGTTTTGTGCATATTGATCCCATTGCTCTGATCATCTAAAGCCCGATTAACATTGGCCTGAGGCGGAACTTATACTGCTACCAAAATGATCACAGAAGCCTCCCATGGTTGGTAAAATGGACAGCACTTAACTGCGAGATATTCCAGGTCTGGTGAGCGGAATTGGGACAGAACTAATATATTTGTGCACCAAGGGGAGTTGAGCATGAGGCATACTCCTCCACCTCTGCTTTTGAGAGCCTCTAAAGATCTATGCTGACAGTGTACAGTAAACCCATCGATCTGAATTGCTGCATCTGGTACAGAAGGGGTTAAGCAGGATTCCATGAAACGAAGGATACATGCGTCCTAATGTCTCTGTGATTTAGCACCCTGGTCATCAATTTTATTCATCAGAGATTGCACGTTTGCCAGCAAGATAGTCGGTATAATGCACAGGATTGAGCGAGGCTACAGAGGGTTGTGGACTCAACCAGCTCTATTATGGGTACATCCCTCCCTGTCATGAAGGGCATCTCCAAAAGGCAGTGAGTGCCTCAAGAAGCCAACAACCACCATTAAGACACAAAACATCTGGGACATGTTTTCTTCTCGTTACTACCATCAGGGAGGAAAATGTACTCAAAGCCTTCCGCTCTGCCAGCAGATTTCTGAACATTACTTCCAATAAAAAAGAAAATAGTAAACATTGCTGGAGGACAGTAATTTATCACTTGTGTGTAATTCTCTCATTGAGGTAACCTCCCAAAGAAACGGGAGCACATCATGGTATTGCTAACATCAGAAGTGGAAATCTGAAGACATGCAGATTCAATTCCAAAGCACAAAGTGTTTAGTTAACACAGACACAGTCAGAAAAAAGTGCAACTATGTAGTGCTTTATCACATCATAACCAATTAACTTTCTTCTACTTAATTGGATAACGATAAACTTGCAAATGCAAGTGTTGTAGTATTTTCGCAAGGATTAAGAGGTCACAAAAAAATGGCAAGCTGATCATTTTTTTGGTTAAAGAAGAATGTTTACCAGAGAAGACCAGAGAGACTAGGAGTCTCTAATCTTTTTCAGTCAGATTGGGTTATTTATATTCACCATGATCTTCCAAATAGTTTGTATTCCATCCCATTTATGAGAAATACATCTAAAGAGCAAAAATAAACTGCTGGAAGAACTTATATGGTCAATCAGTGTCCAGAGACAAAGGATGGTCAATATATGAAAATGAGGAGGGGGAAGACAGAGGTTGGCCTCATCTGCCCATCACCACCTTGTCCGGTTCTATTACCTCCCCATTGCTGCATTCTACTATGCCAGGAAGTGGGTCCAAGGAGGTTGGCACAAAAGCCCATTTTTTCCTGGTGTGGTATTGTGCTGTGCCAGTATCATAGTGTGAATTACTCTGCTACTCAATGTGAAGAAGCTGGCTGGGAGGACTGGTGTTACTGATGGTAAAGTTATCTCTCCATCTTTCTCATGTCAAGGCTGTCAATCTTTGGGAATAATTCCTAATGTTCTGACATTTAGAAGAATTTAAAAAAATAAAGATAATATTAAAAAAATTACATTTACTAAAGATTCTTGAAAGTAACATTTATTCTTGCATTCTTTCTATAGTCTCTATTGAAATGAGTTGACTTGTGGAACTTGAGTCAGCTCTAAGCTGCTTCAAAACTCATGAACAGGTTCCTGGATGCAACTGCTGGTGTATTTTAGGAAGTTTATGATCCGCAAACAGATGTTTGTACACCAAATTTACTTAATTTTATATAAAAACAGGGAATGTTAGAAATAGTTTCAAGTAGCTCCAAAAACATTCCACCACCAGACATACATTCATTGGCCACTTTATTAGGTACAGCAGCTCAATAATACAATATTCACTGGCCACTTTATTAGGTATGCCTGCTCATTAATGCAAATATCTGATCAGCCGATCATGTGGCAGCAACTCAATGCATAAAAACATGCAGATATGTTCAAGAGGTTCAGTTGTTGTTCATACCAAACATCAGAATGGGGAAGAAATGTAATCTAAGGGCCCTTGACCATGCTGGTGCCAGACCAGGTGGTTTGAGTATCTCAGAAACTGCCAATCTCCTGGGATTTTTAAGCACAATAGTCTCAGAGTTTACAAAGAACGGTGCAAAAAAAAAAAATCCCAGTGAGTGACAGTTCTATGGGTGAAAAAGCATTGTTAATGAGAGAGGTCAGAGCGGAATGACCAGGCTGGTTCAAAATATCAAGGCAACAGTAATTCAAATAACTATGCATTACAATAGGAGTGTGCAGAAGAACATTTCTAAGTGCACAAAGTACAAAGATCAAGTAGAGCACAGAAAGCAACACAATGTGCAAACACAAATATAAATAAATAGCAATAAATAACGTGAGCACGAAATAACCAGATAAAGAGCCTTTAAAGTTATAACAGTGGTTGTGGGAGCATCTCAAGAGATGAGTGTAGTTGTCTCCTTGTGTTCTAGAACCTGATGGTTGAGGGGTAGTAACCATTCTTGGAGCTGGTGGTATGAAGCCTGAGGCTCTTGTGCCTTCTACCTGATGACTGCTGTGAGAAAAGAGCATGGCCTGGATGGTGAGGACCTTTGATGATGGATGCTGCTTTCCTACTTTAGTGTTTCATGTAGTTAGGCTCAATGGTTGGGAGGGCTTTATCCATAAAATACTGGGCTAGCTTTTGTAGGATATTCTGTTCAAAGGTATTGGTGTTCCCAAACCATGCTGTGATGCAGCCAGTCAATGCACTCTCAACGACACATCTAAAAAAGATCATCAAAATTTTTGATGGGATGCCAAAACTCCACAGACTCCTAAAGAAGCAGAAGCGCTGTTGCGCTTTTTATGCAATTACATTCAGTCCTTTGATGCATCTAGGACATATCTTATGAGATAGAAACACCCATGAATTTTAAGTTACCCTCTTCACCTCTGATACTCTGATGAGATCTGGCTTATGGACCTCTGGTTTCCCTCTCCTGGAGTCAACTACCAGTTTCTTGGCATTACTGACAGTGAGTGAGAGGTTGTTGTTATGTCACCAATCAGCCAAATTGTCAATCTCCCTCCTTTTCGCTGATTCATCACCATCTTTGATATGGCCCACAACAGTAGTGTTATCAGCAAACTTGAATAAGGCAATGGAGCTGGGCTTAGCCACAGTCACAGGTGTAAAGTGAGTAGAGCAGGGGGCTAAGCACACAGCCCTGTGGTGCACCTGTGTTGATGGAGGTCATGGAGGAGATGTTGTTGCAATCTGAATTGACTGGGGTCTGCAAGAGAGGAAATCCAGGATCTAAATGCACAAGGAGGCATCAAAGTCCAGGTTTTAGAGTTTTAAGGGGATGATGGTATTAAATAGACAACAGGTGCAGAAGTAGACCATTCGGCCCCTCGAGTCTGCACCGCCATTCTGAGATCATGGCTGATCATTCACTATCAATACCCAGTCCCTGCCTTGTCCCCATATCCCTTGATTCCCCTGTCCATCAGATATCTATCTAGCTCCTTCTTGAAAGCATCCAGAGAATTGGCCTCCACCGTCTTCTGAGGCAGTGCATTCCACACCTCCACAACTCACTGGGAGAAGAAGTTTTTCCTCAACTCTGTTTTAAAGAACTGTCCTCTTATTCTCAACCCATGCCCTCTGGTACTGGACTCTCCCAACATCTGGAACATATTTCCTGCCTCAATCCTATCAAATCCTTTAATTATCTTAAACGTTTCAATCAGATCCCCTCTCAATCTCCTCAATTCCAGTGTGTACAAGCCCAATCTCTCCAATCTCTCTGCTTAAGACAGCCCTGCCATCCCAGGAATCAACCTAGTGAATCCACGCTGCACTTTCTCAATTGCCAGAATGTCCTTCCTTAAACCTGGAGACCAAAACTGTACACAATATTCCAGGTGTGGTCTCACCAGGGCCCTGTACAAATGCAAAAGGACATCCTTGCTCTTGTACTCAATTCCCCTTGTAATAAAGGCCAACATTCCATTTGCCCTCTTCACTGCCTGTTGCACTTGCTCATTCACCTTCATTGACTGATGAACTAGGACTCCTAGGTCTCTTTGCATTTCCCCCTTACCTAACTCTACACCGTTCAGACAATACTCTGCCCTCTTGTTCCTGCTTCCAAAGTGGATAACTTCACATTTATTCACATTGAATGACATCTGCCAAGTATCTGCCCACTCACCCAGCCTATCCAAGTCTCCCTGTATTCTCCTAACGTCCTCTGCGCATGTCACACTGCCACCCAGTTTAGTATCGTCAGCAAACTTGCTGATATAGTTTTCAATGCCCTCATCTAAATCGTTGACATAAATCGTAAAGAGCTGTGGTCCCAATACAGAGCCCTGTGGTACCCCACTAGTCACCTCCAGCCAGTCCGAGAAACACCCATTCACTGCTACCCTTTGCTTTCTATCTGCCAACCAGTTTTCTATCCATGTTGAAACCCTGCCCCCAATGCCATGAGCTCTGATTTTACTCACCAATCTCCTATGTGGCACCTTATCGAATGCCTTCTGAAAATGCCATAAATGCTCAGCTGTAATCAATAAAGAGCACCCTGATACATGCATCTTTACTCAACAAGTCAAACCTTGAAGTGGATAGGCGAAAGCAGCAGAAGACCATGAACATACGCTCAGTGAGCACTTTATTCGGTACCTCCTGTACGTATGTATTTCCATCCTTCCAAACTAACCCCTCCCCTTCTTAGAGCACTTTCATTCCAGTACAGGAGACTCAACACTTATCTTCACTTTTGTTTTCCTTTCTACCACCTAGGGACCCCAGTCTTCCCAGGTGAAGCAGCAACTGATTTCCACTTCTTCCAATCTACTCTGCTACATTTAGTGTTCACAAATATGCTCTCCTATATTGAGAAATTAAACTCAGATTAGATAACCATTTTGCAATACCCTCCTTAAGTATCCAGGCCTTTGGGATAAAGAGGCCCTGAAAAGTTGTATCATTTAATTAGATCAGTCCTGATTGGGTGGATTCTGAGACAACTGACGGGAACCTGGGGAGAATAAAGAATGGGATTAATATTGGATTAGTGTAAATACGAAGAAATCTGCAGATGCTGGAAATTCAAACAACACACATAAAATGCTGGTGGAACACAGCAGGCCAGGCAGCATCTATAAGGAGAAGCACTATCGACCTTACAGGCTTCAAGTCCTGACGAAGGGTCTCGGCCCGAAACGTTGACAGTGCTTCTCTTTATAGATGCTGCCCGGCCTGCTGTGTTCCACCAGCATTTTGTGTGGATTAGTGTAAATGCTTGTTTGGCATTTGACGTTGTAGGCTGGAGGATCTACTTCTGTGCTGTGTATTTATGAGTCTTTCTTTCTACATACTATCAGTGGTATGCTCATCTGTGTGGATAAACAATAGAACATCAGCTAGAACTACTGTTTGATTGATTTACAAGCAACAGCTAAGCAGAGAGAACCCAGCTTTGAAGTAGTTAAATGTGGACTTCTGTGGACAAAGGAAGAAATGCATTCCATCATTTTCAACAACTACGTTTCAAACAATTCAACAATAATCAGCCTGATAACAATTTAATAATGCTTCATTTTCAGTACAATCAAGTCCTATATGTTAACTAATTAAATATCAGAGTGGATTATAGAGAAGAAACTGCACATTTGTTACTAGCTTATGACCACAGAATCATTTCAGAAAAATCAGTAAATTATTCCCAAGCTCACACCAAATCTTTTTCGAAGAATGGTGTACTTGAACAACAGCAAGCAAAATGCTAACATCTTGTACTTGTCACTTGTTAAAGCTCAAGGGTTTCATAAGGGAAGTTTTATATCATCAGCAATGTTATCCACAGATACTTGTTTTTTTAAGACCCTTTAAGCCTCCAGGCTCTGGTTCTTTTTCCTTCATCTCATGGCACCACACATTTCTAGAACATACTGCCAAACTCATCTGAATTCGAGAATCTATTATTGTTTTGCATTCTACTGCTATTATCTAGCATTTTTCTCCTCACAGTTTAATGCTGGCATTTGATCTCCGATCTCTCCAATTTTATCACAATTCTTAGGTACTGGCCTCTCATTTTAGACAACTTCATACTTCCCTATTCTCTGTGGTCCAGGTCTATTTTACTCAATGCCAATGGCAGCTTTAATTTGTAGTTACTCTTAAGGATTGTACATCACTGTACAACATGGGAGAACATTCATGTCTTGGCCATAATTCTTCCCAGAGCACCCAATCGTTTAGAACAGCTGGCGGCAGGAAACAGCAATGTCACAAATGAAGTTGGACTGAGGACAGTGAGGCACTGTGGATAATGGACTGCCCAGTATAGTGGGTGAGTTTTCAGTCACTTCTAATTTAGGATAATTGCTAGTCTAGGAAAGCAAATGAGTGAAACAATGAGCCATCCAATTAAATTGTCATCAATTCTTCTTCCCCCCAGGGAATCTTGCAAAAAGTGTTAGAAACCAAGAAACAAAGCTGGGACTTTGAGAACTAGACTTTAGATATGAAATGCCCACAGGACATTAAACAGAATTAAATTGCCTATGATATGCATGCAAGGAGAATTTACAAGAAACAGTAATCATTTGTTTTTTTAACTTTTGAATCTTCCTGCTAGATTCAATACTTGGGTTGAATGAGAATGATACCACTGGGGAGATTTCATCTAATATAGCCCAGGGTTTTTTATTTAAAAGTTAAATGCAGTGAGATTCATGCATCAAAAAACCGACCACTGCCATTGCATTCTGGTTTATGGCAATGGATCATTGCTTAATTTACTTAACCTTAGTTTATTATATATACATTCTAGTTGACAAATCCCCATTTAATACAGCAGTAATTAAGTATATTTAGCAATTAGCACACGAATATTCAGGACATCTTATTTGTAATAGTTAATTTAAATATTTTTCACCTTTTACATGTCAAAAATCACAAAAAGAAATTTACCCGTGTTTTTTAAAAAATAAATCTAATCTTGGAAAACTTTTGCTCTTATGCTGAGAATTACTACCACAGTTAGTTTGGTGAAGCAGCTAAGCACAAACCAATAACTGATATTCTCGGTCACCACAGTAAACAGTAATTATGGATAACTATAATCTTTTTCAGAGCCTTAAATTCCTTTCATTGCTAAGTACAACAGTAAAACCAACTGTAACAACACCGGGACTAACAGTTGTTAAATTATTCAGCTACCAACTTGTATTAGAAGACTCTTTGAAGATGACTTTATTTTCACTGCAAGAAAGGGACAAATATCAATTTTCTTTTCCAACTTACTATAACTTTAGACTTTTCTTTATCCTGTTCACTAGAAATGTCATGCGAACTTGAAGGTGATGGAATGCTGTTGTCGGAAGTTGCAGCTTCTTTACGACTATCCCCAAACCAAGAAAAAGGCATGCAAGTTGGAATGGACGAAATTGAATCTGCGGCTGAAAGGTTACCACCTGACCTTTCAAGCAATTCTTTTGATCCCCTGACAAACAAAAACAATGGTTAATAATCATCATATTCAAGATCCAAATAACAGGATGAGAAAAACAAGCAGCTCCAATCAAAATTATTGAAACTATGAACATATATTATATACTTACAATTTTTACATAAATTTAAACATCAGCTGTGTCAAGGTCTCATATCTGAAAGATTAGCAAGTTTAATTTGTAGCAAGATACAGTACCTGTTACCAACTGAAGTGCTTTGGTCTTCCTTATCTAATCTCTTGCCTTTTCCACCAGATTTTCTTAATCCACTTTTATTCAAGTTAAAGAGAGATGAGGAAGAAAAGGAAAAAATATCATTATATATCTCCAATACTGCTGACCAACAGATATGACCTAAAACAATTAAAATTGACTTCTGAAATATCATTTACTTTAAAATAAATATTACTTGACTTTTAGTTTCTGGTACCTGAAATTATATTCAATTGAAAATATGCTTTTACATTGCTATTTGTTTAGTTTAGATCACAGGAGAAAACAAGATTAACTGTTTATACTACTGAGAAGAAAAACAGTCAGATTTAGTGTAACACCCTAAATACTGTAGGATTTCAGCAGATTTAATTTTCTGTCACAGATGAGAATACAATGCTGATTCCCAAATCTAATTAACTAAATACTCTTCACAATCACTGTTGAACAAGTTGTTATTAAGCCTCAAATTTGGTGGTGTAATGGCATCAGCACCAGACTTCGAGGCATCTGTTCCCAGGTTTGAATTCCGTAGGTTCTTTGCACACTTTCCATCTGTGCTGGGTTGAGCATCGAGCTAGCAACCTAGCCTTGTAAAAAACGGAAATGGCCAAAAACACTACCCGATGCGTCACGGGTGCAACCACAAGCAGTTTCTCAGGATCGAGGTTAATTTATTTCCAGTGTGGTTTGTGCATTTTGATGTGAGGTAAATTTAGGAACTGCAAATCTTATGCAGATGAGGCAGGCAGTTCCCTACAGGATGGTGAGTCTGGTAACTGGGGAGGTGGTCTGTTGTGCTCCTGATGCACAGACTCAGGATTGTCAATATTATCCCATAAGCTCTGAATGTTCATGAGACACAAAGTTTGAAAGGTTTGGCAAAACTCTGATAATCCAATACTCTTGGGCATTCAGTAGTGCTAGGCTAGTAAATTTCTACATGCTTGGATATTCCTCAGACTCTAACACACTTTTACTAAAACGCTACATGAATTTCCTGATATATGTAAATAGTGAATATAGTTAATCCTTGACTCTTATGGATTAAGAGATGTTTCACAGTAGTAAGTAAAATAAATAAGTATAATGCAAGCATGAGTAAAAGCACCCAGTGATCTTAAAAGGAGCATGGGAAATGGAGTACAGTTGACTTCAAAAGTAGTGCAGAAAATGATGCCCGAGTGTGTTTATTGGGTGAGTGAGAACAAAGACCATGGTGAACCATGGAGCACAGGAAACAGAACTAGATGCTGATCCATTGCGACTTCCGAACAACAGTATAGTGGATTATTCAAGTTTTACTGCAGTACTATGTGGATACTTAATTCAATAGCCACAAGGGAAAAATGAGAAATATTTTCAAGGCAATGAAAAACATACCCAAAATCAGCAAATCTTCTCTTGGATTTTCCTGATAAATTTTCACTTCCATTGACTGGCTCGTCTTCACCTTTCTTGCCTCCTGCCAATATGAAATACTGTAATTATATTTGCCGATTTATAACTTTGCTTTTAAGAAGTTATCAATATATCTAGTGCATACGACACAAAGGAAAACCTAAGCACAATTTGAAAAGATGGCTCAAACCATCTTCTGATTTAAAACTTCCATACAGTAGAACAATATATGAACATACATTGATATCAAGGTAATAAATCAGTCATCACAGAATGGCAGAGCAGACTCAATGGGCTGAATGCCTAATTGTGCCCCTAGCCTTAGGGTTTAACACTGAATTAAACAACACAGATTAAATAGATTTTCAAAGTAATTTTTTTTTGGTAAAGTAGATATATGTCACCATATACAACCCCGAGGTTCATCTTCCTGCGGGCATACTCAAATAAATCTATCGAATATTAACTATAATAGGATCAATGAAAGACAAAAAACAGTGCAAATGCAAATATAAATAATGAGAACATGAGATAACAAGATAAAGAGTCCTTGAAGTGAGATCATTGGTTGTGGGAACATCTCAATAGAGGGGCCAGTGAGTGTTCAAGAACCTGATGGTTGTGGGGTAGTAACTGTTCTTGAACCTGGTGGTGTGAGTCCTGAGGATACACACCAGGAAGTATCTTTTTCCTGATGGCAGCAGCAAGAAAAGAGCATGGCCTGCGTGGTGGGGATCTCTGATGATGGATGCTGCTTTCCTACAACAGTGTTTCACATAGATGTGCTCAATGGTTGGGAGGGCTTTACACATGATGTTCTGGCTGAATCCACTACCTTTGGTAGGATTTTCTGTTCAAAGGTATTGATGTTTCCATAGTAGGTCATTATGCAGCCAATCAATACGCTCTCCACTACATAATAACCGTTCATCAAAGTTTTAGATGTCATGTCAAATCTCCACAGACTCCTAAGTAGAGGTTCTGCTGTGCTTTCTTTGCAATTGCGCTTACGTGCTAGGTCCTCTGAAATAGTAACACCAAGGAATTTAAAGTTGCTAACCTTCTCCACCTCTGATCCTCGAAAGATCACTGAATCATGCACCTCTTGTTTCCCTCTCCTGTAGTCTACAATCTGTTCCATGGTCTTGCTGACATTGAGTGAGAGGTTGCTGTTGTGACACCACTCTAAAAGATTTTCAATCTCCTTCCTGTATGCTGATTCACCCTCACCTTTGATAAGGCCCACAACAGTGGTGTCCATCAGCAAACCTGAATATGGCATTGGAGCTGTGCTTAGCCACAATCATAGGTGTAAAGCAAGTACGGCAAGATGCTAAGCACACTGCCCTTGGTGCACCTGCGTTGATCAAGATCGCACAGGAGATGTTGTTGCTAATCCGAACTGACTGGGGTCTGCAAGTGAGGAAATCCAGAATCTAACTGCACAAGGAGGTATTGAACATAGAAAACCTACAGCACAATACAGGCCCTTCAGTCCACAAAGTTGTGCTGGAACATGACCTTACCTTAGAAAATACCTAGGGTTGCCCATAGCCCTCTATTTTCCTAAGCTCCATGTACTTATCCAGGAGTCTCTTAAAAGACCCTATCGTATTCGCCTCCACCACCATCACCGGCAGCCCATTCCACGCACTCACCACTCTCTGCGTAAAAAAAACTTAACCCTGACATCTCCTCTGTACCTAATTCCAAGCACCTTAAAATTGAGCCCTCTCGTACTAACCATTTCAGCCCTGGGAAAAAGCCTCTGACTATCTACACGATCAATGCCTCTCATCATCTTATACACCTCTATCAGGTCACCTCTCATCCTCTGTCACTCCAAGGAGAAAAGGCCACGTTCACTCAACTTATTCTCGTAAGGCATTCTCCCCAATCCAAGCAACATCCTTGTAAATCTCCTCTGCATCCTTTCTACGGTTTCCACATCTTTCCTATAGTGAGGTGACCAGAACTGAGCACAGTACTCCAAGTGGGGTCTGACCAAGGTCCTATATAGCTGCAACATTACCACTCAGCTAATAAACTCAATCTCATGATTGATGAAGGCCAATGTACTCTATGTCTTCTTAACCACTGAGTCAACCTCTACAGCAGCTTTGAATGTCCTATGGACTTGGATCCCAAGATCCCGCTGACCCTCCACACTGCCAAGAGCCCTTACCATTAAGACTATATTCTGCCATCATACTTGACCTACCAAAATGAACCACTTCACACTTATCTGGGTTGAACTCCATCTGCCACTTCTCAGCCCAGTTCTGCATCCTATCATGTCCTGCTGTAACCTCTGATAGCCATCTACAATATCCACAACAACCCTAACCTTTGTATCATCAGAAAATTTACTAACCTATCCCTCCACTTCCTCATCTAAGTCATTTATAAAAATCCCGAAGAGTAGCGGTCCCAGAACAAATCCCTGTGGCACTCCACTGGTTACCAACCCATCTACAACCACTCTTTGCCTTCTGTGGGCAAGCCAGTTCTGGATCCACAAAGCAATGTCCCCTTGGATCCCATGCCTCCTTACTTTCTCAATAAGCCTTATCAAATGCCTTGCTGAAATCCATATACACTACATCTACCGCTCTACCTTCATCAATGTGTTTAGTCACATCCTCAAAAATTTCAATCAGGCTCATAAAGCTCAACTTGCCTTTGACAAAGCCATGCCTAATCATATTATGCCTCTCCAAACATTCACAAATCATGCCTCTCAGGATCTTCTCCATCAACTTACCAACCACTGAAGAAAGACTCACTGGTCTATAATTTCCTGGGCTATCTTTACTCCTTTTCTTGAATAAGGGAACAACATGTACAACCCTCCAGTCCTCTGGAACCTCTCCCGTCCCCACTGATGATGCAAAGATCATCGCTGGAAGCTCAGCAATCTCCTCCCTCACCTCCCACGGTAATCAGGGGTACATCTCATCCAGTCCCGGTGACTTACCCAACTTGACTGGATGCTTTCCAAAAGCTCCAGCACATCCTCTTCCTTAATATCTACATACTCAAGCTTTTCAGTCCACTGTAGTCATCCCTACAATTGCCAAGATCCTTTTCTGTCATGAATACTGAAGCAAAGTACTCATTAAGTACCTCTGCTATCTCCTCTTGTTCCATACACACTTTTGCATTGTCAAACTTAGATGGTCTTATGCTCTTGAGGTCAAGATTTTGGAGCTTATTGATTAGATTTGAAGAGATGATGGGTTTAAATGCTGAGCTGTAATCAATAAGGAGCATCCTGATGTATGCATCTTTGCTGTCCAGGGTTGAGTGAAGAGCCAATGAGATGTTATCTGCTATGAACCTGTTGCTCTGGTAGGCAAATTGGAGTGCATCCAAGTTGTCTCTAAGGCAGAAGCTGATATACTTCACCACTAGCCTCTCAAAACACTTCATCACTGTAGATGTAGGTGCAACTGAGCCTTAGTCATTGAGGCTATCTTGTGTTTTTCTTGGGTGATGGTATAACTAAAGTCACTTGCAGAACACCACTGGTCATCAACACAGCCAATCTTACCTTCTCCCTCTCAAGTTGCAGTGTGAATTCTATTATATTATGAACACTGTCTCTGAAGGGTTCCTTTATCTTTAGCTCCCTAAGCAAATCTGATTCTTTGCACAACACTAAATTCAGATTTGCAATTTCTCTAAATATATATGAAGAGAAAAACAGAATTAACATTTCAGGTCAATGACCTTCCTGTTTAAAGGTCATGTACCTGAAGCATCAACTCCATTGAATGCACTTTCAAACACCTTCTGTTTTTACTATTCAGAGTTACTGAAGACACTCACAGAACCGTTAATAAAGTTTTGATATGAATATTTCAGATATATAGTAATTAAACTACATTTACCTCCGCTCTCTTTCTTTTTTCCTTTTATTTCTCGTTTCCTTATCTTTGTAAGAAATGATGAAGGAGAACTTGATGGTGCTGATACTTTGGTAAGAGACTGCTTTGAGCTAGTGCTACTCTCGGCTGTCTTATGAACTGGCGAGGAACATGGTGACGCAGAAGGACTGTGATCGTGCAAACTGATTGTGCTCGCCACATCAGACTTTTCTTCTACCCCCTCATCTTTCGTAGATGTCTCAGGCAAAGGAACAGACGCATTTTCAATAGCTTGTATTGAACTCAAGCTACTTCGAACACACGATGCTTCCGCTTGCAGAAATTCTTCATTATTCTCTTCCTCCTCATTATTCTGAAAATTGAGGAAAAAGAATATCAAATTGTTAACATGGGCAGAGTATACATAACATTTGGTAAATCAATCAAATATGGAAGAAAGTTATGCCTCTCTGCATAAGGTGGCTTATTCAAGTAAGAAAAAACCCAGATGTATCATATTGACAATGAAAATAGTTTAAAATATGGCTTTCAAAATCAGTTTCTCTTTACGGAGATCAAGCACATTTAAAAAAATATGGGACCCAAAAATTAACAGTTGCTTCTATCCAAGACTATAAATGAACTCTGGCTGAGGCACGCAGGAGGTGAATGGAAGTGAATAGGAAATATTAATATAATGTTTGTAACTTTTAGCTCTGAAAATTTCAATTTAATAAATGGATCATTTGTTAACATTAATAACCTCAAAGCTCCTTTAAATTGGGGACAATGATAGAATCTCCAGTGATAAGATGTTGACCTACAACAATCAAAGTGTAAAATTTTACCTGCTTTCACTGGCTTCACTAGCAAGTAATAACATACCAATACCTTTAAGATGAGAATATGAACATTCAAAATATACTTCAAAAACAAAATGTTTGTGAAATAGCATTGAGAGAAATTATTGGTCAGTACTAATTTTTGGTTACATCTAACAATTACTTAATGATGAAAGGAAATACCCCATACTGTAAAGCTTATATTAGAGTTTTAAGACAATTTTGTATGTTGAATAGTATTAGAAATGATGAACATGTGATCTAAAATATGATTCATTGGAGCTTCACAAATCCATTATCAAGAAGAGCTGATGGACAGCTGAATACAAAATGAAAAGCTTTTATGCGTTTTTGAAAACACATGAAATTCATATAGTGAAAGTTTCAAGACTGCAGGAGCACTGGTGTAATAGGAATAACATGGAAGTTCTGTGCGGACAGTGTATACACTTTTTTGGAAAATGTCATAGAAAAAATTTTTAAGTTCTGCATAAAGCTTACAATGATAGACATGCCATTGAGATTCCACGTAAACCGCAAAGTATGGCATTACAAAAGTGCTTGAGAAAATTTCATGGAAACTCCCAATAAGCCAGATTTGCTTCTGCTTTGTTATATAAGTAAGCTTCTCAATTGTTCTCTTGCCTAGAAAGCTGCTGGAAGTGCAGGAAGAACTACATGATTGTCAGAACCATGGTGATCAAGAGGAAAAATTGTATCACTTCAACAAAAGAAAAGGTGGATAAATTCTGGGTTTCAAAACTTAGAGGTTCAATACAATGAGCACACAAATAAATTAATCATCAGGCGTACAAAATAATGACACAAATTTTCAGCAATTCACTAATTAGATATTTTAGCTTTTAAAGACTGTTATTTTTAATAACTGAATAGGTTTTCATATATAGAAATATCCTAATAGTAAGTTCCAAATATTTTTCAGAAAGTTTAGGATGCAGCATTTTTCTTAGCATTTTATCCAAGGCAATTTTTAAGCAATCATTTACTGTAATTAGAAGACATATTAGAGAAAATATATTTGAACCAGTTGCGTATACTTCAATATGCTTTTCATGTTGTTTGAGAAATTTGAGCTAGTAACCCATTCTGATTTTTTGTTTATTTCTATCAGCCGAAAGTGATTTAAAATGCAGCAACACTAGAACTCTGTTTCATCATTTCCTTGCTCCAGAACTAGCATGAGCAAACTCAGCCCACATACACACAAGTAACACCTAGTTCCTCTTGACACAATTAACTGCAGTTTTCGTAAGATTTTCACATAGCCTTGATGAAATATTTTGTTGTTATAAAAACATAGATAGTATGTTCTGATTAAATATTGATGAAATAGTAATTCTTTTTCCACCTCCAAGGGCTCTTCCCAGCTCACTCACTACCCTGAGCATTTTCTGTTTTTATTCAGGTTAGAAGCTTAGGGAGCTTGTCTAGAAAAACACGGTTAGGATAAAGGAAGTTGATGACAACAAAGAAATGTGGAAAGTTATATGCCACAGCAAGAATGTCAATTTGGGATTTTCTTTTGTTCTTTGTGTATACATGATTCTGATTTGAATACAAAACCTTAAAAAAAGGCACAGATTTACACAGCTTGGCCAGGCCAGCACTGAAATGCTGGAAGAAGCATTGTTTGTGGTGTAGTTTTGCTAAGTCATTGAAAAATAAATGAATGTATATGCAACGGGAGAGTTATTGCAGAATTAATATTTATGGTGAACAAGATGAAATAAGAATGCAGACAATTGAAGATATATAATTAAATTTGGGAAGAAACCATGAAAGTATCAAGGCTTGTGCTAATTAGTCTGCTTTGGGCACCCTTTTACAAAGTGGACATTAAAATCTATGTTATGGCACAACACAAGGGAGAAAGCATAGCCCTGAATCTATACTTCAGACTATGTCTAGTTCCACATAGCAGAGTACACTGATAAATATTAATTACTTGAAAATTAGTAAGAAAATTCTTGACACAAAGCCATACTAGGCCATGATATACAGTCGGCCCTCCTTATCCATGGATTCAACTAACCACAGATCAGGAAAACCCGGAAGTTCTCCCTCCAGCACTTGTTGTTTGAGCATGTACACGCAGGGGTATCAAACTCAAATACACAGTGGGCCAAAATTTAAAAATCGGTACAAGTCGAGGGCCGGACTGGTTCAGCGTTTATTGCAAAACTTATTGAAATGAATTTATTACACATATTAACCTGGAACTAACAAAGCTTAGGATACTGCCTACAAAAACAACATTGAACATTAAATAAATAAAAAATCAGTTGCATTTATTTCTTACGGCTTTATCTGCAGCTTTTCCGGAGTAATTTCTAATTAAAACATTTTTCCACAGGCCAACACTCTGTGATTCACACTAGTCTAAGCCAGATACTTGGCATCTCATCTTGGATGCAAGTTCATCAATGTTTGGAGTCAGGCTCTGAGCTGAGGAAATCCTCAGAATTGAGTGAAGGTGTTCATCAGAAAGACGACTCCTGTGTGATGTTTTGTTTATCTTCATCAAAGAGAACAGTTGTTCACACAGATACGTGCTGCCAAACATAGAGAGCATTTGAGCAGCTTGGGTACGCAGCTGGGACATTGTGTTGGGAATGAAATGTAGAAACTGTGCAGCGCACACCGAGTCATACTTTGCCTTGAGTGTGTCACTACATTGGAGTTCAATCGGCTCCATTTGTATGTTGGTTGGTGCGCTTTCCACGTCAGCTGCAAATGGATTACTGAGCAGTTCAAACCTGCTTTTTTGGGCTTCAAAGTTGGCAAATCGCCGTGTGAAGTCAGCACCAAGTATGCTAAGTTTTTCAGCAAACTTTGCACGTGGGAACACTGCAGTAGAAACATGCTCTTTCATAGTTTGGCAACACGGAAAATGGCTCAAGTTTTCTTGCTGCATCTGCGTCTCCCGCAGGCGCAGCTTGGTTTTAAAAGCCCTCACTGCAGCGTACATGTCTGTGATCACACGACCCCGTCATTGAAGCTGCAGGTTGAGCGCACTGAAATGGCTCGTGATGTCACACAGAAACACCATCTCACAAAGCAACTTTTTATCCCGGAGCTCTGTTGTGTCTTTCCCCTTGCTTTCCATGAACTGACAGATCTCCTCACGCAACTCGAAACATCTTTTCAGCACTTTTCCTTGGCTTAACCATCGCACCTCTGTGTGATAGGGCAAATCATTATATTCTGAACCCAACTCCTCCAGAAACTACTTGAACTCGCGGTGATTTAAACCTTTGGCTCTAACGAAGTTAACTGCTCCTGTTATGGTGCTCATTATATGTTCCATTTTCAAGGCTTTGCCACACAACGATTCCTGGTGTATGATGCAGTGATAAACTGTCAGCTCACCTGCGCCGTTTTCCTCCCGCATCTTGCCCACCAATCCACTCTTCTGTTTCTTGTCCAGATGCTTGTATTTGTCGTGGTGTTTCGTTTCATAGTGTCGTCTTACGTTATATTCTTTAATTACAGCCACACCGTCTCCGCACACAAGACAAACAGGTTTGCCCTTTATATCTGCGAACATACACTCTGCCTCCCACCTGCCTTGAAAACCCCTGTTTTCAAAGTCCACCTTTCGTTCAGCCATTTTTGGGGTGAGGGATAGCTGAAAGTTGACCACACATGACTAGCATCATAAGGATGCTGATGAGAGAGTAAGGCAAGCGCGAGCAATGCACTGGCAGTGCATTGTGGGATTTGTAGTATTAGTGGTGCATGCAATATACCGGCGGGCCAGCTCTAATAGAAAAAAAAATTATTCATTAATGATATTCAGGAAATAAACCAGGGAAACCGAATAAACACTAAAAACCCTGAAAACCTGGTACCTGAATAAACTCAGCATTAGCCATATCATACCCCATAGGTGCTTCGATTACTGGGGCCAGCTTTAATAGTAATTAGATATTATCTCGCGGGCCAAAGATAATTCCACCGTGGGCCGGATTTGGCCCGCGGGCCTTGAGTTTGACATATATGATGTACAGACTACTTTTTCTTGTCATTATTCCCTAAACAATACAGTATAACAACTATTTACATTGCATTGTATTAGGTATTATAAGTAATCTAGAATGACTTTAAAATCAGGCAATCCCCAGGTTATGAATGAGTTCCATTCCTGAGTCCGTCTTTAAGTCGGATTTGAAGTCGGAACAGGTACATCCAGTGTTATTTAGCTTCAGTTAGTCAAACGTTTTTCTTAGTATATAGTACATATTTTACCTTTCTATGCATATGAAACACTTAAGAAACATTGGTATTTGAATAATTAAACCACTGCATTGTTCAGTAATAATTGTAGCTTTCATTGGGGCAGAGCCTTTCACATGCTCCATTAAAATTGTTCCGATCGTTGACCGACTGTAGCCTAATGCTTTTCCAATGACCGATGGCGTTTCATCTCTTTCCAATCACTTTATTACTTCCACCTTATTTTCAATCGTGATCGTGATTAGTTTCGTGAACAGAAATACTGCAGATTCAGAGCTTCACCGCCAGGTCCTAATGTCCACTGCACTGAGACAAGTTAAATAAAGTCCGGGGTTCCGCTGGGTCCTAAAGACCACTGCACTGAGACAGTTTAAATAAGGGACTTGAGCATCCACGTTTTTTGGTATCCGTGGGGGTGGGGGGGGGGGTCTCAGAACCAATCCCTCGCGGATAAGGAGGGCCGACTGTACTTTGCCAAGGGTTTTGTAAAAGCAGAAGCCATTGCATTTTCTAAAGCAAAACTATATAACTCCTTAATTGTATGACGGCGTTCTAATCCTGAGAACTGTTTGTAAACTAGTTGGAAAACAGAAGCAACTGTGTTGCAAAAGTGAACAGGACTCAGAAAAGTGGCTTAGAAAATTAATCAAATGATAAGATTACATTGCCTTTACCTGTATTATTTCACTCTCATCACCAGCTCCAAGATATTCCTTTAGTTTTAATCTAGAAGGAGGCTGCCTTTTAACTTTCAAGGCAAGCTGTGCTCTTGCTTTGTGTGAACTTGTATCTAATCGCTTGGTTTTCGGAACAGCCTCATCAAATTCTGAAATGTTAAAATAGAGAAAAGTATAAATTTTAAATTCAGTCAAGTAACTATTCTTTTGATAGGATGTAGAAGGATACTTTTGTCATCAGACATAAATATAGTCAACTTTAGAAGTCCCTCACAATTGTTATCATTACTATAATTCATAATATTTCCGTCAAACTCATTTAAAATGTCTTGGTATACCAACTTACCACAGATCTTTGAAGTGCTGCTATATTTATACTCCTCAGGTTTTGGAGCTATAAAAATAAAGGAAATGTATTTTAGTGAAGACATTTATAAAAATTTTACTGTTCAGTTATGAATATCTTATTGCTGGAGATCATTGTCCATTTGTCCAAACTGTTAGATCTGCAAAGATGCTAATACGAATTTGAAGTCAAAAGTTAAAAAAGTGCTCTCTTCCTTTTACTGATAAATTCCAACATTTTGAGAACAATAAATTTATACATGTTTCTACACATTCTTTTACTATCGGAGATGGTCCAAAAACAAACTCTGTAAAAGGAAAATAAAAGAAGAGAAACAGATACTTTATGCACCTATACTTATTACAAAAGTAATTCTTATAACTTGGACTATCCATTTCCTTTTTCCACTACCAGAGTAAATTGGTCTCAACTGCTGAAATGCAATAGTTCCTCCAAATGAATTCTACAGCAAGACAGAAGAAAAAAATTATATTTTTACTATAGCAACTTTTGTGACATTTCAATGTGCTTCACAACTAATAACATATGCTTGAAATATAGTATTAATCGTAATGTAGAAAATAAGAGTAAGGTCCTACAAATAGCAATATGATAAAGACCTTTGAATGAAGATGAGTGAAAGATAACTATTACTCAGGGGATCAGTGACGATTTCACCATTTTATTTTGAAATAACTCTGGTAATTTAAAAAAATATTCTGAGAAGAAAGGCATTAATTTGAAAGTTCACTTGAAAGGCAATGCTGTGTCAGTCCAGACTTCTGTTCTCCAGTCTTCGGAGAGCGACTTGAACCTACAACCACTTGACTAAGATAAAAGAATATTTACAACAATGTCAAACACGAGGATATTGATATCTTGCACAAATATCTTCACATAGGATGCGTCAGCAGGTAGCCAAACTGAAGCAACAGCAATGATCTTTGTATTGTGATGGAAAACCTTTAGTTAGAATACAGCATCTACTTAATCACGTTCACCATACAGTGGTGCTTAACTTTTGCCTTGTGAAAATTTTCACTTTGCAAATTAGCCAAATCATTGCAGCTTTAGTCATGAATGCACAGTGTTTTTATTTACATTCTACCAAAGGTACTTGACTTTGCGGTGCAGGCCATCATTTAATAATCGTTCCTATCTGGGTAATTATATAGAACAGTACAGCACAGGAACAAACCATTGGCCGATGATGTCTGTGCCAACTGCAATGCCAAATTACACCAACCCTATTTGCTTGCCCATGATCTGTACTCATTCATTCCCTGCCTGTCTTATGCCCACCTAAATGCCTCTTAACTGCTACTGTCATATCTACTTCTACCTCCTCCCTTCACAATGTGTTTCAGGCTACTAACACTGTAAAAAAAATTGTCTCCAACAGTTCTTTAAACTTTCTCCCTCTCATGTTAAAGTGATTGCCCTCTGTTATTTTATTTTTCCATCCTAAGGAAAAGACTTTGACTACCTATCCTACCTCTATCTCTCATAACATTATGAGGCTCCCCTCTATCAGGCTCCCCCTCACCTTCCAAAGCCAAGTGTGCCCCTTATAGCTAATACTCTCTAAATTCAGGCAATATCCTGGTCAACCTCTTATGCATCCTTGACAAAGCCTCCATATCCTTCCTTCATAACTGTACACAATGGTCCACATGATTCATACAGATTAATATGATTTCCCTACCTTTACTCAATGCCCCAACCAATGAAGACAAGTATACTGTACAATACACACAAAATGCTGGTGGAACACAGCAGGCTAGGCAGCATCTATAGGAAAAGTACTGTCGACGTTTCGGGCCGAGACCCTTCGGTCAGACAGTGCTTCTCCTATAGATGCTGTCTGGCCTGCTGTGTTCCACCAGCATTTTGTGTGTGTTGTTGTTTGAATTTCCAGCATCTGCAGATTTCCTCGTATACTGTACGCCTTCTTTTCCATCCTATCCACTGCTGTTTTCTGGGAGCTATGGACTTGTACCTCAGGACGCCTCTATATATCAATGCTCCTAAAGATCCCGCCATTTATTGTAACTTTCTCCTTATTTATGACCTCCCAAAGAGTAACACCCCTCATTTGTCCTGAATAAACTCCATCTGCTATTTCTCTGCCCATATTTCCAACTGATGGATATGGTGCAGTATCATTAGACAGCCTTTCACAGTTTTCACAAATCCACCAATTTTCATGTCACCTAATTAGCCTACCTTCATCTTCTATTCGAATCATTTATATACATCACAGACAGCACAGGTCTCAGCAATGATCTCCGCAAAACAGACCTGATCACAGATCAAGTGGGACGCAGTACGACATTAGATTACCTGTACCTTTATCTTTTGGATCAAAGTTTCAAAGTGCATTTATATCTAAGAATGTATAAATTATACAACCTTGAGATTTACAGTTGCAAAGCAAGGAACCTTAAAGGGCCCAATTAAAAAATAAAGTCCCAACCCCGCCCCCGAGAAAGAGAAAAAAAAATCATATAGACAATAGAAGCGAGCAACAACAACAGCATTCTGAACCAAATTGAGTCCTTAGATCCAAGTCCCCAGAGCAGCTCGGTGTAGTCCCAAACCCTTGGTATTCAGTTCATCATATTAGTGGAGCAAATTGCCATAAAGTTGCAGATGAAGCACAGCAGCCAGGAGCTGTCCAAAAGCCTTAGCATCATGGAGAGAGAAAGCCCCAGACTATCAGGGCCAGCATTTAAGTTTCCAAAATTCGTACTAGGATCTGGGCCCTGCTGCCAGCAAACCAGAGCCTAGATTTTGCTGCTGAAGGAGCTGTTCTCGACCTCTCCAAATCGGCTCAGTGCCCAGAACGATCCAACCTCACCAGAATGATCCTCCCTGCCTTTCCCGTCTCTATGGGCTGCGAACCACAGATTGCACCTTGCATTAGGACTCAGGCCTCACTGCAGCCAGTCACTCTGGGCCTTGAACAAGCCATCCATCAATTTGCTTTGGATCTGGATTTCACTGCCGAAGAAGCCATTCTTGACCTCTTCAATTTGGCTCGGTGTTTAGAGCAATCCATCCTCGTACCCAGCTTAGTTGGACAGTTATCGGAACTCCTCTGTCCTACCTTCTCTCCTCTGAATGAATCATCCACTCTGACCAGCACTCCAACTCCAAGCGTGTTGATTTTACAGCACACCACCTGGGCACATCCTGCGAATTCACTTTGCCTTCACTTGCTTCTTCATTGCTTCCAGTGATAATTTACAATAATTTACTTTAAAAATGTTATTAATAATGGTTTTAATCAAATCTCTTTGCTTTCGAACTACCGGTAAGCTGTTGCAAGTCTTTGGTAGTGCCATCTTAAACCAGAAGTTCAGCCGACAGTGAGGGAACCCTGTCAAATATTTTACATGTAGATAACATTCACTGCCTTACCTTCATCAATTACCTTTGACACTTTCTAAAAAGCCTCAAACAGATTGAAAAAAAATCATCTCCCCTACACAAAACTATGTTACTATCTTTAATGCCATGCTTTTCTAGATGTGGGTAAATCCTATCTTAAACAATCTTGCCCAATAATTGCCCCACCACTGATATAAAACTTGCTGGATTACTCCTATTACCATTCTTAAACAATGGAACAATATTGGCTATTGTTCAGCCCTCAGAGGCCTGCTTGTGGCTAAAGAAATACAAAGACCACGATCAAAGTGCCAACAATCTCTTCTCATGTTTCCCTCAATGACCTGAAATAGATCCCATCAGCTTCAAGAGACCCAACACAATCTCCTTTTGGATATCAACATGCCCTAGAACATTAACAATACCCCGCCTTAACCTCCCTGTGCATCCTTCTCTTTGATGAATGCTTGGACTGCCTTGAAAAAGTATTCAGCCCTCAGACTATCTTCACATTTTACGGTCCCATTTTCTAAATTTAAAATATATTAAGTATTATTTTTGAGCTAATCTACAAAACACTGTGCATCATGTCAAATCAAAAGAAAAATCCCAAAACCTGTCAACAATTTACTCAAAGTTAAAAACTGAAAGTTATGATTTTGAAGAAGTATTCATCCACTTTGTAATTACTATGATAACTTCCCTCAGGTAAAATACATTACCTTATCAACCCATACAATTTGTTTATGTAGAAAATTGGAGGATCACCTATTTTCAATGAATTCATAAGAATAGATACTCCCTCTCTCTGAAGGTATGGTAGATTTTCAACAGACCAAACCAAAATGAAGACAAAAGATCATTCGAGTGCATGGAATTGGCTGCCGGCGGTGGTGGTAGAGGCAGAAATGATAGGGTTTTTTAAGAGGCTCCTGGATGGCTACATGGAGCTTGGAAAAATAGGGCTATGGGTAAGCCTAGGTAGTTCTAAGGTAAGGACATGTCTGGCATAGCTTTGTGGGCTGAAGGGTTGTAGGTTTGTGCTGTAGGTTTTCTATGTTTCTAAGTTTCTAAGACAAGTTAGGGAAATTATAATAGAGAAGCACAAATCTGGGGAAGAATACAGGACCATCTCAAAGGCACTGAACATATGTACCTTGGAGCTTGATGCAGTCCATTGTGAAAAAATGGAGACAATACCACAGCAGCACTGCCTAGGTCAGGTCGCCCCTATAAACGTAGTTGTTGAAGAAGTCTGGCATTTGTAAGAGAGGCTACTGTGACGCCAACAGTCACTCTGAGTGAGCTGTAGAAGTCAGCGGCTGCAACTGGAGATGAAGTTCATGGCTCCACGATCTCTAAGACCTTGCACAAAAAGGGTGGAAAAGTGGCAAGGAAGAAGCCCTGGCTGAAAAAATGACAAATCCTTACCTATAAATGCTTGTTGTTGGATTTGACTAAAATGGAACTTTTTGGCCCCAACAATAAGCAGTACATGAGGTATAAATCTAATAATGCAGATCAGCCAGGTAACATCATCCCTACTGTAAAGTATGGTGGAGGTAGCAACATGCTATGGGAATGCTCTTCAGCAGCAGGGACTGGAAATCTAGTCAGGATTGTTGAAAAGATGAATGTTGCTAAGTACAGAAAGATCTGCTTGCCTCAACTAGAAAGCAAAAATTGGGGAGAAGGTCAGCACCTAAGTGTACGGCAGCTCTTCTACTTCCTTAGGAGCTTGTGAAGATACTGCATGATAGCAAAAACTTTGACAAACTTCTATAAATGTCAGCCTGGGACGGAAACTTCAATGCCCTTGAATGTCCATCACCATTGAGTACAACTACACAAAACACTGTCACAAGAAAGTGCATCCATCATCAGGGTCTCCCATCTCCTAGGACATGCTCTCTTCTCTCTACTGCAATCAGGAAGGTGGTACAGGAGCCTCAGGACTCACACCACCAGGTTCAATACGTAATAGTTATTATCCCCCAGCCATTAGGCTCTCGAACCAAAGGGAATAACTTCACTTGCCTCATCACTGAAATGTTCCTACAACCTATGGACTCACTTTCAAGGAATCTTCATCTCATGTTCTCAACATTTATCACTTATTTATTAATTATTATTGCTTTCTTTTCACATTTGCACAGTTTGTTGTCTTCTGCACACTGGCTGAATGCCCAAGTTCACTGATTTTATTACGGTTATTGGACTTTTTGAGTATGCCCACAGGAAAATGAATCTTGGGGTTGTACATGGTGACAAACATGTACTTTGACAATAAATTTACTTTGAACTTTGAAGTTTGTCTTTCAATAAGATGACTCAAAGCACACTGCCAGAGCAACCATGGAGGGGCTTCAAATGAAGAAAACCGATGCCCAGTCAAAGCCCTGACCTTAATCTGATCGAACATCTCGACTGCTGTTCATTGCTGCTCCCCAACTAACCTGGCACAGCATGAGCAATTTTTCAAGGAGGAATGGGCAAACCTTGCTCCATCACGTTGTACAAAGCTAAAAGACACTTTTCAAAAAAGACTACTAGCTGTAAGAGCTACAAGAGGTGGTTCAACGAAGTACTGAGCAAAGGGGAATGAATAAGTTTGAACTGCTAATATTCCAGTTTTTGGATTTTTAGTTTTTCCATACTTTACAATTTTCCCTGGTTTCTAGGTTCTACCATGAAAAAAGTAGCATGTGATTCACAAATAAATATTCTCAGTAAATTTGATCAAAATCAGTTGTAATTCCCAGGTAGCAATACTTACTCATGTGAACAAAGGGCTAGGAGCAGAATACCTTTACAAAGCACTGTATGTGGTGCACATGAACGACCTTGCCCAATTCCTTTTGTCTCTGTGTGGTCCTACCCCTTCCCTAACTACCCTCTTATTTGCCACCATTTCCAAAAGTGACAAACTTTGTGACAGAACAA
Organism: Hypanus sabinus; assembly: GCF_030144855.1. Lineage (NCBI taxonomy): Eukaryota > Metazoa > Chordata > Chondrichthyes > Myliobatiformes > Dasyatidae > Hypanus > Hypanus sabinus. The sequence continues at coordinate 25,605,612 of NC_082709.1, forward strand.
GATAATTTAAGTTGGGACATAAGAGGCAATCAGCATCAATCACAAAGAATGACAGAGTAGGACAGTTTTAAAGATCTACCAAAGAAGTGGCATTAGTAACTGGGATTGGTCTCTCCATGCTCTTTTAGTCTATAATTCTCTGAAAAAAAGATGTCGAGACCAGGAGGAAGAGAGAACAAACTGCAGCAGCATCCATTTGAACATTTTTTTCAAAATCAACAGCTTGTTTCAAGAGGGGATAAACACAAGATCCAAGCATAAGCATCTGAGGAAGATAGCAAGTACACCTGGATCAGCCATTCCATAAGTCTTACTGATCACTACCTCATTCAGTTTCACTTTCATCATCCGAACCCCAGAACAGCAGCTGCAAGTAAGCAAACAATGAAGTTCTCAAAGACACAAAGTAGTTTGTTCTTTGACACTGCTGCACAAACAAGCTATTGAATCTGAACAACAGAAGGCATGAAATGCCCACACCATCAAGAATGTCAAATGCCAACCATAATTATCATCTCACTGTAAACAGATTCTTGGCTTCTCCACTGCAAGAACAAGGATAACATTATTAAAATGATCAAAAAGATTCAGGAATTGATCAATAGTAAAATCAGGGCATTCATGAATTGGAACCTCCAACATGCCAAGTCATGAGAAGTTTCTAATTCCCTAATATTCATTAGCACCTCTTTGGTGCAAAAGGTTCAGATTGGGCAGATACTGTTAGGTTAGGTGTATCCATGAAGGATTTCTGACACAATATGTAGACAGGCCTTGAGAAGAGGCTATACTAGATCTGGTACTAGACTAAGCACAGTAGCATAGCAGTTTCCAGTACCAGCAAACGGGTTCAATTCTCGTCGCTGCCTGTTAAGGAGTTTATACGTTCTCCCTGTGACCTTGTGGGCTTTCTCTGTGTTTTCCAGTTTCCTCCCACAGTCCAAAAACATACTGGTTGGCAGGTTAATTGGTCATTATAAATTATCCTTTGATAAGGCTAGAATGAAATTGGAGGATTGTTGGCATCTGCGACTCAAAGGGCCGGAAGGGCCTACTCCACGCTGTATCTCAATAAATAAAAACTGATCTGTCAGGTGACAGATCTCTAGGGGTGTGAGCATTTTGGAGATAGCAATCACAACTCTCTGACCTGTACCATAGCCTTGGATATGGTTAGGAGCCGATGGTATAGGGAAGTATTTAATTGAGGGAGGAGGAATTATGATGCAGGAACTTGTAAGTGTAAATTAGATGGACTCACGGACATGCACAACAGAAATGTGGAGGTTCTTTAGGGGGCACTTGCATGGGAACTGAGCCTACTGGGCCTGAACACCTCCCTCTGCAACTGGATACTATACTTCCTGACTGGGAGACTCAGTCAGTCCGGATCGGGAGCAGCATCTCCAACACCATCGCACTGAGCACAGGGGCCCCCCAGGGCTGTGTGCTCAGTTCACTGCTGTTCACTCTGCTGACCCATGACTGTGCTGCAACACACAGCTCAAACCACATCATCAAGTTCGCCGATGACACAAGCGTGGTGGGTCTCATCAGCAAGAACGATGAGTCAGCTTACAGAGCGGAGGTGCAGTGGCTAACAGACTGGTGCAGAGCCAACAACCTATCTCTGAATGTGAACGAAACAAAAGAGATGGTTGTTGACTTCAGGAGGGAACAGTGCGACCTCTCCCCGCTGAACATCGACGCCTCCTCGGTTGAGATCGTTAAGAGCACCAAATTTCTTGGTGTTCACCTGGTGGAGAATCTCACCTGGTCCCTCAACACCAGCTCCACAGCAAAGAAAGCCCAGCAGCGTCTCTACTTTCTGCAAAGGCTGAGGAAAGTCCATCTCCCAACCCCACTCCTCATCACATTCTACAGGGATTGTACTGAGTGCATCCTGAGCAGCTGCATCACTGCTTGGTTCGGAAATTGCACCATCTTGGATCGCAAGACCCTGCAGCGGATAGTGAGGTCAGCTGAAAAGATCATCAGGGTCCCTCTTCCCGCCATCACGGACATCTACACTACATGCTGCATCAGCAAAGGAGACAGCATTATGAAGGACCCCATGCGCCCCTCATACAATCTCTTCTCTCTCCTGCTGTCTGGGAAAAGGCTCCGAAGCATTCGGGTTCACTGGTCCTCTGTAACAGTTTCTTCCCCCAAGCTATCAGACTCCTCAATACGCAGAGCCTGGACTGACACCTTGGCCTATTGTCCTGTTTATTATTTATTGTAAAACCTGCACTGTTTTGTGCACTTTACGCAGTCCTGTGTAGGTCTGTAGTCTAGTGTAGTTTTCTCTGTTATTTTTTACGTAGTTCAGTCTAGTTTTTGTACTGTGTCATGTAACACCATGGTCCTGAAAAACGTTATCTCAGTTTTATTATGTACTGTACCAGCAGTTATGGTCGAAATGACAATAAAAGTGACTTGACTTGATTTTGGATAGGTTTGTTCCATTGAGGCAGGAAAGGGACAGTAGGGTGAAGGAACCGTAGTTCAGGAGAGATGTGGAACATTTAGTCAAGAGGAAGAAAGAAAGCTACTCAAGGTTTAGGAAGCAAGGATTAGATAGGGCTTAAAGAGTTGCAAGGTAGTCAGGAGGGGAGGGAATTTAACAATGGATTTAGCAGAGCAAGAGGAAAACATGAGAAGGCCTTGATGTGTAGGATTAAGGAAAACCCCACAATATTTTACACATTTGAGTGTTGGATAGGGACAGAAGAAGAAACAAGTGTATGGAGTTGAAGGAGTTAGGGGAGATCCCTAATGAATACTTTACTTCAGTATTCACCAGTCAGAGGCACCTTGACCAAATGTTAGGAGAGCATGGCTATTGACAGGTGTGACCGACGCTGGTGTCTTTTGGTCAAAGAAATTTCATGACACATGCCGGTGGTAATAAACCTGATTCTGATCCTAAACTAAGTGTCTGGGTGTATTGCAGTATCTGCTAATATTATATGGGAGGTGGGATGAGAATTGGGCTAACATTTTCTATGGTGGGGGAGTCCGGAGAGAAGAGAAAGGCATCTTTTTTGAATGGAGATGAGAAGGAATTTCTTTAGCCTGCTAATTGTGGATCTGTGGAATTCTTTGCCACAAGCGGCTTTGGAGGCCAAAACATTGCGTATATTTAAGGCAGAGGTTGATAGATTCTTGATTAACCAGGACATGAAGGGTTACAGGGGGAAGGCTCAAGACTGAGGCTGAAAGGGAAATGGACCGGCCATGATGAAATGGCAGAGTAGATTCATTGGGCGAAATGATCTGATTATGTTAGAACATGTTGATGTTAAGAAAGATGATGTGCTGGAATGTTTGAAAATCATTAGGATTTTGTGTTTAATTGTAATTAATATAGATCACTTTGTAGAGATCTGTTTTCACTTTGACATGAGTCTTTTTCTGTTGATCAGTGTCAAAAAGGCCAAATAAAATCTACTGTGATTCAATGTTGTAAAATAATAAAACATAAAAATTTCTGTGGGAAGTGAATACTTTTTATACACACTGTATACTGTAAGAAATGTGAAAAATCTATTCTGGAAGAAAATGAAAAATCAAATTATTATTTAAATTGGATGAGACTGCAAAATATTGATGCACAATATCATAGCCAATGTGACCTAGTGTTAGACAAAGAAGAGCTTTAAAACATCAAACTAAATCTTTCTTTTTGTTGGAGTTCTTCACAAACATTCCACATTACTTTTGGGGATAATGACTGCATAAAGGTCTATTGTGGCGACCCACTTCCTAGTGCACTCGAACCGGCTCACAAATAGCCAGCGCGCCAGCATAAAGGCCAGTCCCAAAAGGGCGCCAGGTCTGCTTCACCAGCAAGGGGAAAAGCCCGCGCGGGACTGTGAATACGTGCCCCCTACAGCATCCGCGTGCGGGACAGGACTGTGAATACGTGCCCCCTACAGCATCCGCGCCCGGGGAGGGCGGGATCAGGAAGGCTTTAAAGCGAGGCCACGAAGTTCGAATAAAATCTTTTTGTAACTGCAGTTTATCGACTCCGTGTCATTATTTTCAGTGCTGTGTGAAGCACACCGCTACAATTGGTGACCCCGACGGCCCAAACAATATTTGGGCCGAAGATGACCGACACCACATCTGTTCATGCAGTTTCGTTGAAACTGCCAAGCTTCTGGACGCTGCGACCTCACCTATGGTTCCAGCAAGCAGAAGCTCAATTCCACGTTCGGCAGATAACCTCAGAGGACACACGTTACTACTACGTAGTGAGCTCCCTCGACCGGGACACAGCGGCCCAGGTTGAGGAGTTCATACAATCTCCCCCAGTGGACGGCAAATACACAGAATTCAAAGCCCTGCTCATTAGGACTTTCGGACTCTCACAGCGCGAGCGGGCTACCTGCTTACTGCACCTGGATGGTTTATGAGACAGACCTCCATTGGCTTTAATGAATGAAATGTTGTCTCTGGCTGGAGGACATAAGCCCTGCCTCATGTTTGAGCAGGCATTCCTGGAGCAGCTGCCCGAGGACATGCCTGCTGCTGTCCGATGTGGATTTCAGCGACCCCCAGAAGCTGGCAGCCCGGGTGGACTTGCTGTGGCATGCCAAGAAGGTGAGTGGGGCGTCCATCGCACAGATCACCAGGCCACGCTCCCAGCAGCAAACCAGACCGGGCCCGGCCACAGAGCCCGCTAACCCCAGAGGCAGGGGTGAGGAGACCAACGAACAATGGTGCTTCTACCACCAGCGGTGGGGCGCAGAAGCCCACCGCTGTCGACCACCCTGCAAGTTCCCGGGGAACGTCAGGGCCAGCCGCCGCTGATGGCTATGGCGGCTGGCCATCGGGATAGCCTCCTGTATGTGTGGGACCAGCGGTCGGGACGCCGTTTTTTGGTCGACACCGGTGCCGAGATCAGCGTCTTACCTCCGTCGAGTTACAACACCCGCAACAGGGCACCGGGTCCCACCCTGAGGGCAGCGAACGGCAGCACAGTAAGGACCTACGGCACCCATATGGTGCAGCCACAGTTCGGCTCCAGCCGGTTCACATGGGATTTCACACTGGCCGCCATAGCCCAACCACTTCTGAGTGTGGATTTTTTGCGGTCTCACAGCCTACTGGTCGACCTGCCGAGGCAGAGACTGGTCCACGCCGAGACCTTTCAGACGTTCTCCCTGGGTTGAAGCCCAGTTGCCAGCCCCACACCTGGACTCCATCACGCTGTCCAACAATGACTTCACCAGAGTCCTGGTGGATTTCCCATCGGTTCTGGCACCGCAGTTCACGGCAGCCATGCTCAGACACGGCGTACAGCACCACAGCCCGACCCAGGGACCACCCCTCCACGCCCGCGCACGAAGGCTCCCCCTGGACAAGCTCCGACTGGCGAAGGAGGAGTTCAAGAGGATGGAGGAATTGGGGATCATAGGGCGGTCCGACAGCCCATGGGCCTCCCCCTTGCACATGGTGCCCAAAGCGACAGGGGGCTGGAGAACATGCGGCGACTACCGCAGGCTGAACAAGGCTACAACACCGGACCGTTACCCTGTGCCGCACATTCAGGACTTTGCAGCAAACCTGCACAGCGCGCGGATCTTCTCCAAGGTAGACCTCGTCCGGGGATACCATCAAATCCCGATGCATCCAGACGACTTCCCCAAAATGGCACTCATCACCCTGTTCGGCCTTTTCGAGTTCCTCCGCATGCCGTTCGGCCTGAAGAATGCCGCACAGACATTTCAGCGGTTAATGGACATGGTGGGACGCGACCTGGACTTTGCTTTCATCTATTTGGACAACATCCTCATAGCCAGCAGCAGTCATCAGGAGCATCTGTCCCATCTCCGTCAACTCTACGCCCAACTGAGTGAATACGGCCTGACAATCAACCTGGCCAAATGCCAGTTCAGGCTTGACACCATCGACTTCCTGGGCCACAGGATCACTACAGACGGGGCAGCCCCTCTGCCCGCTAAGGTAGACGCAGTCCGCCATTTCCCCCGACCCACCACAATCAAAGGCCTTCAGGAATTCGTGGGTGTGGTAAATTTCTACCACCACTTCCTCCCTTCAGCTGCCCGAATCATGCGCCCCCTGTTCGCCCTGATGTCGGGTACGGGCAAGGACATTACCTGGGACGAGGAGTCCACCACTGCTTTCATTAAAACGAAAGAAGCCTTTTGGGGACATAGCTGCACCACACAACTGCCTACCACCCACAGTCGAACGGCCTGGTGCAGCGTTTCCACCGTCACCTGAAGTCGGCTCTCATGGCCCGCCTGAAAGGGCCTAACTGGGTGGATGAGCTTCCCTGGGTCCTGCTCGGCATCCGCACGGCGCCCAAAGACGATCTGCACACCTCATCAGCTGAGTTGGTGTACGGTGCACCCCTGGTTGTCCCCAGGGAGTTCATACCAGCCCCAAGGGGGCACGAGGAAGAACCTGCAGCAGTCCTGGGCAGACTACGCGAGAGGCTCGGCAACCTGGCCCCCATACCCACTTTGCAGCATGGGCAGAACCCGACCTGCAGAACTGTAAGTTTGTGTTTGTACGAAGGGGCGGACATTGGCCACCACTACAGCGGCCCTACGAGGGGCCGTTTACAGTGATCAGGAACAACGGGTCCACGTTCGTGCTGGACGTTGGGGGGAGAGAGGAGGTTTTCACGGTGGACCGACTCAAACCGGCCCATGTGGACGTGGTGCAACCGGTCGAGTTTCCGGCACCGCGGCGCAGAGGTAGACCTCCCAAACAGGGTCCGGCCCAGACTGTGGACATTGGGGGGTGTATCACTGGTTCTGGGGGGGGGGGAGGGGGGTTATGTGGTGACCCACTTCCTAGCGCACTCGAATCGGCTCACAAATAGCCAGCGCGCCGGCATAAAGGCTAGTCCTAAAAGGGCACCAAGTCTGCTTCACCAGCAAGGGGAAAAGCCCGCGCGGGACTGTGAATACGTGCCCCCTACAACATCCGCGCGCGGGACAGGACTGTGAATACGTGACCCCCTACAGCATCCGCGCCCAGGGAGGGCGGGATCAGGAAGGCTTTAAAGTGAGGCCGCGAAGTTCGAATAAAATCTTTCTGTAACTGCAGTTTATCGACTCCATGTCATTATTTTCAGCGCTGTGTGTAGCACACCGCTACACTATGCACATACCAAGGCATCTTTCAATCCAAGTTCACACACTACATCAATGAACTACACTTTCAAACTTTACAGTTTGTAGAGTGCAGCAAATTAAGGCCTTGTGATATCTTTTCATGAATTAAACTTGCATCATAAAAAAGGTAAATTTCTCTAATATAGCATAAAATTTGTCACATATAAAGTTTCATTTATACAATTTAATCTCAATGTGCTACGCAGAAATTAGGACATCAAAAACATACTTTTATTTTTTCATGTTTTTGACTTACTTAGGTTTATCACATCATTTTCTTCAGTGCAAATTTCTTCAAATTGCCCTCGATTTTCGAACACTGGTTTTACTTTGTCCAGTTCATTGCAGCTGAGCAAGGTAGATGTCTGTCGAGTAGAATGCAGTTCATTTTCTAGCTCTTGAATCTGAAGGATACAAAAGCGAATTTAACATTTCCTTCCATAAACTGAAGTGCTTTGTTCACAAAGAGTAACTATTTTAATTGTACTCTAACCTTCTCATGCAAATCCTTCAGCTCTTTTGCATGTTCTTTTTCTTGATCTTCCAGAATTTTCTTGTGATCCTCTTCCTTTCTAATAAATTCAATCTCTCTAAAAGAGAAAGAAAATTGAGATTTTGTAGAAAATTCATGTAACTATTGCGAAGAAATGCAATAGTTATAATTACTCCAAGCACAGAATAATCACTAAACTGGCAGAAGTAAAGAAAATTTAATTGAAAACCCACAATATCTAACTTACATTCCACATTATTAATCAATAGCCATATACTTTAAGGCTCAATGATTGTGTTCCTCAAAGAATTTTAATTATGATCCTTGTACATGTGCCTAACCAATTACTTCATCCAGACCTTTAAAACATGTTAATCAATATTTTTCACCAGCTCTTTGATTTGGTTTAGTAAACTGTCAAAATCTTTTCAGTCTCCAATTAAAAAGTTCCCATAGACACTGACATCACTTGATGGGGCTGTGCTGGATGCAAGGCTGTGGAAGCCAGAAATTCAGTGTAGTCAGCTCTCTAATCAGCAAACTATGGAAAGGTATTGAATTCAATATGTTCAGGAGTGAAGCATGAGGTCATATGCTTGTGTGTTTTAACATGCAGCACATTTCCAACTTCATGCTTCACTGCAGAGACGTAGATGTCTGGAATGTACTGATCTGCATATTGCTGTTACTAGCAGTTCAACGTAGAACTGGTAGTTAGCGATCAGTTTGCTCAATCTGAACTTAAATCAAATTAGAGAATGAAATTACCAGAGGTTAAAGTGGTGTGTGTGGTGGTGTGGGGGGGGGGGGGGGGAGAAGGGAAGGAGTGTTGGAGGAAGATTGAAATACAATGCAATAAACCTGGCATAAAAGTTCCACAATTAGTTTATTAATAAAGTTTACAAGCTTTGCTACTTCATTGTTCAAGTGAATGAAAAGCTTACTTTTGTTGATATTCCTTTATCAGTTTCTTGGCCTTGTTGTATTTCTTCTCTAATGCATCGTACTGAGACTGGGTCTCTTTTAATTGCTCATTCAGTGATTTGCAAAGGTTTTGTGCCTCTAACCAATATTTTTCCACTTTTTCATATTTCTCCTTGTTCTCTTCAACACTCTGCTGAAGCTTTTTCTTTGCATTTTCCCACTCAATCTTCTCTGCTTCAGCGATTTTCAGCTAGTGGGAATAAAGGACAATCTCAGCAAATGGAAATGAGGAACAATGGAACAATCTATACAAGCACGTAATTTTTTCATTCCTAACTAATTGAAAAATCCACACAATTCAGACCTTTGCTGTATCTTATGCATAAAATGAATTTGGGAGTGGATATATAAGTTAGAAAAATTTTGAATCCTGACTCTGCCACTTATTGATCTCTGAAGAACTTGAACAATCAATAATGATATAATGATAGCATTTTCTTCCATGAGTATCTGTCTCCTCCAGGTAATTTTGATTTTATTTTAAGCTGAGCTGAGTATTTCCACATGTGACCATGATAATACAAGTATTCTTGCAACACTGGACTCAGATAACAGGCTTTCATGAAATTGTATCTCTACTTCACATATGCAGGCTACTAACAAAACTGCTTGTTTTGTAGTGATGGTAGAAATGTCATTCTCTCACCTTACCCTGACTAATGACCTACAACCATTTGGAGCACGTTCACACACCATTTAGACTAAAAGCCCCACTAGTACTTTTGTCAAACAAAATGAGTAACAATATTTAAAAATAAAAAATCTAGTGTGCATAATTTAAAGAAACACAACAACTACATTTAAGACAAAATTATGGCTAGACTATGGTTTAATTTTTAAATTTTCAAGTTCCTAGTTATGTTTTCCAACTCTCCAAATGATCATTCCCTTCCCTCTCTGTATTCTCTCCACTCCTGCAAGTCTAGATCTTAGTTCTCCATCAATTTTACGTCCGTACCTCCCTCTGCAACTGGATCCTCTAATTCCTCGTTGGGATATGGGACATAGATAAGATCTCATCCTGACTGACAATCAAGGCAAGCACTTTGCCCAATGCTCTAATTTCTACGCTCATAACTGCGTGGCTAAGTACAGTTCCAACTCCATAAATTCATAGATGACAAGACTGATGTTAGTAAAATCTTGATGGCAATGAAGAGGAGTGCAAGAGTAAGACAGATCAGTTGGTTGAGTGGTGTTGTAACAACAATCTCATACTCATTATCAGTAATACTAAGAAATTGATAGTGGACTTCAGTAAGGAGGATTTGGAAGAATATGCACCAGTCCTCATTGAGGGATCAGTGGGGAAAAGAGTAAGCAGCTCTATGTTCCTCGCTATCAACTTCTTTGAGGGTCTTTCCTGGGCTGACCAAACTGATACAATCATGAAGGAGGCATGCCAGCAGCTATATTCTATTAAGAGTTTGAGGAAATTTTGATATGTCACCAAAGACACTTGCAAACGTCTATAAATGTATTCTGACTGGTTGCATCGCGGCCTGGTATGGAGGCTTTTAAAATCTTTCCCAATCATTTACAATTCCCCTCAACACTCATTCCCATTGTGACCTTTCCATTTCCTATCTCACTTTACCAAACTACCTCATCCCCAGGACTATCATTTCTCCTAACCTTCACTAGTGCCCAGCTACAATTTTCCTCATTCAACATATCACCATTATCTCCCCTCAAAGACCAGTGGCCAGAACCTAGAGCCGAGAGCCTTAATCATCCTCAGACATCTTGATACACAATCTGTTTCCACAAAAAGCCTCTGCTGTTAAAAATTCAATATTCTTTAACATTCAATTAAAATAAGATAATGTTTGTCCCCTTCTTTTGACTTTCAGAAGCACATGGTCTAAGTGACAGTCATGACCTTTCCTAAATTATTTATATCTGCAACGAAAGCTGAAGTCAAAGGTATGCTTCCTTCCCTTTTCCCAGTGCATACTTTCATTTTCAAAAATTTAAGCAGATTTCTCAAAAGCTATAAAGTGTACAGCATTGCCAACATTACTTCTTTTCCTCACTCACACATTGAGCTATATCAATTTTGTTCGTTAATACAAATAACAGAGAGGATGATTTCTTTTCTGTAAAGTTGCTGAAAATTTGTCCCTCTAGTTTAGTTTCAGGTCATTTTGAAATATTTAATCAGAGCCTTGAGCAGCTAAAAGAAAGATACTGTACTTTTCCATTCATTAACAGGCAAAAAATACATCTTAAGAAATTAAATATTAAACACAAAGTACACTGCAGATGCTGTGGCCAAATCAAGACGTACAAACAAGCTGGATCAACTCAGGTCGGGCAGTACCTGTTGAAATGAGCAGTCAATGGATGCTGCCTGACCTGCTGAGTTGATCCAGCTTGTTTGTACGTCAAGAAATGAAATATGATGTCCATGTTTAGATCACAAAATTCAACTTTAGCTCTCAACTGTGGGGAAACACAAAATTCAATTATATAGCTTTAAAAGGGAGGCAGAAACAGTGAGATAAAAATGTTAATCAGGTCTCTAAAAGCACAAAGACAATACACATATCTAATCATGCCAATTTTTGAAAAGCACATTAAACAGATATATGAACTTGTCAAAGCAAAACACAAAATACTTGATGTATTTTACTTTATGCACATTTACTATGATTTATAAACCTATTCCAATGCAACGTGTTGATGATGCAGCTGTGTGTAAATTTTTCATTACACTTGTAAATACATGTGACAATAAACTCAACTTCGACTTTGAATCATTTGCAGCAGCAGCATGCTGAGGAAAAACCAATGTATCAGTTTAACTGTGAACATATGAAATTTAGTATACACAAAATACAACGAAGTTACCTCTTTTAGCTTAAGAGCAAGTTGGGAATCCAAATCACTTCGTAAACACAGATTATCATTTGCAGATAAATTAGAAACGTCAGCTAGTCCCATAGTTTCATCTTCAGGAAATTCTTCAGACTTGGAAAAAGTAAATTAAACTGATGTGATACACAGCAGGTTCAGAAAATATCTTTTCATGTTCATAATCAGACCACGTTCCACACTAAGTATTCTTGCCCTTTGTCCCAACACAACTTAAACATCCATCATAAAGTAAACTAGTATTTAAGTTTTTTAAAAAATTACTTTTACTGATAATATTGTATTTGCCTGAACATGCTGAAGATCAAGCATTGGGCTATCATTTGGGCGCACAAAACTTGCAGCTTTAACTTTATATTTATAATTCATATCCATAATATCCCAGGATGAAGACTCGTCATCCATAGCTCCATCAATTTTCAGAGCCCCACTTCCCTGCTGATTGCAATTTTCCCCAATCTTCTTCCTCCCTTCCAAATCCTAATTGTCAGCTATTGCTGTATTTTTATCTGTATTCCCTTATAATAAAGACTGAAACAATGTACTTAATTAATTTATCTGCTATTATTTTCCAGACTTACTTTCTTTAGGACCAACACATACTGTTAATTTGTTTTTCATGAAGTATCTACTGACATTCTAGTATCTATATTCATTATTTTGGGTTAGTTTTTCTCTACTCCAATTCTTTCCTTTCTTATTGATCTTTTAGATATTCATTACTGTTATTTACATTCTGTTCAATCTTTTGACCTGCAACATATCATTGTGTAATTATATGTTTTTCTTTACAAAAATAAAGTTAAAATGGGATACATTATAATTTATTAAGCACAAATATTATACTTTTGAAATCTCTTCCTTGTTGAAATCTGAGAGTATTCCGAAAGATAACCTTGAGTACCTTCCCCATGATCCTTTCCCTTCTCCAGCTCTGTATCACTTTCGTCAATCACCTTTCCAGCTCTTAGCTTCATCCCACTCCCTCCAGTCTTCTCCTATCATTTCGCATTTCCCCTTCCCCCCACTACTTTCAAATCTCTTACTATCTTTCCCTTCAGTTTGTCCTGACAAAGGGTCTCGGCCCGAAACGTCTACAGTGCTTCTCGTTATAGATGCTGCCTGGCCTGCTGTGTTCCATCAGCATTTTGTGTGTGTTACCTAATTTGAGTTTACTTTAACTAGCTCTGCATTCATGACTGCATAATTGCCCTTATTTAAATTTAAAATGAACCTTGGACTCCTTTTCACTCTGTCAAAATTAATACAATCATTGCTATTGAGGGATACATTCACAGTTAGGTCACTAATGAATCCCGTCTTGTTGCACAATTCCAGAATAGCCTGCTCTCTGCTTGGCCCCGGAACATGCTGTTCTGAGAAACTACCTTTAAAATGCTATGAACTCCTACCTACGGCTTCTTCTGCTTCCCTAACTCTTTGCAGATTAAAATCCCCTTTCCATATACCCTTCTGTTGAGCTCCATTTAATTTCTCTACTATAATGAGGCTATGGTTAAGCGGCCTCTTTATCATTCACACAAACATTTTCTTGCCTTTATCTCTTAACTAAATTCATTATCACATGCTTATCACCAAAGTGGTAATTCCTCTTACCTGCTCAATATCGCTTCCACTATACCGATTACGGTGCTGCTCAAGAAATGCCTCCTGGCATCTTTCTTGTTCTAACGTTTCACTGATAAGCCGAGCAACCTCACTCTGCTGTCCAGGTTTTTCTCGTCCAATAAGGAATCTATGAATTTTTTTTACACACATTTCTGCTTTTATTTTTTTATTTACACAAACAGTACTTTATATGTTTGATTTTCTTTCAAGTCACATTCATAAATGTACTCTTCAACAAAAATCAAATTGCTTCAGTTGCTGGAAACCAGAACTGAGACAGAAGATTCTGGAAATGCTCTTCAGTTCTGGCAGCATCAGTGGCATCAGAGTTAACGTCTTAGGTCAACATCCGTCCATTAAAACCGAAATGTCCTTCTCCACAGATGCCAACCGTTCTGCTGAGCATTTCTAATGTTTTCTGCATATAGAAACATAGAAAACCTACAGCAGAATACAGGCCCTTCGACCCACAAAGCTGTGCTGAAGATGTCCTTACCTTAGAAATTACCAAGGGTTACCCTCCATTTTTCTAAGCTCAATGTACCTGTCCAGGAGTCTCTTAAAAGACCCTATCATATCTGCCTCCACCACTGTCACTGGCAGCCCGTTCCATGCACTCACCACTCTCTGAGTGAAAAAACTTACCACTGACATCTCCTTTGTATCTGTTTGCAGGCACCTTAAAATTGTGCCCGCTCGTGCTAGCCATTTCAGCCCTGGGAAAATGCTTCTGACTATCCACATGATCAATGCCTCTCATCATTTTATACACCTGTTATCAGGTCAGCTCTCATCCTCTGTTGCTTCAAGGAGAAATGGCCAAGTTTACTCAACCTATTCTCATAAGGCATGCTCCCCAATCCAGGCAACATCCTTGTAAATCTCCTCTGCATCCTTTCTATGGTTTCCACATCCTTCCTGTTTTGAGGCAACCAGAATTGAGCACAGGACTTCAAGTGGTGTCTAACCAGGGTCCTATATAGCTGCAACATTACCTCTTGGCTCCTAAACTCAATCCCATGATTGATGAAGGCCAATGCATCATATACTTACGTAACCACAGAGTCAACTTGCGCAGCAGTTTTGAGAGTCCTATGGATTTAGACCCCAAGATCCCTCCGATCCTCCACACTGCCAAGAGTCTTACCATTAATACTGTATTCTGCCATCATATTTGACCTACCAAAATGTACCTCCTCACACTTATCTGGGTTGAATATATTTAAATATACTTCTCCTTAGGGGTACAGCACAATGATATGCATTACTACACCGCAACTGTCACATTTTATGATGTGAGCAACTGGCAAGACCAGCATTTCTTGCCTGTCTCTGACTGGAAACATTGCAATTCAGTGTAAAGATACTCCTATAGAGCTTTGAAAGATGGAGGTTCAGGACAACTAGATACAACCATGATGAGGAAAAGGCCTTATGTTTCCAAATGACTAAGAGAACAACTTGCAGGTGGTATTTCTGCCTTGTGCCATCTGCCCTTGTGCTTTCAGGTGATAGAGGTTGTATGTTTTTTGCATTCCTTTTTGCACTACTTCAGAATGCATGATTATGTCTGCATCATTCTGATTTTCTGCACTTGTCACTGTATTTGATAAGTTGGTTTATTAGTGTCACATGGAGCAAGGTACAGTGAATACTTTGATTTCTGTACCTTCCACATAGATCATTTCATTACAACAGTGCATTGTAATACAAGAGAAAACAATAACATTGCAAAATAAAGTCTTACAGTTAGAGAGAAAGTGCAGTACAGTATAAGTAGACAAAAAGGTGAAGACCACAGAGGTAGATTTTGAAGTCATGAGTCCATCTTATCGTACTAGGGGACTGCCAATAGTCCTATAACTGTGGTACATTTTTCAAACTTTGTATCTTCAGCTCGATGGAAGTGGAGGAAGGGGAAAAGAGAAAATGTTGGGAGTTGGAGGGGTTTTTAATTAAGTTGGCTGCTTTACTGAGACGGCAAGAAATGTACAGAGTCTATGGAGAGGAGGCTGGGTTCCATGATGTGCTGAACTGGTCCACAATTCTCTGTAGTTTCCTGCTGTCTTAGGTGGAGCAATTGCCATACCAAATCATGATGCATCCGGATAGGATACTTTCTACAGTGCAATGATTAAAAATTGGTGAGGGCCAAAGGGGATATGCTAAATTTATTTAACCTCCCTAGAAAGTAGAGTCGTTGTTGCACTTTCTTGGCCATGGCATCTTTGTGGTTGGGCCAGGATAGTGCTATTGGTGAAGGTCACACCCAGGAACCTGAAGTTCTCAATTCTCTTGACCTCAGCACCACTGATGTAAAAAGGTGCACAAGCACTGCTCCCCTTCCTGAAGTCAATGATCAGCTCTTCTGTTTTGCTGACATTGAGGGAAAAGTTGTTGTCATGGCACAATGCCACTAGGCTCTCCTTCCTATACTCTGACTTATTGTTATTTGAGTTTCCGCTCACTACCTGGTATCATCTGCGAGCTTGTAAACGGAGTTAGAGCTGAATCTGCCAATGTAGTCTTGAGTGTTTAGAGACTAAAACAGGGGCCTAAGCACTTTGTCTTGTGGGGCCGTAGCGTTGAAGATAATTGTGATGGAGTTATTCTTACTGATTGCAGTTTTACCACAAATACTGTTTAAATCTGTGTATTTCAAGTAAGCAATGAATTTCAGTGCATCCTGGCATATATAAATTAATCTGAATCTGCACTGGAAGACTGGCCATTTGCTGTAGTACACATTCTAGATGGTACACATTGTAGACATACTGTGGCAATGCTGACAGGAGTGAAGGTTGAAAGCTGCGGAATAAGTGCTAATTAAGTGTGTTCAGTTTTTTAACTACAGCTCGTTCCATCAAGTGGAGAATGTTCTATCATTCTATTCTGACAAACATCCTATCTGCCCAACGATCTCTCCATAAGCTTTCCTTTCATGATAATAACTGCAGAGAGCAGTATCAGTAAAACTACCAAAAGGTCATGAATTTGAAAACTTAAATCTGTTTTTCTCTGCCAGATCCTGCCTGAGCCATTAAGTATTTCCAGTACTTCGTTTTTTTTCAGATTACCAGTATTTACAGTTTGTTTTTATTTGACCCATACTCTGCTCACTTGTTTCACCAAGTTAATTTAGTTTCAGATTTTATGACAACATTGATTCACACATAAATGAATGAGCCAAATTCAAAAATCTCATATCAAGGGGCACTGGATAAAAAGGAAAGCCATCACAATTAGGGACCACGACTCCAGTGTCTTAAGTAACTGCTAGGATGAAGGGCAAATGTTGTCTTTGCATGATAACAATTCAATACTAGGATATTAGTGAAATCATTTCTTACAGCTACTCACTTATTTATCTGTGTATCTATTTGCAATTTCACTGATAGTGAATTTGGGCATAGGCAAATAGGTACATGTACAATACAGCTCACACAAGTGCTCAGCAATGACCAGTTCTGACTATCTTTCTACAACAGTCATGAACACTACCAAATTCACCAAAATAAAATATCTGGAGGTGCATAGATAAATCTGTAGACAGAATTGCTGCATGTTTTGCTGGAAAATTTAAGAAAGCAGATATGAACTAGTTTTGGTCTAAGGTTATATGAACCATACAAGTTTGGAAAAGGAAATCTGACTCCCTTAAGGACACTATTAAACTAGAAAAACCAGTTACAGTTTGGTTATCATCATTGATACTAGCTTATTGTTCCAGACTAAAGTACTGAACATGAACTCAGTCCATATAGTCCAGGTCCTACAACTGCAGGAACATAATCATTGTGCTACCTTCTCTTAAAGTGTAAGTAACAAAATTAGTCCAATTAATATTGAAACAAGATCAATGCTTGTGGTATGAAAATACTCATGGCATTCATACTCTAACTTTAACAAACTGATGCAAGCCCATCAGCTCATTTGTATGACTTGACTTATTACAACTACTTACCTGACCAAGCCTTTGGTGTTCTTTAGAACAGTGGCTGCAAACATTTGTGTAACACCAACCAAACTGACACCATCCACTTCAACTATCTGATCATTTACCTGGATTCTGCAATAAAACGAAGAATACAAGTACAACCCTATGATTCAATATGTTTTATCTTGAAGTTCAAGCAGCAAAATACAGTAACAAGGCAAATTATTATTTGATTTATTAAAATGAGACTGATTTTCTCAGATAATTAAGCTAATTAAGATAATTAAGGTCTTTTATTTCTTAAGTCATTCTAAAGTTTTAGACACACAGATTACAATGCTGCTTTAAAATAGATCATGCTTAAGTCAGAGTCACAAGAAAACCAACAAATATATTTGTCATTAAAATGCCTGTTAATGACAGAATACCAGAAATGACAAGAACAGTTTTGAATTAATGTGCAACTACTGAAATTTAAGAACTATAAATGATAACTTTTTTTAATGTTAATTTGTTAATGTTAGAAAAATACTGGTTTGAATTCAATAATAAGCCAAATGATCTAAAAATTTCAGACAAAATGGTGACAATTTGAACAAACAATGCAGGTTAGACCTTCTGCAGATGCAGTGACTCCACACTTCCTGATGGAGGTGAATACTGCACAGAAGATAGCCAAGTTACAGGTAATTATATTTCCCTGATTAAGCCACGTTAATTTAGATCTGTTTGTTTTAGGTGTCTTCTATCACTTTAAGATGTTATAATTTTTTTAAATAAACTTCAATTTGAAAATATTTTGTAAGCAAATCATTCATTTTTATCAGTTCTTGAACATCTCCAATCTCACAATTGTTAACAAACCACTTGTGTGAGATTAATAAGCACTCAGAGCCTTCCTGATCAAGTTAGCTTCTTTGTGGACATGTATACTGGTGCACCTGCTCGAAGTAACCACAGATTTAGCAAGTGGATGACCAGAGAGCAATAAACAGCTTTGAAGATATTTTAGATTGATGATTTTCATTACCACACATATTATAGTACGTTATTCAAAATATGTTACACTATACAAGCTTTGTAGCCTTATTTCAGAACATCCCACTACTAACTAGAAGGAGTTTGTACGTTCTCCCTGTGACAGCATGGGTTTCCTCTGACAATCCAAAGATGTACCAGTTAGCAGGTTAACTGGTCATTATAAATTGTACCGTGACTAAGCTAGGGTTAAACCGGGGGTTGCTGGGAAGAGCAGCTCAAAGAGGCTGGAAGGACCTATTACTCGGTGGATTCAACCCATTTTAAAAAAATTTGCAATGCTAAGATCAAAAGTTTATGGAAATATAGTGGTACTATATTAATCAAAAAATCAAAAAATTAATTAATCAAAAAATAAACATTTCCATATAAATGTTGAACTCATGCTTCTATTGCAAGTACAGAATATTTCATTCTTAATTTCTCAAAAATAGCTAGAACACAAAAGACTGTAACTGGATCAACTTAAATGTCGATACACCAAATTGTAAAGAAGATAAATTAATTGGTTAATGTCCTACCGTTTATCTTTATATGCTGCTCCACCCTCAGTGATAGTCTTCACAAAAATTCCCAATTTTTCAAGTCCTTGATCTGCACCAACACCCATTCCAATAATGCTAATTCCAAGTCCACCTTCACCTAAATTTTAAATGCATTTTTACACAAAATTAATTTGTTGTTAAGCAATGATTATGTTCATTTATCGCCTATTGTAGTGAAATATACAGACAAACAGACTTCATTGATCCTGAGGGAAACTGGGTTTTGTTACAGCCGCACCAACCAAGAATAGTGAAAGAAACATAGCAATATAAAACCATAAATAATTAAATAATAAGTTAATCATGCCAAGTGGAAATAAGTCCAGGGCCAGCCTATTGGCACAGGGTGTCTGACACTCTGAGGAAGGAGTTGTAAAGTTTGATGGCCACAGGCAGGAATGATTTCCTATGACACTCAGTGTTGCATCTTGGTGGAATGAGTCTCTGGCTGAATGTACTCCTGTGCCTAACCAGTACATTATGGAGAGGATGGGAGTTATTGACCAAGATGGCATGCAACTTGGACAGCATCCTCTTTTCAGACACCACTGTCAGAGTGTCCAGTTCCACCCCCTCAACATCACTGGGCTTTCGAATAAGTTTGTTGGTTCTTTTGGTGTCTGCTACCCTCAGCCTGCTGCCCAGCACATAACAGCAAACATGATAGCACTGGCCACCACAGCCTCTTAGAACATCCTCAGCATCATCCGACAGATGTTAAAGGACCTCAGTCTCTTTAGGAAATAGTGACAGCTCTGTCCCTTCTTGTAGACAGCCTCTGAGTTCTTTGACCAGTCCAGTTTATTGTCCATTCGTATCCCCAGGTATTTCAAAATGGTGTGTGCAATGAAATGGTTAAATTGAAATGTCAAGCAGTAACTTGAGAATGGGGACTCAGCAATCTAATTTGTGACCATGTTAAAGAAAGTAGTAACAAGGAATATTCTGAGGATGAGGAGAAATATAGGGAAGTTAAAGATTTAGAAAATCAATTCTACAATGAAGCATTTTGATAGCTAAAAGTTATGCCACTAGAATGCAGCTGTTGGAAAGAATTGAAATATCTTTCCGAAGTGTCAGATTACATAGTTTCATTATTTGATGCACACTAAATATATCTGATGTTTTTGAAACAAATTGATAGTTGAGGAAGATGGCACTTTAAATCTCACCTTTCTCAATTTCAACTGGAAAAACATCCATTTTTTCCACCCTCTTCTCCAATTCGTATTCTGCTGAAGCTGCCACAGGGTCAACTTCCTCATTTCGCCTATCATAGTCATCATTTGAATAGGTACTATAAACCTGCAAAAAAAAAAGGTTGAATTACAAGTCCTTTATTTTCAAATCAACTAATTTCAGTTTGGCTCATTCAAAAAGGAAAAATTCAATCTCTGTACAAAAACCTATCTGCCTAATAAATTACTTGACGATATTTCACAATTTGCAAGTCTACATCCCACTGTCAAAATGACTATTTCACTCCTTTCAGTTGCTGTCCATATTCTGTGGGTATTGTCTAATGCATTACCTTATGCAAAGGTGACTGCATTGCAAAAGTAATTAAATGTTAGCAGTCCTTTCTCAAATTTCAATTTCAGTGATCCACTTATTCAATCTAACCAGCAATCACCACTGAGCTAGTTACCATAGAGAACTCTTGGGCTGGAGAGAGCTGTGCAGCTGAAGGAAAGAAAAATAATAGTTTCCATCTTATTTAATAGAAGGCGGCAAGAGAGACCACAGGACTTGGTTTGTCTGTCAACTCATAAGGCAGCTGCTGCCAGTACCCTATTGGTAGGTGATTTTTTTTTAGAAAAATAACTAAACAATCCAAGATAAAATATAACATGACACAAGTATTATACTGTATATCAATAACAGTATGCTTTAAAGATATTTACTAACATCTTTAAGATGTTTAGAATAAAATGCTTAGCGTATATTATTCTGGTCTGATTCTGTTTTATATGGATAAAGGACTGGGAGAGAGGTGATCAAATTTGCATAAAATTCAGAAATAGGAGCAGTAGTTAGTTATGATGACTATTAATAGTGCTTCCCATAGCAAGATTGTTTGCAGATTTGGACAATACTTCCCTTGACCCTCTCATCCAAAACAAATTTCAAATCAATACCAATAAAAATGGCAAAATAGGGAAAAGTGGCAAACTGTATTAATATTAGCACATACAAAGTCCCACTTGCATGGCTAAAGGCCAGGTACCGTGGAAGAGCAGAAGGATTTGGTAGTTCAGTTATCAGAAGTTCAGATGTTAGGAATGAAAAGATCTGGAAAAATAAGACTAAAAATATATACCACTACTTATATCACATGAAATTAATTCACCATTCTGGTGAAGAGTACAATTGGCGTGACAAAGATATAAAATGTTTAAACATTACAGGCTATTTGACAAAATGGTAATTTGCATGAATATTGTGATTATTTAGTTTTTATATAAAATATAAATGAAAAATGTCATCTTTCAGGTTCAAAAATGTATATTCTCACAAGGTCATTCCTTGAGGGGTTTCAATCCAAATTAAATAAAAATCTGGCTATACTGGTAGACAGTTATTTCCCCTCTATGGATGCTGTCTGACCTGCTGAGTTCCTCCAGCACCTAGTGTATGTTGGTGAAGATTACGTTGATGGAATGTTTACCTTCATGAGTCAGAACATTGGGTATGGGAGCAAGACTACCTTACAGTTGTACAAGTCGCTGGTGAGACCATACTTGGGAGTTTGTGTGCACTTCTGGTCATCCTGCCATAACAAAGAGCTTGTTAAACTAACAGATATAGCAAAGGTTCACAAGAATTCCAGTTATGCAGGCTTGAGTTATAAGAGGCTTCATAGGTCCTGGGTCAGAGAGATTGAATGTTGACCTTATAGAGGTATATAAAATCATGATGGGAGTAGATAAAGTGGATGGTCAAAGTCTTTTTCTCAGGGTAGCGTTATTTAAAACAGGAAGGCACAAATTTAAAGTGAGAGGGGAAATATTCAAAAGGTACCAGAGGACCATTTTTTCCCCACACAGAGAGTGGTAGGTACATGGAATGAGATGCCACAGAAAGCTGTAGAGACAGGTACAATTACAAATGCTTAAAACACATTAAGCTACATGGATAGAAAAGGGCTAGAGAAAAAGCAAGCAAGTGGGACTCGTTCAGACAGACGCCTTGGTCAGGATAAACAGTTGGACTGTTTCAATGCAGTATTAATGCTGTACTTTGCTGTATGGCTCGAATTGAGGTTCTGAATTTTCAGTTGAGTTGTGCAAAATTCTCCTCTGGAAATACATTTTCAGACCTATTTTCTTATCAGTTCATTCTGTGGGATGTGAAAATTACATAGAAAACCTACAGCACAATACAGGCCCTTCAGCCCACAAAGCTGTGCCGAACATGTCCCTACCTTGGAACTATCTAGGCTTTCCCCATAGCCCTCTGTTTTTCTAAGCTCCATGTAACCATCCAGGAGTTTCTTATAAGACTCTATCGTTTCCGCCTCCACCGCCGCCGCTGGCAGCCCATTCCACACACTCACCACTCTCTGCGTAAAAAACTTACCTCTGACATCTCTGTACCTACTTCCAAGCAAGTTAAAACTATGCCCTCTCATGTTAGCTATTTCAGCCCTGGGAAAAGCCTCTGACTACCCACACAATCAATGCCTCTCATAATTGCTAGCATTTACTGCACACTCCCAAGTGGTATCAACCAACTTTTTGAACTGATACAGAGCCACTGAATGGAGAGATGCAGGATTTAGATTTGATGACGATAAAGTGATAATGGTTAATAAATTTATATAGAGGTCAGTGAAGAGGGTTATCTAAGATTACAACAAGATCTACATCAACTGAGGAAGTGGGTCAAAGAATAGAAGATGGAATTTGCACTATACAAGCAGCATGCTCCAAAGGGGTGTGCTACCGGTATATGTGTGTCTTAGGTGTTTAGATATGTTCACATTTTTATTTCAGGACATCAATTAGGATCCCTTACTTCATATTTTCCCTCAATGGCTTTCTGGAAGATCCTTAAGATATTAAATATCTACTACTATGTCAAGTCAGGCCTAGGGGGCTGGCGTCGGGCATGATGACGGACTCTCCACTCCTTCTTCTGCCTCATCAGTATGTTCAGTTCATCTACATTAGCTGCGCCGCTATCTTCTAGGAGCGTGTTGACCATAGTCTTGGGAGGGTGTGGACAGTGCCCCACTAGTTGCATTCTTCTCGCCTCGATTTTAGTGGTGAGCATCGGTAGGTTGTCATAGAGCTCGACGTTTGTCATGTGCTGTTGTCAACTCACGTCAAGAATCATCCGGAGCATTCGTGTACAGCAACCATCTAGTGACTTCCACATGGTCTTGGTGAGTGTCCACGTCGCTCATCCGTATGTGAGAATGGACTCTATGACTGCTATGAAGATCCTCTTTTTGAGCCCTCTGGTCAGGTTCAACCTCCAGATTTCCTTCATGTCATTCATAGCCCTCCATGCCAGTGCCTTCCGTATCTTTATGTCCTTCTCCAAACTCATCATTCTTGACCCCAGGTACTTGAAGTCTAAGACTTTCTTAATGGTATCATTCTTTACAGTCTTGAGAGTACCTTTGTTGCAGTTGAATGCCATGTACTCTGTCTTTTTAGCATTCAGATGAAGTCCAACTTTATTGCACTCAATTTCCACTTTTGTCAGTAGTTGCTGCGCTTCCTCCATCTAGTCAGAGAGCAGGACTATGTCATCTGCAAAATCAAGATCTGTGAGCGTAACTGGTCTGACCCTTTTGGTTTGTCCTGGTTTTATGGTAAAACCAAGCTTGTCATGATCTTTGGTAGCTTAGCGTAGAGTGTAATCAAGGACGATTATAAAGCTGTAGGGTGCCAGAGTGTCTCCTTGCAGAACACCAGCTAGGAGCTCAAACACTGCTGTTACTCCGTCTGGTAATAAAACTTTCGCCAAGGTCTTGGTATAGCTGGACTCTATTGCTCTCAGTAGATGGTCTGGCACTCCATAGCTTTCAGGATTTACTGAGATGGCATTTTAGTTTCACTCAGATGCCTACAATTCAACCAATCCTCCATCACATCTTGGCAAATGAGTCCATTTGACTTGGAGCTCAGCACGCAGTCACAAGTGCTGCTGTTTACTGTAAATGCAGACAACTTGGCTCTGGTTTAGAAACAACGTGGGTTGGCTGAATACTTTCCTACTGATCCCGGAGTTCCTACAATGGTAGAAAGCATGCTGGAGGTTAGTATTGCACTGCAGTGATTAGGATTGAAAAGAGTCAAGACAGTAATGCAGCCTCTTCTGACAACTCTGCACTGAGACTAGATCAGTTGAAGAATCATTGATTAGGGTCATAGCTTGTATGCCATCAAGAAGCAAACATATGATGGAGGTGAATTTTTTTGGGCATTCAAATATGGAGCATGTTAACAGTCTCCCAAGATTAACGGCATCAATGACTGCAGTCAGCCCATGTAATGTCACGTTGAGTAAACTTTACTTATCAGCACATAGTAAATAATGCTTCAACTCCATCCAGAAGTTACAGTATACCAGATGGATTTATTACGTACATTATACTGAAAATTACTTTAAAAGCCTATACCAGAAAAAGGCATGCTTGGGGGTATTAGGAGGTGGTGTGACCTAGATACAAAGTCCTTTCAACTTTCTTAAATGGTTACCACGGAAACTCAATTTGAACAATGCTCTTTTGTATCTAAAATGCAGTAGGTGTAACTATCATTTATAATGGAAAACTAAGTCTTATTCAGGCTGAAGTTGAAAAATTTCTTACAATTGTACACCAAAAGAAGGAAAAAAACTGAAATAAATGACTACAGCACAAAATAATGCTCTGTAAAAGAAGTCATTAAGTGGGAAACTCTGAGATACAT
This sequence comes from Hypanus sabinus, assembly GCF_030144855.1. Classification (NCBI taxonomy): domain Eukaryota; kingdom Metazoa; phylum Chordata; class Chondrichthyes; order Myliobatiformes; family Dasyatidae; genus Hypanus; species Hypanus sabinus. The sequence continues at coordinate 25,630,196 of NC_082709.1, forward strand.
AAATCGCTTAGGTAAGATCAGTCACTCAATTTTATATTTGTTTTAACTGTTGTTACGGATTCAGGCAACAATAAATATATGAGTTAGGCAAGGGTTTTTATAACAAATAACACGTTTATTAAACACTGAAAACAAACCCCACAAAAGTAAACAAATCACTAACGTAACCGGAAATCAGCTGCTGTGTGGCAGCTTAAACAGTTCTTAAAGCAATGAAGCTTAACCAGTTCTTAAAGCGATGTTGCAAAAACAGTTCTCTAAAGCAGTACTGCCAAAAGTTCAAAATGCTCACAGTCCATTTAAGGGAGAGACTTTTTAAGACGATTTGAATTCTCTTTCACGTCGTATTGCTTCGGTTCCCAAATCGAACTTTTTCCCACGAAGAATTTATGTAACGAAACGGTTTAAAGGCACTGACCTTTCCTTTAAAACACTGTTCTCAATCCTTTCTACTATTTCGCAGGGATTAACACGAGAACAGTCAACGAATTCCTTCCGAATAAGGATCAAACAAGGTCGAACCCGTTTCACCGTCGAAATCGATTCTCCTCGGTCTTCTATCTCCCGAACTCCAATCTTCACTCTCCACTGATTCTTAACTAGCAGTATTGTAAAGAAACTGCTGGCAATGACCTTTTAAACTTTAGGCATTAGATAAAACTTCATCTTTCAATTAAACTGTGTCATAACATTAAATCACGCAGTGGCATGAAGTCAACATGGCAAATCCAGCCACGAACTGCCCCTCCTCACAGAGAGGGGTCCTCCTTTTATACCCTGTAAAAAAAACCTGTCACATGACCTCTACTGGCAGGAAAATGACGTCACTCCACCATCACAAGACCATTACCTCGAGTCCAATATAGCTTCAACCCCAGTCATGTGACAAGGGTACCACTGTCACGTGTCACGAGTACGTAACACTGTGCATCAGAACAAATACTTAGTAAACTTACACTATAGTTAAAAAAAACTTTTAATTGACAGAAAATAATTTTCAAGCAATCAGATGTACCTTTACTAATTTCTATGCACTTTGTCCATGTCACAGCCTATACCCGTTTACTGCACCACAGACCATAGTCCTCCATACCTTTCATCCATGTGCCTCTCCAAACTGACCTTAAATGTTACATTCACCACTACCGCTGGCAGCTCATTCCACATTCACACAACACTCTGAGAGACGTCATTCAACTTCAGATTCCCCTTAAATATTTCACCTTACAACCCACACCTATGATCTCTAGTTTTGGTCTCACCCAACATCAGAGTGAAAAGCCTGCACACATTGATCCAATCTAAACCCATCATAATTTTATATCCTCTATAAGATCTCCTCTCATTCTCCTGCACTTCCAGAAATAAAATCCTAACCTATTCAACCTGTTATTCCTGTAACTCAGATCCTCAATTCCTGACAAAATCATGTAAATTTTCTCTACACTCTTTCATATCTTTCCTGTCAGTAGGTGACCAGAACTATACACATTACTCTGAATTTAGCTTCACCGATGTCTCATAAAACTTCAACACAACATCCCAATTTCTGTACTCAATGCCCTGATTTATATAGGACAACATAACAAAAGATTATTTTTATTTCTCACATGCAGATACAAACCCCATTTCCAGAAAAGTTGGGATATTTTCCAAAATGCAATAAAAACAAAAATCGGTGATATGTTAATTCACGTGAACCTTTATCTAACTGACAAAAGTACAAAGAAAAGATTTTCAATAGTTTTACTGACCAACTTAATTGTATTTTGTAAATATACACAAATTTAGAATTTGATGGCTGCAACACACTCAACAAAAGTTGGGACAGAGGTATGTTTACCATTGTGTTACATCACCTTTCCTTTTAATAACACTTTATAATCGTTTTGGAACTGAGGAAACTAATTGTAGTAGATTTGCAATTGGAAATTTTGTCCATTCTTGCTTGATATAAGACTTCAGCTGCTCAACAGTCCATGGTCTCCATTGTCTGATTCTCCTCTTCATGATGCGCCATACATTTTCAATAGAAGATAGATCTGGACTGGCAGCAGGCCAGTCAAGCACACGCACGTGTGTACAAAGCCACGCTGCTGTAGCCCGTGCAGAATGTGGTCTGGCATTGTCCTCCTGAAATAAGCATGGACGTCCCGGGAAGAGACGTCACCTTGATGGCAACATATGTCTCTCTAAAATCCTAACATACGCCTTGGAGTCAATGCTACCTTCACATACATGCAACTCACCCATGCCGTGGGCACTGATGCACCCCCATACCATCACAGATGCTGACTTTTGCACCTTTCTCTGATAACAATCAGGATGGTCATTTTCATCTTTGGCATGGAGAACTCGATGCCCGTTTTTTCCAAAAACTAGCTGAAATGTGGACTCATCTGACCACAGCACATGGTTCCACAGTCTTCCGGTCCATCTGAGATGAGCTCGGGCCCAGAGAACTCACCGGCGTTTCTGCATAGAGTTGATGTATGGCTTCCTCCTTGCGTAATACAGTTTCAAGTTGCATTTCTGGATGCAGCGATGGACTGTGTTAAGTGACAATGGTTTTCCAAAGTACTCCTGAGCCCAGGTGGCTATAATTGTCACAGTAGCATGACGGTTTCTTAGGCAGTGCCGCCTGAGGGCTCGAAGGTCACGCGCATTCAACAGTGGTTTCCGACCATGCCCTTTATGCACTGAGATGTCTCTGAATTCTCTGAATCTTTTCACAATATTATGTACTGTAGATGTGGAAAGACCTAAATTCTCTGCAATCTTGCATTGGGAAATGTTCCTTTTGAACTGACTAACAATTCTCTCATGAATTTTGGCACAAAGGGGTGAGCCACGACCCATCCTTGCTTGCAAAGACTGAGCCTTTGATGGACGCTACTTTTATACCCAGTCATGACAGCTCACCTGCTACCAATTAGCCTGCTTAATGTGGAGTCTTCCAAACTGGTGTTAGTTGAATATTCTGTGCACTTTTCAATCTTATTTTAACTCTGTCTCAATTTTTGTTGAGTGTGTTGCAGCCATCAAATTCTAAATTTATGTATATTTACAAAATACAATTAAGTTAGTCAGTAAAACTATTGAAAATCTTTTCTTTGTACTTCTGTCAGTTAAATAAAGGTTTGCGTGAATTAACATATCACCGATTTTTGTTTTTATTGCATTTTGGAAAATATCCCAACTTTTCTGGAAATGGAGTTTGTAGAAACAAAGCATACAGTGAAACTATCATTTTGCATCAGCAACCGTCACAGTCCGAGATTCTCCTGGTGGCAGCCTGCAAGTGCCACCATGCTTCCAATGCCATCATAGCGTGTCCACAACTCACTAACCCTAATTGTATCTTTTGAATGTGGTGGGAAACTGGAGCACTCAAAGAAAACCCACGCGGGTCATGAGGAAAATGTACAAACTCCTCACAGACAGCAATATGAATCACTGGCACAGTAAAATGACAGAACTAAGAGCTACACTACAGTTCTTTATGACCCTATCTACCTGTGGTGCCACATTCAAGGAATTATTGACCTGTGGTCCCAGGCCCCTGTGTTCTGGATTTTGCAGCACTCTGATAATACAAGATGCAAATTACTCGCACCAATAATTAGAAAGGTTTAAGTAACATACAACAAATGCACATACACCAAAAGCTCAATCACTAGCAAGACCTTCACCCCCCCCCCCCCCACCATGTTGCTTCCTCAGAATAACATTTAGCCACCTGGTAGGTTTTAAACAACACAAAATCAGGAAAATTTGAACAAAATCACCACTCAGTGAAGATTTTTTAAGAATATAACTCATCTCAAATCAGAGGAAAATACAAGGTGGCAACTCTTTCAACCCACCAGAAAGACCAAAAACATTAGTTCATATAATGTTTAAAAGCATCCTAATGTTCAAAATGTTTCAAAAAACAGACAAGAAATAGTAACCCAAAGCTTAGATAAAGAAGGGTTTTAAAAAAGAAGTGGAAAAATAAGGAGTAAATGTCAGTGTGGGACAACAGTGGCTGAAAGCATGACCACAGCAATGCCCTCTATTAAAGGTGGCAATATTAAGTTGAATGCAATTGCTTTTATAAATATATAAAGGGATTGGTAATGGAAGAGGTGAAATGCTCAATGATTAGGACCATGTGAAGCAATAACAGCAGGATGATGGCTAAAAATATATGCAGAATAAATTCTCAGAACAAGTGAACACTTGGGTAAGCCCTTCAGAAGATTAACCAAGTTTAGTTTCTTAGCTTAACAAGTAAACTGAAATTGTCAGTCAGATTTGCAGGGTTATTGGCAGGAAAGTGGGACTAATTAGAAAAATCTTCCAAAGTCATTATAGAAATGAAAAGGCAAATTATTCTTTCCATGGCACAAATTTATTCTTCAACCATCAGGCTCTTGAACCAGAGGGGATAACTTCATTCAACTTCACCTGCTCCATCACCAAACTTCTCCCGTAACCTATAGATTTATTTTCAAGGACTCTTCATCTCATGTTTTTGATATTTATTACTTATTTAATAATTTTTTCTCAGCTTAAGATGGGAAAACCTGTCACAAAGGCATGGCCAAGTACAAACTTTGTACATTAATTTCTCAATCGCTAAGAACTGCTTGTTCAGTACCGCGGCTTTCTGAAGGTTTACATAAATATTGCTGTATAAGCCTAATTGTTTAAAGCTATTGTGTGGTGACTTTGGGGTGATAGCAGTTATAGATACTACTATTGGAACAATGAATATCCTGCTCATGTTCCATAGTCTTTCTATTTCCTTGTTTAATTCAACATATTTCTGGTGTTTTTCATTTATTAATTTCTGTATATTGTGTGCTTGGAATGGCTTTATCTGTTAAGTAAGTCTTTCTTGCTTGTTTATCCTGTAATATTATATCCGGAGAGTTATGAATTGCTTAATCTGCTATCCGATTCCTAAATGGACATTGAAGCTTTGGACACTACCTCATTTTTTAAAAAATACAGTATTTCTGCTTTTGCACATTTAAAAAAATCTATTCAAATACGTAATTGATTTACTTGTTTATTTATTATGTTTTATTTTATTTATTATTTATTTTCTCTCTCTGCTGGATTATGCTGCTGCTAAATTAACAAATTTCACTTCACATGCCGGTGATAATAAATTATGGTGACATATTTGTGTTAAATACAATTAATACATTTAATTTGAACTTTAGTGTAGTGGATAGCACAACACTTTAGAGTACCAGTGACGTAGGTTCATTTCCAGCTGTTGTAATTAAGAAGTTTGTATGCTCTCCCCATGACTGCGTGGGTTTCCCCCCACAGTCCAAAGCCATACTGGTGGTAGCTTACTCACAGGACCAAAGAGTGTTGAGGATCCATAACGGCAGGCAGGAGATGAAAGCGCTGAAGTCCCAGTACAAGGAGGCAGGAGAAGAGAAGCGCATCAGCTTGTCCCAGCTGATGTGTACACTATGAAAGAAGATCAGGGTCCTCCGCTGAATGGCATCAGAAATGGTGTTGTGAAAGGGCCCAAAAACGCACTGCCTTTATCACCAACCCCTTCAAGTTCACCAAGGAGTTGCTGGGACAGAAGCGCAGTGGGAAACTGGCCTGTTCGCAGGAAGACATGGACCAACATCTGAAGAAGATATACAGTGATCCTGAAAGCAGGAGTTGGGAGAGTGCCACATCCTAATAGACCCCCCTGAACTGGATGTGCAGTTCAACATGTCAGAGCTGCAGCTAATGGAAGTCAGAGAGGTCGTCGGCAAAGCAAGGGCAAGCTCAGCTCCAGGACCAAGCAGCACTTTGTACAAAGTGTACAAGAACTGCCCTAATCTCCTGCTGCACCTGTGGAAGATCCTGTGAGTCTTCTGGAGAAGGGGGTAGATCCTAGAACAGTGGAGAGAGGCTGAAGGGGTGTGTATCCCGAAGGAGGAAACCGCCACCTAGATAGACCAGTTCTGCATCATCTCCCTGCTGTGTGTTGAGGCAAAGATCTTCTTCAGCACCGTTTCCTATCGGCTGTGCACCTACCTAGCAAAGAACACCTATATTGATACATCAGTCCAGAAGGGTGGCATTTCAGGGAGGCCAGGCTGTCTGGAGCACACTGGTATGGTGACACAGCTCATCAGGGAGGCCAGAGAGAACAGGGGCAACCTGTCAGTATCATGGCTCGACCTGGCAAATGTGTATGGCTCCAGTCCGCACAAACTGGTGCAGCTCACACTGACCAAACATCATGTCCCCAGCAGAATCAGAGACCATATCGCTGATTATTACAGCAACTTCAGGATGAGGGTATCTTCAGGAGCAATTACATCAAGCTGGCACAAGGTGGAGATCGGCATCATCACAGGGTGCACTATCTCAGTGACACTGTTCTCCCTAGCCATGGACATGTTCACTAAGTCTACTGAACCAGAGAGTAGAGGGCCCAGAATGAATTCCGCTCAACGGCAACCACCCATCAGGGCACTCATGGATGACCTCACAGTCACCGGCTGCCGGTGGATTCTGCAGGGGCTCGAAAAGCTGGTGGAGTGGGCCCGGATGCGTTTCAAACCAGCCAAATCAAGATCAATGGTGCTGAGGAAAGGGAAGGTGGAGAACTAGTTCCGATTCAGCATCACAGGCACAGCCATCCCAACCATCACAGAAAAGCCAGTCAAGAGCTTAGGTAAGGTTTTTGACAGTCCTCTAAGGGACGCAGCATCCATTCAGGCAACCTGCACCAAGTTGGATGGCTGGCTGAAATCCGTGGACAAGTCTGGCCTATCTGGGAAGTTCAAAGCCTGAGTGTATCAGCATGGCATCCTTCCCAAAATCCTGTGGCCCCTCCTCGTCTATGCAGTTCCAATCTCGACAGTCGAAACCTTAGAGAGGAGGGTCAGCAAGAACCTCAGGAGATGGCTGGGGCTGCCAGCATCACACTCTATGAACACCACAACAAACTCAACTGCCCTTCAAATCCTTGGAGCAGGAATTCAAGGTAACAAGCCAGAGAAATGGTGCAGTACCAGTACTCAAGTAATCTGAAAGTGGCTGGAGCAGGGATCCAAATGAGGACCGGCAGGAAGTGGAGGGCAGAGGAAGCTGTTCAGGAAGCAGAAGAAAGGCTGCATCACAGGAGGCTGGTGGGAGTGGTCACACGAGGCCAAGCTGGGCTAGGATCTTTTCTAACTCCCCAAATGGACACCAGCAGAGGGAAGGAAAGGCGCCGCCTAGATCAGGAGAAGGTGAGAGCAGCAGTGGAGAATACAAGAACCTGCAAGGCGATAGGAATGAACAAAATGGGGCTTGGGCAAGATGGGAGAATGTGGTTGACAGGAAAGTGACCTGGGCGAAGTTTTGGAAAGCCCAGCCACACTGCATTCAATTTCTCATTCTTCTAAGCCCATCAAACCTGCAGATATGGGACAAAGCAGAGTCATCTTACCCACTGTGTTCCAAGTGAGGAGCCCTGGAGCACATCCTCAGCAGCTGCACAAGGGCACTTGGTGAAGGACGGTACCAATGGAGGCATGATCAGGTCCTGAAGACCATCACTGAAGCCATCAGCGCAGGAGTTGAGTGGACGAAGTGGTCCCAACCCTCTATAAGCAGGCCATTGCCTTTGTCAGAGCTGGGGAGCAGCCAATACCCACCAAAAGAACATCTGCAGGCATCCTGACCTCTGTAAGGACCGGCAGCTGTCAATGAACCTCGAAAGGCAGCTGGTTCCCCAACCACATTGCAGCCACCACCTTGCGACCAGACATTGTCCTTGTGTCTGAGTGGTGTCTTGTGTCTGAGAGCAAGTGGTGTTGCTGGAGCCGACAGTCCCATGGGAAGATCGCTTGGAAGAGGACTTTGAAAGGAAGTTCTCCAAGTACACAGGACTGGTCAGCAACTGCCAGCAGGCTGGATGGAGAGTGAGGTGTCTCCCAGTGGAGGTTGGATGTAGGGGATTCGCAGCCCATTCTTTAGCCAGAGTCTTCAGCAATTTGGGCATTGCGGGAGAGAGGAAGAGAAGAGCCATCCGCAGTACCACCGATGTGGCAGAGAGGGCCTCAAGATGACTGTGGCTCAAAAGAGGAGAGCCATGAAGTCATAAGTAGTTAGCCATCTGGACAAACTGAGGTCTGATCAGCCCCGGCTGGGTCACCTGGAGGAGGATGTATGATGTTGAAAAACCCGAAACACCCGATGATTCCAGGAACATTACCAAAGATGTGTCCAGAGGCATCAGTAGATGTATGTACACAGGTCATTGTAAATTATCCCATGATCAGGCTAGGTTTAAATCGGGGATTGCTGGGCAGCAGGGCTTAAAGGGTTGGAGGTACTCATTCCGTGCTTTATCTCAAAAATTTTTTTTAAATGAATTGGGTAACACACACAAAATGCTGGAGGAAGTCAGCAGATCAGGCAGCATCTACAAAAAAATGTAAAGGGTTGAAGTTGTGGGCCGAGACCTTTCAACAGCACTGGCTTGGATTTTTGACAGTAACAGGGCAAATTTATGAAATAGTAATATATTAAACTATAATAGTTGCATTCATGTTTTAAGTTTCTATGACATACATTGTGTTCCTCATTTTAAAGTCTTAAGGTCACATCTAACAAAATAATTTTAATAGGGTATAGAAAATATTCAAAGCAGGAATATTGCTGATTGTGGTGCAATGAGGGCAACAGGCCAACCAGAACCTTAGCAAATAGCAGTATCAGGACTGTTGACTGATAAAATACAGGATTAAGTGAGAAACAGATGAATTATGAAGAAGGAGGCTGAATGAGTGTCTAATCCAGGAAAGATCAAAACAAAGGTGAAAATGATTACAGTAAGATTAAAATGAGGAAACAATAGGCAAAGCTCTATAGCAACAATTGCTTATATTTAGCAATGAGACTAAATAAGAGAAAATTTGGAGATGATGGAAATCCAAGCAACACACACAACAAAAATTGCTGGAGGAACTCAGCAGGCCAGGCAGCATCCATAGAAAAGAGTACAGTTACGCTTCGGGCCGAGATCCTCCAGCATTTTTAAGTCAATTCAAGTCACTTTTTATTGTCATTTCAACCATAACTGCTGGTACAGTACACAGTAAAAACGAGACATTTTTCAGGACGTTGTGTATGTTGAAACCATTTAATTTGTTCACTTTGAGCCAGAAAGTTCAACTAATAGATAAATCCATGTTTCAAGTTTAATTATCATTCAACTATAAATAAATATAGCCAAATGAAACAGCATTTTCCAGGGCCAAGGTACAAAACACATTACCAACAGCACATATAGTTCATTTCTGTGTGACAGGAGAACACACATCATAGTACAATAAACTGTTTTATTATTTCATTCTTTATTATTGCACAGTGGTAAATTACTATTGTGTATATTATTAACCTGTACTTTATTATTAGTAAATCTACACACTGCTAAGTGTGTTTAAAATGTTACTACAGTAACAAAAGAATTTCACATTCAGGATCAATAAAGTATTTGTTATTACATATCGTTATAATTTCAGAAAAACGTAGTCACAAAGAGAGAAAATAAATATAGCCCAAGTCCCTGAGTTACCCTGGTTCAGCTTGTTTTTCCACTAAGCAAACAATGGAGGGCAGCCCCCAACCCAGTACAAAATTCAGATGTACACAGCCAATTCTGGTGTCTCCTATGCTGGCGTCTTCACGGCACGAGGGCCTTGTCTGGGTAACAACCAAGACAATGCAGCTACCCACCATCACTTTCCAATGAACCAGTTAACATTATCACATCTATTGATTTATCTTTAAAAGATAGCTTTAAGAGAAATGTGTGTATAAATACAACATATAGCAGAGCTAGCATTATACTGCTTGTGCACAGAGGTATTGTTACAAATGTGCCACAACTCTGAGGGGCCGAAGGGTACAAAGTAGCCCCCTCCTTTTTGAGAACCGCAAGATCGCTATCAATTCAGGTCTGGGACCCAGGAAATGAGAGAGAGACACGCAGGATCCTCAAGGTTTGGAATGTGTCCTGGGCCTCTGAAAGACAAAGCCACGGATAACAGCCACTGTCTCTGGGAGATGGAATTGTGTATTGAGTACTGTACTATTCACTGAAGCCCTCAGGGAATGACCAAAGTGGGCTGGTTGAGGGATGGCACCATCCCAACCTGATTGACATCTGAGACCCCGTGAGTAAGGATAAAAGAGGGTCTGGGGAACAACCCCTTTAGATGCACCAGGAGAACCGCTAGAAATCCCGTGACAGTGTTTAATAGCGACAGCCGGTGGGGGGCCCGCGTGCGTCGTTTTCCATTTGCCTCAGAATTGGTGGGCCTTACCACGGAAGAACGGCTTTAGCTAAAAGGAGAAACCCCCACCAAAGACATTTCAAAGGATCGACATCATAAAAAGGAAAAACTGGCAAGTTCTAAAAATCCGTCTCTCTCTCCAACCAAAAGCTGCAGCCTGAATGAACTTCAGTGACTTTTATATTTCCATCGGACAATACATTATCCCCCTAGATAACAATAGAGCTATTTCTTATTGATTATTATTATACCCGCACCTTCTGATCTAGTATTGATGTATAGTATCTGTATGTTTGCATTGATATTATTTTTGTGTATTTTTACCAATAAATACTGTTAAAATAGTACCATCAGACTTCAACGGACCTCTCTATCTTTGCTGGTAAGTTACCCAGTTACGGGGTACGTAACAACTTGGGGTTCTCGTCTCGGGATCTGATACCAAATTGGGGGGCCAGTGAATCGGGCTTGCAAGTCCAAACTTGGATCTGGTTATGCGGGTAGCTAGATGGGAAACCAGCAAAGATGGACATGGATGAATTTACAGAAAACCCGACTCTGGAGGCGCTAGAGGCGGCCACCAAGTCGGAATTAATAAATATTGCTAAAGGACTAAGCCTCGCAGAGGTGAGGTTGTTGATGAAAAAGCGGGAGGTGCGGAGGGCCATAACTCAGTATTATATTGTGAAGAATGTGTTTTCAGCTGAGGTATTGGAAAATATCCCTGAAAAGGTACCAGCTAGTGGGACGGCTCAGTTAGAGTTGGAGAAATTAAGGTTGGAACATGAAATTAAATTAAAGCAGCTGGAAGCAGCTGAGAAAGAGAAAGAAAGAGCCGACAAGGAAAAAGAGCAACAAAGAGCCGAGAAGCAAAGGGAGCATGCGCTCCAGCTAAAGAAGTTAGAGGTGAAAAGGGAGCAGGACAGAGCTGAGAAACAAAGGGAGCATGAAATTCAGTTAAAACAGCTGGAAGCTGCTGAAAAAGAGAGGGAGAGAGCCGAGAAAGAGAAACAGAGGCAACATGACTTGGACATGGAGAAGTTAAGGCAAGAGCAAAGAGTTCAAGGGTCAGACCGAGAGGAGCGGTTTAATGTTAGTCGGGAGTTGAAGTTAGTACCTCCGTTTGAGGAAACGGATGTTGATAGTTATTTCTTGCATTTTGAAAAGGTGGCAGTGAATCAGAAGTGGCCCAAAGAGCAGTGGGTGGCGTTGTTACAAAGTGTGTTAAAAGGGAAGGCACAACGGGCATATGTGGCGTTGTCCACGGAGGAGGAAGAGGCGGAGAATTATGAAAAAGTAAAGGAGGCCATTCTTCAGACTTACGAATTGGTACCTGAAGCTTATAGACAAAAGTTCAGAAATTTTAAGAAAGGGTGGAATCAAACCGAGTTTGCCTATGAGAAGGGTGAGCTCTTGGATCGTTGGTGTGCAGCAGAAATAGTGGACGAAGATTTTTGGCATCTCAGGGAGTTAATTCTGATTGAGGAATTTAAAGGTTGTGTTTCGAAGGATATCCGGATGTATTTGAATGAGAAGCCGAATAAGTCCATCTCAGAATTTGCTAGGTTCGCAGATGAATATGCCCTAACCCACAAGACAAAGTTTTCCTCGAATAAAAGTTACCAGAGAGACCGTGGAAACGATAGAGAAAGCCCGCCGGCTGAGGCAGAGGTCCCACCAGGAGCTAGTGGTAAGATTGAGGAGGAGAGGCAAGATGGCCAGAGATTTCCGGGCTTGACTTGTTTTAATTGTAGAAAGGGGGGACATATTGCATCTAGGTGCTTTGCTCCAAGGAAGGAGACAGGAAAATGGAAAGCAGTAGTCCCTATAGGATGTGCCGTGGTGATCAGTAAATCGACAAGAGAGCCCCGGGTAGACAGAGTACAAAAAGGGTCTGAGACTTGTATGTCAAACAGAACCGTGTCTGTGAGAGAGGGAGACCCTCCAGTTCCCGTGCGGATCTGGAGAGACACGGGTGCTGAACTGTCATTGATTAGCAGTAAGGTGCTGGATTTTGGTCGCAATACAGGAATGGTAGCTTTGAAAGGAATAGGAAAAGGGACAGAAACTGTGTCCTTGCAAAGGATCATTATAAATTGTGAGCTGGTATCTGGACCAGCTGAAATGGGGGTGCGATCAGAATTCCCGAGAACTGACACGGACATCCTTCTTGGTAACAATTTAGCTGGTGGTAAGGTTTGGTCAGCAATGAAGCTGACAAGCCAGCCTGTGAGTGTTGAGGTCCCGCCCCTAGATTCCAAGATCTATCCTGCATGCGCGATCACTCGCAGCATGTCGAGAAAGGCGGCTGAGAACGACAGCAGTTTAAATCCGGCCAGTATCGATTTGGCCAAGACGTTTTTACCGACCCTGGACCACGAGGGTTTAGAGGGTGGTAAAACGAAGAGTAGTAAAGTGAAAGAGAGTAAGGGAAAGGAGGTAGACCTGCATTTAGCGAGGAGAAAAGTTGTAGAGGCACGAAATAAAGATGAGAAACAGATAAAGCTGTTAAAAGGTCCAGAGTTGGACAGGGATGATCTGTCTGGTTTGGCAGAACTGTTTGAAGAAGTTGAAAATTCTAAAGGTGTTCCGGATAATGAAATGAGGGCAGTCCTAGATGAAAAGGATGCCATTACCTTGAAGAAGTCTGCTGGGTTGGCAGATGAGGTTGTTTCAGCCCGCGGGGTTGAGTTTACTCCGGAAAGGAGTTGCCCAGAGAGTAGTTGGGAGGATCAGGGGAATTTAGAATTTGAAAAGGGTATGGGTATTGAAAGCCTGGAAGAGGCAAATGTCCCATTTGAGTGTGTCCAAGATGTGGATGCACGTGGTACTGAACCTAGTAATGGAGCTCAGAAAAAGTCTGAGGTATTTGATTCAGTTGAAAAGGAATGCAGTCCTTATGGGTCTGATGGACTTGGTTCAGTGAAGAAAGGGTTAACTTTGGTAATAGTGGGAAGTGAGAGTTCCCAGTTGTTTGTGCTCGAAGGTGCGTTAAAAGTTAGTGAGGAGATAAAAGGTGGTGAGGTGAATATTATTATTGAAGGAAAAGTGAAAAGTGTAGTTCCCAAATTGAATGAAGAAAATTTAAAGTCTGGACTGATGTCAGAAGCAGCAACCAGACTACAGAGACAATGGCTTGGTACCACTGTACCTGTGAATCAATTACAGGTTGAGTTGGAAGGTAAAGGGCCCCCATACACTATTGTTATTCTAGAGTGTGGTGTGAAACCGCAGAATTCGAAATGCTGTTTGAACAAAGAGGGATCACTGGCATTGAGAACTAATAGCCTGAAGGGTCCTGAAGAGAAAACTAGCAACTTGCGTAAAATTAAAGAATTGTGTGGAAATTCGGAAAATGGTCTAAGTTTGGAACACATTGTTGATAAAATAACTCCTATGAAAGGAGCGGGCGAAAGCCTATTTCGCCAGGGTGCACAAGCTCACCAAATAGGAATTAACTGGAAAAGAGGCAAGGGTTAATGGGATGCCATTTTTAAATAGCAGAAGCCGGTTTTAAGGGATTTCGACAAAGCATGTGAATAATCAAGACAACCCCCATGGAAGCTTGACTGTTAAGTTTGAGAGTAACATAAAGATTAGTATTTGCATGAACTTTTGTAGTATACATGTAAGCTAAGATCACAACTTGTTTGCTGAAGGAAAGAAATAAAGATAAGTGGTTATTAAATTGAAGTCTGATGCTACAAGGCTTTAGTAAGGTACAAGATGTTAAAATATTAAAGGAAGTGACCCTGTAATTGTTAACTGTTTAGATGCTGAATTGAATGTATAACTGTATTGCTCTGTAGAAAAAAAACTTTTGTATTGTGTTAGATTCTAAAATCCTATAAGACTCTGTACTACTTCGTTTTCACCGCTGGTGAAAACGCTTTGAAGAAAGGGGGTGTTATGAATGTGCCACAACTCTGAGGGGCCGAAGGGTACAAAGTAGCCCCCTCCTTTTTGAGAACCGCAAGATCGCTATCAATTCGGGTCCGGGACCCAGGAAATGAGAGAGAGACACACAGGATCCTCAAGGTTTGGAATGTGTCCTGGGCCTCCGAAAGACAAAGCCACGGATAACGGCCATTGTCTCTGGGAGACGGAATTGTGTATTGAGTACTGTACTATTCATTGAAGCCCTCAGGGAATGACCAAAGTGGGCTGGTTGAGGGATGGCACCATCCCAACCTGATTGACATCTGAGACCCTGTGAGTAAGGATAAAAGAGGGTCTGGGGAACAACCCCTTTAGATGCACCAGGAGAACCGCTAGAAATCCCGTGACGGTGTTTAACAGCGACAGCCGGTGAGGGGCCCGCGTGCGTCCTTTTCCATTTGCCTCGGAATTGGTGGGCCTTACCATGGAAGAACGGCTTTAGCTAAAAGGAGAAACCACCACCAACAACATTTCGAAGGATCGACATCATAAAAGGAAAAACTGGCAAGTTCTAAAAATCCATCTCTCTCTCTCCAATCAAAAGCTGCAGCCTGAATGAACTTGAGTGACTTTTATATTTCCATCGGACAATACATTATCCCCCTAGACAACAATAGAGCTATTTCTTATTGATTATTATTATACCTGCACCTTTTGATCTAGTATTGATGACGTATAGTATCTGTATGTTTGCATTGATATTATTTTTATGTATTTTTACCATTAAATACTGTTAAAATAGTACCATCAGACTTCAACGGACCTCTCTATCTTTGCTGGTAAGTTACCCAGTTACGGGGTACGTAACAGTATAAATAGACCAAAATAAACAAAGCAACACACACAGAATGCTGGAGGAATTCAGCAGGCCAGACAACATCTATGTAAAAGAGTAAACAGTTGACGTTTCAGGCTGAGACCCTTCATCAGGAACAGTCCAAAAGGAGGTCTTGCCCCGAAACTAGCAACAGAGGAGCTGAAGGCAGTGTGGACAGGGCCAACAAACTTAACCTGTTCTTCAAAAGATTTGACACTGTGGCCCCTGCCCATCCCCCACATGATTCATCAGGTGTCAGTCCCCAACCAACACATACTCCACTCTCCCCTCCTACCCCTCCTCACAGCTCTCTACCCTGCTCTCATGACTACACCCCTCCACCACCTGATACCACACCACGGCAGGCTTCACAGCTGAACAGGTGAGAAGACAGCTGAAACGTCTCCACTCAAGTAAGGCTGCAGGCCTGGATGGTGTCAGCCCCAGGGTACTCAAAGCCCATGCCCCCCAACTATGTGGGGTACTTCACCATGTCTTCAACCTGAGCCTAAGTCTCCAGAGCGTTCCTGTGCTGTGGAAGACGTCCTGCCTCATCCCTGTACCGAAGATGCCACACCTCAGTGGCTCCAATGACTACAGACCGGTGCCATTGCCTCCCACATCATGAAGACCCTGGAGAGACTTGCTCTGGAGCAGCTCTGGCCTATGGTTAGGCCACACTTAGACCCCTTCCAGTTCGCCTACAAGGCCCGACTAGGAGTTGAGGAGGTCATCATCTACCTGCTGAACCGTGTCTATGCCCACCTGGACAAGCTGGCGAGCACTGTGAGGGTCATGTTTTTTGACTTCTCCAGTGCGTTCAACACCATCCGCCCTACTCTGCTGGGTGAGAAGCTGACAGTGATGCAGATGGATGCTTACCTGGTGTCATGGATTATTGATTACCAGACTGGCAGACTACAGTATGTGCACTTGCAACACTGTGTGTCATACAGAGTGGTCAGCAGCTCTGGGGTTCCACAGGGGACTGTCTTGTCTCCCTTTCTCTTCATCATCTACACCTCCGACTTCAACTACTGCACAGAGTCTTGCCATCTTCAGAAGTTTTCTGATGACTCTGCCATAGTTGTTTGCATCAGCAAGGGAAATGAAGCTGAGTACATGGCAATGGTGGGAAACTTTGTCACATGGTGTGAGCAGAATCATCTGCGGCTTAATGTGAAAAAGACTAAGGAGCTGGTGGTGATGGACCTGAGGAGGGCCAAGGCACTGGTGACCCCTGTTTCCATCTAAAGGGTCAGTGTGGACATGGTGGAGGATTACAAGTACCTGGGGATACGAACTGACAATAAACTGGACTGGTCAATGAGGCTGTCTACAAGAAGGGTCAGAGGCGTCTCTATTACCCGAGGAGACTGAGATCTTTTAACATCTGCCAGACGATGCTGAGGATGTTCTACAAGACTGTGGTGGCCAGTGCTATCATGTTTGCTGTTGTGTGCTGGGGCAGCAGGCTGAGGGTAGCAGACACCAACAGAATCAACAAGCAAGGCCAGTGATGTTGTGGGGGTGGAACTGGACTCTCTGACGGTGGTGTCTGAAAAGAGGATGCTGTCCAAGTTGCATGCCATCTTGGACCATGACTCTCATCCTCTCCATAATGTACTGGTTAGGCACAGGAGTACATTCAGTCAGAGACTCATTCCACCGAGATGCAACACTGAGCATCATAGGAAGTCATTCCTGCCTGTGGCCATCAAACTTTACAACTCCTCCCGCGGAGTGTCAGACACTCTGAGCCAATAGGTTGGTCCTGGACTTATTTCCACTTGGCATAATTTACTTATTATCATTTAATTATTTTTGGTTTAATTTTGCTATATTTCTACTCTACTCTTGGTTGGTGCGGCTGTAATGAAACCCAATTTCCCTCGGGATCAATAAAGTATGTCTGTCTGTCTAGTACTTATCAGGTGAGTGCCAGGCCACCCTTTTCCATAGATATTGAAGTTATCTAGTTTACAGAGAGAATACAATCAAAATTTATGAAAACTTGTAAATTGAAGTAGTTTCAGAGAGAATGTAAAGGAACATGAAAGCTGCAAAATGCAAAGATGTAGGGAATAACCAATATATCAGGCCATGCTAGTGGAGAAGTAAAATAAATCATAATTCCAGACAGAAAACAGAATTAGTCATTTCTAATACAAAATAGGGAAAGTTAGTTACTTGAAGTTACTGAACTCAATATTCAGTCTCAAAAGCTGCAATGTGGCCAGATAGAAGATAAAATGCCATTCTTCAAGCTTGCATTGGGTCTCATTATCACAGCACAAGAAGCCATGGATAGGCAGGTCAGAATGAATGTGAAATGGAAAATTAAAATGGCTTAAAGACTGAATGCAGATGCTCCGCAGTCACGCAATCTGTGTTTGAATTCTCCATTGCGGAGGGGAGCCCATCACGAGCATTGAATTCTGAATGCAAACACGAGGAAATCTGCAGATGCTGGAAATTCAAGCAACACACACAAAATGCTGGTGGAACGCAGCAGGGCAGGCAGCATCTATAGGAAGAAACACAGTCAACATTTCGGGCCAAGACCCTTCATCAGGACTAACTGAAAGAAAAGATAGTGTTACGTACTCGTGACATGACAGTGGTACCCTTGTCACGTGACTGGGGTTGAAGCTATACTGGACTTGAGGTAATGGTCTTGTCATGGTGGAGTGATGTCATTTTCCTGCCAGTAGAGATCATGTGACAGGTTTTTTTTACAGGTTATAAAAGGAAGACCCCATCCTGTGAGGAGGGGCAGTTCGTGGCTGGATTTGCCATGTTGACTTCATGCCATTGCGTGATTTAATGTGATGACGCAGTTTAGTTGAAGGATGAAGTTTTTATCTAATGCCTAAAGTTTAAAAGGTCATTGCCAGCAGTTTCTTTACAATACTGCTAGTTGAGTATCAGTGGAGAGTGAAGATCAGAGTTTGGGAGTTAAAGATCGAGGAGAATCGATTTTCAATGGTGAAACGGGTTCGACCTTTGTTTAATCCGTATTCAGAAGGAATTCATTGATTGTTCTCGTGTTAATCTCTGCGGGATAGCAGAAGATTGAGGACAGTGTGATAAAGGAAAGGTCAGTGCCTTTAAGCCGTTTCGTTTCGTAAATTCTTCGTGGGAAGTTCGACGTCGGTGATCGAAGCAAAATGAAAGTGAAGTGAAAGAGAATTTAAATCATCTAAAAAAAGTCTCTCCCTTAAATGGGCTGAGAGCATTTCGAACTTATGACAATACTACTTTAAAGAACTGTTTTTGCAACATCGCTTTAAGAACTGTTTAAGCTGCTGCACAGCAGCTGATTTCCGGTTACATTAGTGTTTGTTTACTTTTGGGGGTTTGTTTTCAATGTTTAATAAATGTGTTGTTTGTTATAAGAACCCTTGCGAAACTCATATATTTATTGTTGCCTGTATACGTAACAATAGTAAGAGATATGAAAGTGGGAGGGGGAGGGGGAAATCTGAAATGAAAGAAGACAGGAGGGGAAGGATAAAGCTAAAGGCTGGAAAAGTGATTGGCAAAAGGGATACACAGCTGGAGAAAGGAAAGTACCATGGGCTGAGAAGCCTAGGGAGAAAGAAAGGGGGAGGGGAGCACCAGAGAGAGATGGAGAACAGGCAAGGAGTGATTGTGAGAGGGGCAGAGAGGAAAAAAAGAGGGGGGAATAATATTATTTTTAATCCCCCCTTATATTTCTCTCTCTGCCCCTCTCACAATCACTCCTTGCCTGTTCTCCATCTCCCTCTGGTGCTCCCCTCTCCCTTTCTTCCTAGGCCTCTTGTCCCATGATCCTTTCCCTTCTCCAGCTGTGTATCCCTTTTGTCAATCACCTTTCCAGCTCTTAGCTTCACCCCTCCCCCTCCTGTCTTCTCCTGTCATTTCGGATTTCCCCCTTCCTCTTTCATATCTCTTACTATCTTTTCTTTCAGTTAGTCCTGACAAAGGGTCTTGGCCCGAAACGTCAACTGTACTTCTTCCTATTGAATTCTGAACACTATTTTGGAACTGCAAGGAAATCACTGCCTGTTAGCATCTGTGGAAAAACAGTTATTGTTTCAAATTGAAGACTCTTTATCAGAAATGAGAAATAGACAAAGGAATGATTTAATAATTTTTATAAGTATGTAGATAAGATGCATGGTGGAAAATTACACCTTAGTGTATTTTAGTTTCAATTTGCTGCCTGATTCATTTTTAAAAAGTACTCATAATCAACAAAATTTATTAAGACAGAAAAAACTTGCCACTGAGAAACATATTAATAATCAGAGCTCAAAAATAGATTTGTATATACCAAGGTTCACCTCTTCCTCCAACACGATTTCTATTTTTCAAATTCAACGCAAGTAAGGAAATATTCAGCAGTCAGGTCACATTTATGTAAAGAGAAATAAAGTTAACATTTCAGATTTAAGATCCTTTATCAGAATGTCAACATTCTCACGAAGCATTTCAACCAGAAACATTAATTGCTTCTCTTCCCATAGATGCATTATATTTTCAGCACTTCCTATTTTTATTTTAAATTCCAGCATCAGCACTATTGTTTTAATATTTAGATAAGTAAAGACCTATCTAAATAGTGGCACTGCAGATTTTGCATTTTCTGCAACATTTAGGGCAATGGGTCAGATCACCAAATCCACTTTCACATTTTGACACTGCTAGACTCCAACCGGGCCACAACCAACAAGCAACAAGGTTCCACTGAGGCAGGGAAAGGATGGTACAGAAAAAAAACCTTGGTGTACAAAAGATGTAGAAAATCTAGTAAGAAGAAAAACTCTAGAAAGGTTCAAGAAACTAGGTTCTGATAGAGATCTAGGAAATAACAAGGTTGCCAGGAAGGAGGTTAAGAATGAAATTAGGAGAGATAGAAGGGGCCATGCGAAGGCCTTGGTCAGCAGGATTAAGTAAAACCCCAAGACATTCTACAAGATGATGACCCATGTGAGAAAAAGACCAATCAGAAGCCATAATGGAAATGCGTGCATGGAGTCGGAGGAGGTAGCGGAGGTACTTAATGAATATTTTACTTCAATATTCACCAGGGAAAAGTACATTGACTATTGTGGGATGACTACAGTGGACTGAAATGCTTGTGCATATAGACATCAAAGAAGATGTGCTGGAGCTTTTGAAAAGCATTAATTTAGACAAGTCGCTGGGTTCAGACGAGATATACACTAGGATATTGTGGGAAGTGAGGGAGGAGATTGCTGAGCCTCTGGTAATGATCTTTGCATCATCAATAGGGATGGACAAAGAACCAGAGGATTGGAGGGTTGCAAATGTTGTTCCCTTCTTCAATCAAGGAAATAGAAATAACCCAGGAAATAATACACCAATGAGTCTTACTTCAGTAGTGGGCAAGTTGTTGGAGAAGATCCTGAGAGGCTGTATTTATGAGCATTTGGAGGGCCAAAATCTGATTAGGGATAGTCAGCGTGGCTTTGTCAAGGGCAAGTCATGAGCCCGATTCCATTCAAATCACATTGATGAAGGTAGAGCAGTGGATGTAGTGTATATGGATTTCAGAAAGGCATTAGATTAGATTAGGTTCCCTATGCAAGGCTCATTCAGATAATAAGGAGGCATGGGATCCAAGGATACCTTGCTTTGTGGGTCCAGAATTGGCTTGCCCACAGAAGGCAAAGGGTGGTTGTAGATGGTTTGTATTCTGCATGAAGGCCTGTGTTCATGAAGGCCTTTGGTGTTGCGCAGGGATCTGTTCTGGACCCACTCCTCTTTGTGATTTTTATAAATGAGCTGGATAAGGAAGTAGGAGGGTGGGTTAGTAAGTTAGCTGATGACACAGAAGTTGGGGGTGTTGTGGATAGTCTAGAGGGTTACAGCGTGAGGTTAGAAGTTACAGAGACATCGATAGGATGCAGAACTGGGATGAGAAGTGGCAGATAGAGTTCAACACTGATAGGTGTTAAGTGACTCATTTCAGTAGGTCAAATTTGAAGATAGAATATAATATTAACAGTAAGGCTCTTGGCAATGTGGAGGATCAGAGAGATTTTGGGGTCCACATCCATAGGACACTTAAAGCTGCTGCTCAGGTTGACAGTGCTGTTAAGGGAGTGTATGGTGTGCTGGCCTTCATCAACTGTGGGATTGTGTTCAAGAGCCGTGCAGTAACGTTACAGCTATATATGACCTTAGTTATACTCCACTTGGAGTAATGTGTGATGTGTTCAGTTCTGGTCACCTCACTACAGGAAGGATGTGGATACTATAGAGAGAGTGCAGAGGAGTTCTATAAGGATGTTGCCTGGATTGGAGAGCATGCCTTATGAGAATAAGTTGAGTGAACTTGGCCTTTTCTCCTTGGAGCAATGGAGCAATACACCTGATAGAGGTGTATAAGGTGACGAGAGGCACTGATTGTATGGATAGCCGGAAGCTTTTACCCAGGGCTGAAATAGCTAACATGAGGGGGTATAGTTTTAAGGTGCTTGGAAGTAGGTATGGGGGGGGGGGGGGGGAGGATGTCAGAGGTAAGTTTTTCACACAGAGAGTGGTGGAATGCATTGCCAGTGACATTGGTAGAGGCAGATACAATAGGGTCATTTAAGAGACTCCTGGATAGGTACATGGAGCTTAGAAAGATAGAGGGCCATGCACTAGGGTAATTATAGGCATTTTCGAGAGTAGGTTACATGGTTGGCACAACATTGTAGGTCACCAGGCCTGTAACGTGCTGTAGATTTCTATGTTCTAAAACTCAGATCTCTCTCTCAGCCAGGGCTTGGACTTGGCATCTGTTCACCCAATCCCAGATCCATCTGCTTCTGCACCAGACACCACAAACCAAAACTGGAATGGAGCAAAGAACCACAATGTACTAAGCAATGTAAACAGAGGGAAAAGAAATGATAGCTACCAAGGTTAAACAGTATCTATAATTTAATGATGCAATTTAAATGTTTTTAATGAAGCGTTTCAGCACTTCCCTTCATCTACTTCCATGAAATGAGCATGTCTAGTGACTGCCAGAAATTAATGCCATACATTGAAGTAAATATTCTTTGTTTTGCAACATCCTTTGCTCAAAATTACCAATATTTTTGGAAGTGTGTCCCACAATGTGGGCAAGAGCTTTATGATGGTATTGGGTTTGCCGACCGTGAAGTTCTAAACTTAAGCAAAGCCACTAAGACCCTTTGGATACAAATAGCAATGAGTATCTTCACTAAAGGGAGATTATACTGTAACTACCCAACCTTCAAAGGCGAGGGGTTCTCTTTTCCCTCCCAAGGAGAAGATACTTCCAGCTAACAAAATAGTTTAAAACAGTTCATTTATTTTTAATCACACACATTTAAATCCAAACTGCATTCTTAAAACACATTTAAAACTGAGGATTTTCTACCTTAATAAAAATCATATCTGAATTACAAACCATTTCTAAAACACAAAGGATTTCCTAAACACAAGTACAGTAAACTAAAAAGACATGCCAATAAGCAGATGAACCAGCCATCTGTTGCAGAAATCAAAGCTAGAAGAATGGACTCTAGTTCACCCTGTGTTTATTCCATGTCTTTTGATGTTCCTTACCCCATTCTTAACTGGCTGTCCACATTTATACCCTTTTTCTGCCAATAACTTCAGACATATATAATATTCTTTCAGAATCCCTTTTTACACAAATGAAATGATCTAAAAGATTCTTGGAGAGACATTCCCCAGATACTCACAATTAATGCAGTGAAGCTCATTTTTTGAGTACATAAACCTTCCAACTTATTAATATGCTAAGTGATGTCTCCATCTGGTCTGCAAGTTTCCTTGGACTTGAAACTTGAAGCCTATTAAGCAACAATAAGCCAATGCACTGACTGAACACCATGCTTTCTAGAGATGACACACCCGTTTACAAAACTGCCCTTCTAACTTCAACTGGATTAGTGCTTTCCATTTACATTTAGAACTGAAGAATAGCTCCCATTTATGACCAGAAGCTAATTAGTTCCAATTTTATAATTTCAGTGGAACTCCAATAATCTTTTGTCCGACTATTTGGAAATGCTGATGGTTTGGCATCAGGCTCATTTGTTGCTCTTCCTTTCAACTCACCAGGACACTGATACTCTCACACAGTGGGTTCTTACTGTAGAACTATTTAACATCTAGAAAAAGGGAATTAAAATGTGTTTGCCTCTTAAAAGGAGTAATACCCAATGATCTATAAAACCAGCTAGTTGTGAGACTTTGATGACTCACAACCAAAGTCAAGAGCATGTCAGAGTTTTACTGTATAACCTGCTATATTACTCTGCACAGAATTGTCTGAGAGGACAGAAAAATTGTGTACTTAAGATTACAGTCCTCAATCCAACCATTTCCCATACTCAATAGAATGCACCTTTATTTTGTTCTATAAACCTTAAGTGTAATGTCCATATATTTAATGTGCATTCTGCAGTTCATTTCCCAGGAAAGAGGAATCTGGAAGGGGGCCTTAGAAAATGAGTCCTGATCCAAAAGGAATGACAGTGTCATGTTAGGATAGCTACACTGAGGATTGAAAGACATTGCTAATTTTCATTAAAGACTCATTACTGAAAAATGGAGGAGGATATTCTAGAGGACCATAAGAAATTTGGAACCATGGTAGTGTAGTGGTTAGTGTGATGTTACAACAGCTTAGGACATCAGAGTATGGCATTCAATTCTGGAGACCTCTGTAAGCAAATCTGTATGTTTGTCCCGCATGCACGTGAGTTTCTACCTACAGTCCAAAGACATACCGGTTAGTAAATTAACTGATTAGTAGGTTAAATTGTCCCGTGATTAGGTTAGGGTTAAATCATGGGTTGTTGGGCAGCACTGCTTGAAGGGCCGAAGGGCCTATTCAGTGCTGTATCTCTAAACAAATAAAACAAGATCATCTAGCCCATCGAAACTGCTTTGCCATTCCATCACGGCTGATTTATTATCCTCCTCAATTCCATCGCTCTGCCTTCTCCACACAACTCTTGACTCCCTTACATATCAAAAACCTATCAACCTCTTCTTTAAATATACCCAATGGTCCGTGGTAATGAATTTAACAGGTTCACCACCTTGGCTAAACAAATTCCTCCTTATATTTGTTCTAAAGGGAGGTCATTGTGTTCTGAGGCTGTGCCCTCTGGTCCCAGATCTTTCTACTATAAAAACATCCTCTTCACCATTCAATCTCTCTGAATTATGGAGGACAGCATGTGTATAAATGTCTCTCTCCAGTAGACTTCATCATGATCAACATGACTCCAGCATTTCTACAATTTTTTAATGTTTCTTAATTGTACGTATGATTTTTTTTATGTTCTATTGCCTGAGCAGCAGTGAACCATCTGATTGGCCTTTCAGAGTTCTCTTTGGGAACTAGTTGACTTGATCAGCATTTCTGATCTGGCTGTTGTTCACGATTGCACTTTATAAAAAAAACACCACTCTATCTAGGCTTTTCATTGGTCAGTTTCAATGAGATCTCCCCTCATTCGGCTAAACTCCAGTGAGTACAGGCCTAGAGCTATCAAATGTTCCTCATGAATGCCTGATAAACAGTGACCCTAAAAGTCTACTAAAAAATGATAACTTCGGAGGTGTAACCAAGTGAACATGGCAGAACAAAGTGGTGCATAAAACCACAGACGGGTTCACAATGAATTTTGGATTGAAATTATCCTTGTAAGTGTCAACCTCTATTACATTTTATTGTATTGTTTTTAATATTTAAGTTTGGGCTTATATTCACTTTGTAATAGTTTTTTGAAAAATTTCTGCTTCTAGACACAAATTGGCTATGACAGAATCAATTGTCTGTTAGGGATCACAACCTTTCAGTGAGAAGTGAACATTCGGTCTTAATAGCAGCATGGACTTTACCAAAATATTTTAAAACTTTTTGCTAATGGGTGGAATACAGCACCAGGAAGTGTATGACCATTTTCCTTGGTAAAAAAAAATGAAAGGGTCGACGATTTTCTAAATGGAAAGAAAATACAAAAAACCGAGGCACGAAAAGATCTGGGAGTCGCTAAAGGTTAATTTGCAGGTTGAGTCTGTGGTGAGGAAGGCAAATGTGATGCTAGAATTCATTTCAAGAGGACTAGAATACAAAAGCAAGGGTGTAACGTTGAGACTTTATAAAGCAGTGGTGAGGCCTCACGGAATATTGTGAGCAGTTTAGGGACCCTATCTTAGAAAGGATATGCAAAAACTGGAGAGGGTTAACAAAAATGATTCTGAGATTGAATGGCTTGTCACATGAAGAGCATTTGATGGCTCTGGGCCTGTATTAACCGGAATTCAAAGAACGAAGGGTTACCACATTGAAATCCTTGGAATGGAGAAAGACCTCGATAGAGTGGGTGTGGAGAGGATGTATCCTATGGTGGAAATATCCAAGACCAGAAGACACAGCCTCAGAACAGAGGAGCATCCTTTTAGAATGGTGATAAGGAGGAATTTTTTTTGTTTAGCTAGAGAGTGGTGAATCTGTGGAATTATTTGCCACAGGCAGCTGTGGAGACCAAGTCTTTACGTACAGTATATTTAAGGCAGAGGCTGATAAGATTCTTGATTAGTCAGGGTATGGAGGGATACAGGAAGATGGCAGGAGATTGGGGCCGAGAGGAAAATAGGATTAGCCATGATGAAATAGTGGAGCAGACTCAATGGGCTAAATGGCCTACTTCTGTTCCTATATCTTATTACCTAATATTTGTGAGTGCACAGCTTGACAAAATATTGTCCTTATCATCTTCTGTTAAGTCCAAGATAGACTGAACAGTTCTGGTGAAAGGCATCAACTTGAGAACTTAAATCTGTTGTTCTTTCCACAGATGCTGCCTGACTTGTTGAATAGTTCCAGACAGTTCCAACTCTCTGTTGATTTCTTCTTACGCATATTCTTAAACATGTTTGCATTTCAAAGTAAACGGACAATGAGAAATTATCAAGTTTCTCCAATCTTGAGTACCAGGTTTTTTGTGTATTTAGTTTCATCTGATCCTCAAACACCTAACATTGAATTCTCATACATTTTATCACGTTAAAAGAGTGAACTAATTCCTCTTTTTGCCAAACACCACATGAACAATTACTATGGTTTTTATACTCTCCACACCCACTCCATCTAGGTCTTTCAATATTTGATTGGTTTCAATGAGATCACCCCTCATTCATCTAAACTCCAGCAAGTGCAGGCCCAGAGCCATCAATCACCCTTCATACATTAACTCTTTAATTCCTGGGAACTTCCTCTAGACCAGGGGTCGGCAACCTTTACCACTGAAAGAGCCATATGGACCCGTTTCCCACAGAAAAGAAAACACTGGGAGCCACAAAACCCGTTTGACATTTAAAATGAAATAACACTGCATACGTTTTTTTTTTGCTTTTATGCTATGTATAAACAAACTATAATGTGTTGCATTTATGAAATTGATGAACTCCTGCAGAGAAAATGAAATTACATTTCTGCATGCAACAAAAACATTTTGAACTCCGAAAAAAAGACGTTGGGTTGAAGGTTACTCCATAGTTAGCCTACCTTGGACCGAAAAATTAAAAGAAATTGCATACTGGTGGGTGTCAGGCATTGGCTGTGGTGACGTATATCAACAGAAATAAAAAAACATGTTGTAGCGGTGTGCTACACGCAGCGCTAAAATAACGACACGGAGTCGGTAAACTGCAGTCAAAGATAACTTTATTCGAACTAAACAGCCTTGCTTTAAAGCCTCCCTCAACCCGCCCCCCGAGGCCCGGATGCTCCAAAAGACACATACTCACAAACCCCCCGTAGGCGATCTCCCTTAGCCGGAACGGTGGCTAATTGTGAGCCGGTTCGGATGTGCCAGGAAATGGGGTCGCCACAACATTTTATTTAGATTATACAAGATCACCATAATCTTCAAATTTCGAATTACATTTCAAAAACTAATAAACTAACACAAAATACATTTTAATTAAATACTCATCATTTATTTTCCAAAGCCACGGGGAGCCGCAGCACAGAGATGAAAGAGCCTCATGCGGCTCCGGAGCCGCGGGTTGCCGACCCCTGCTCTAGACCCTCTCCAATGCCAGCACATTCTTTCTGAGATAAGGGCCCAAAACCGCTCATGATATTCCAAGTGCAGTCTAACCAGTGCCTTATAAAATCTCAGCATAACTTCCTTGCTTTCATATTCTAGTCTTCCTGGAATGAACACTAATATTGCATTTGCCTTCCTTAACACCTACTCAGCCTGCAAGTTAACCTTTATGGAATCCCGCACCAGGACTCCCAATCCTGCGCTTCTGATTTCTGAATTTGTTCCCCGTTTAGAAAATAGTGTATGCCTTCATTCTTTCCAAAGTGCATTACCACACACTTCCCTACACTGTTTTCCATCTGTCACTTCTTTGTCCTTCCACCCAGCGTTGTACCAAAGATTCGTTTATTACCATAGTATGCATGCAGTGTTCAACTTTGAGATTCTTCTTCTCTGGATAGCCACAAAACCAAGAAGAAAGAACGGCAACATGATCATCAACCCTCAAAACCCCTCCCCTACACGAAATGCAACAAGAACAACTGCCCCTAGATACCCCTCTCCCAGCACAAAAAAACAATCAAAAATGCAATCACAAGAACATCAAACTCCAAACTTGGTCATAAAGCCTTCAATTCCATCATCCAAATCACTGACATATAACATTAAAAGAAGCTGTCCCAATACCCTGCAAAACACCCCTAGTCTCCTGCGCTCAACCAGAAAGTGCCCTCTTTATTCCCAGTCTTTGCCTCCTGTCAGTCAGCAAATCTTCTATCCATGCCAGTATCCCCCCGTAATACCATCAGCTCTTATCTTGTTTAGCAGCCTGATGTTCAGCACCTTGTCAAAGGCTTTCCGAAAATCCAAGTAAACAACATCCACTGATCCTTCTGTCTATCCTGCTTTTTATTTCCTTGAAGATTTCCAACAGACATTTCAAATGAGACCACAATGGGAACCCAAAGAGAGCAATCAATTTGCCAGAGATCTACCTTGGCCTCCTAATAATCAGGAGGCAGAGGAGGGACGTGCAGATAAATCATAGTAAGATGCATGAATAATAGCATTGCAGTAGAAGGGGATTTGGAGATTTCAAATTCCATTATATTAACTAGAATTGTTAAGTGTGTAAGCCATAGAAAGGGGAGGATGGAATTCTGATGAGTTCAAGAGAACTTAAGCCCTTAGCTACTGTATGTATCCCTACTGAAGGAATAACAGTATACATAATCTTTGGGAAGATAGCAGAAGTATTTGAAACGTCAGAGGAGAACATTTTGTTGATAGTGACTATAGCTGTGTCAGCTCTAGGGTAATTATGGATTGGGATAAGGATGGCAGTGTTGTGAAAAATACAGTTTTCACATCATGATACAAGACCTGGCAAAAGTAGACTTGGGAGCAAATATTTACAGTTTAGTCTATATTTGGCGAGTGGGAAAATGGAAGTAATGAGAGTTCTGGGCAACGTGTTCTCATAAGGATGAAACATTGAGCAGCAAATCCAATGATGCGAAGGCATAAGGGGGCTGGATTAAAAAGAAACCAAAAGGTTGGTACACACAACTGGAATCGGGGAAGCTCTTCAGGAGAATGCAAAGCAAAGTAGTAGTGTAAAGGAGGGAAAAGAGGGGAGATAAAATAGTATTTGCATACAAAATTCAGGAAAAATTCCAAGGGATTTTAGGGCCAATTAGGTACAAATATGGCAACCCCTGCATGGAGCGAAGGGTAATCTGTAAACTCAGTCAGATGAAGGACCTACAACTCGTTTCAATTTACTAAGGAGAAGGACAATAAAGCTGAAGAATTCAGGAAGGGGGCCGGTGAAATTATGGAATATAATATGACTAAAAAGATCTTGGATCATTTAGCAGACTTAAAGTTGGATAATTCATGAAGGTTTGATGACTCGCAGGCTGACATAGGAAGCAAGGGAGAAGATTGCTGAGGCTTGAGAATTTTTCACATTTTTACTGGCTACAGATGTGGTGCTAGCCGACTGGATGGCAGCAAATATTTACTAAATGGCTGATCTCTGTGCCTTTCTTTATTCTACCAAAGAAGCAGGGACAAGCCAATCAAATACAAGCTAGTGAGTCTGACATCAGTGGCAGGGAAATTATTGAAACAAAACTTTAAGGGATGGAATAAATCTTAATTTGGAAAGGCGTGGTCAACCAAACATAACTGGCATAGTTTTGTTATTGGAAAATCTTGCCAGTACAATGTGCTTCAAGTTTTTGGTAAGGCAGTGTGGTTGGAAGCTTAGCACAAGAATTGTTGTTGGACGATAGTTGCTGACTATAGAATCAGAATCAAGTTTATTACTACAGACAAATGCTGTGAAATGTTGTTGTTTTGCAGCAGTATTACAGTGCAAAACCAAAAGATTTACTATAATAAACAGTGCCTGTGATGGAACTGGCCAAGTCCACAACACCCTGCAGCCTCTTGTGAGCCATAACAAGCCGTGATGCAACCAGTCGGAATGCTCTGCACCATACATCTGCAGAAATTTACAAGGTCTATTATGGCACAACAAATCTGCTCAAAATTCAAATGATAACAGATGAAATTTAATTATGATATGCAATGTTCTTGCAAGAATTATTAATGTTGATAGTAAGAACATTTACTATTAAAAATGCATAAATTTAAGGCAAAGAGTGAGAAATTTAGAGGAAATCTGAGAAAAATTTTATCATCAGAGGGTGGCTGGAATGTGGAATATACTGCCTAAGTAGATGTCTGACGCAGGTACACTCATAATTTTAGATAAGTACTTGTATCACCAGAGCTTAAAGGCTATAAACTGAGTAGCAGGGAAGTTATTGGAAACTGAGAAGTACATGTACTTGTTGGCAAGCACATGGTGGCCCGAAGGGCCCATTTCTAGGCTGCATAACTCCATGGCTTTATACAATACTATGGCTCATCTCGGTGGACCACAGGAAATGGTATGGAGAAAACTGAAGTACAATCTAAATAAATAAATGATAATGTATTTAGCAACAAGGAGAGCATTGCTTCTATCCTATTTGCTTTGTGACTAGGATAAAAATTACACAATTGTTATTGTCTGGATTTTGAAGAAATTATGATAACTTGTCTCCCTTCGCTGTTCACAAGTATTGCACTCTGAAATTGAGTTCAGATATTGAGTTCAATAATGCAGCACAACTTCACAGGCTACAATCTGGAAGTGACTTTAAACTATTTCTATAACTCCCCAGAAATCTTGCATTTGGTTATACAAGGTCCAACTATGTTTTCAAAGAACTGGACCAAAGTTACTAAACTATCTAGCTTTTATAAATATAGGCATGTCTTTCAATATACAGAGGAGAGCATTCTGACTGGCTGCATCACAGGTCAGTATGGAATCTCTGTTGCACAGTATCAAAAGCGGCTGCAGAAACTCAGCCAGTTCCATCAATGGCACAATTCCTCCTACCATCGAGGACATCTTTAATGAGTGCCTCAGGGTGGCCTCATTAAAGACACTCACCATCTGGAGATGCCCTGTTCATTTTACTATCAGGGAGGAGAAACAGGAGCTT
This sequence comes from Hypanus sabinus, assembly GCF_030144855.1. Lineage (NCBI taxonomy): Eukaryota > Metazoa > Chordata > Chondrichthyes > Myliobatiformes > Dasyatidae > Hypanus > Hypanus sabinus. The sequence continues at coordinate 25,660,884 of NC_082709.1, forward strand.
GAATACCCACACTCCACTTTTGAAGAATAGCTTCTTCCCCTCAGTCATATAATTTCTAAGCCCATGAACACTACCTCACCATTCATCTTTTGAACATTTTATCTATTTCGTAACTTACAGTGATTTTAATGCCCTGCGCTGTATTGCTGCCTCAAAACAAAAATGTCAGTACACATCAGTGGTAATAAATTTGATGCTGATTTCTGATTGAGATTGCACGTCTCAACACAATTCATTTTGAGCTCCAAGAGGCAGAAAAATATGTAGAAATAATGTTGAAATAGATAAAACAAGCAACAATATGCCATGTCCTTCATTAAGGTTCACCACTGGTGCCAAGACATTTAATAAAACTCTGGAAAACTCACTGAAGACCACTTATATAATCCAAAATGCTCATTCTACTCAAATTATATAAGTATATAAGAAAATGTTACATTGACTCAATTCTTCCACAAGTAGCACAACTCTGAGAGGGTAGTTTATGGTGCAGAAATGCACACTCCCTTCTATGCAAGCTGTGCACTCTTTGTTGCATTGCCTACTGCATTTCTTCTGAGAACTATGCATGTCATCTAAAACTGTGACAAACATCTAAAGATGCACAGTAGAGTGTATCCTGACTGATGGCATCAGTCTGGTAAGGAAACACCAATGCCCAAGAACAGAAAAGTCTACAGGAAGTGGTAGGTACAGCCCAGTCCATCAAAGCCGTCCACCATCCAGCACATTTACAAAGAGTGTTGCCATTAAAAAGCACACTCCATCATCAGTGGCTGCACCATCCAGGCCATGCACACTTCTCATTGCTACAACTGGGAAGGAGGTACTGCAGCCAAGGGTCCCACACTACGGTTTGGGTAAGTCTGGTATGTTCTCAAAGGCACACTCTCATCCACATAGGTCCTGATGAAGCCAGTGACAACAGTGATGTATTTATTCAGATTTATTCCCTGAATACTGTCTAGTCCACCAACTCACTGTGAGCGTCCTCCATCTCCCTGTCCATACATCTTGGTTCTCGGCACTGGTACTGCACTCTTTAGTCTCTGCCTATACTTGGGGAGTAGAAGTACAGCTAGGTGATCGTACTTTGCAAAGTGCAGGTGTAGGATGGCCCAGGAAACATTCTTGATGGTGGTATTAACAGTGGTCAAGTGTGTTGGCTCTTCTGGCTCCACAGATGAAATGTTGCTGGTACTTGTTTAGAGACTTCTTCAAGCTGGCCTGGTTGAAATCCCCCACAAGAAACGAGGAAGCAGCAGGATGCACTCTTTCATAACTGTTGATCACGATGCCCATCTCCTCCAGTGCCCATCCAACACTGGCCCAATGTGTACACCGCTATCAGGATGATGGCAGAAAACTCCCTTGCAGACATTTGACTGCTATATGCTATACCCAACGAGGTATTCAAATTTTTAAAAGGGTCATATTTCTTACAAAGGGTTAAATCCCAACTTACTCATTTGCATAACCAACATTTTTTATGATGGCTGCCTCCCCTCCCCCTTCAGAGTGCTAAGCAAATTGCACCTATGAAAATGTCTGATGTCAAATTAATGCTTATTATTGACAGTTTCGCTTACAAACTCTGTCATTTGCCAATTATAGAAAGGTATTTTCAGCTAGCTACATAAAAATGTGAGAATCTTGTTACAGAAAAGTTTAAATAAAAAATTTTTTTCAAACAATATGACACTGGGCTCTAAAAAGTGGCACCTCCTTGTAATATTGCTATTTAAATACCATAAAATTATATAATATTATTAACATATAACAGTAGCCCATTATTAAAACAAAATTAAACACTTGACTGCACAGAAATTTTGTACATCACGTTAGCTGTGGACTATTCAACCTTGCTGCAAGACCATTATTATACACTAGAAGAATAATTATATTTTAAAAACAGAAATTAAAATAATAGTTTTGACCAAAATATATGCTGCCAAATGTCATTTTAGATACATTATTACCATATTAATAAAAAGATTTTGCTGATAAGTCACAAAAATTTCAGTGAAATATTCAGCTGAATATCTCAAAAATCACATTTACAGACTGCACTAACCATCTTCCCATCAATAAAGACTGTAGGGATTTTGATTTAGAAGCCAAATGTTGTGGATTGGAAAGATTTTGAATATACTAAATCACAAGCTAAATGAGCAGAACTTGATCAATGAAGCTTTTTTTTAAGCCAGATGCTCAGTAGCAACAATCCTTTACAGTTTTACTGTGGAGAATGCTTGACGTAGAAAACAATTTTAAAGTTTAGTCTGCCTCATGTGATATTCTACATGGAAAGTCATGACAAAGTATCGTTTTAGTGTGAAGCAGAATCACTGTTACAATATTGAAAATTAATGTAAAATATCTACATTTCAGTCCACGTTTTACAGTCATGCATTTTCACTTACTTCAAGTAATACTTCTATTGAGGAAGCTTTTTTCCAGCAAATTTTAAGAAACTGAGTGGTGATAAACAGTGATTAATAACTGAATTGTGTAGAGATCCAAAAGCAAAATGAGTTATTGCAAGGTCATCAATCACAATGTAAATGTGTAGCCAGACTTCCTGACTGTTTACTGTAATCTGTTTTTATGTTTAAAATGAAATATCTTCAAATTAAATAATTTTCAAGATACCTGAAAATACTATGTTAACTTCTTACTTTCTTGTCTTTTTTGTTGTGAATTAGAAGACTCATTCAGAAGAAAGATATATCCAATGTTTGGGACTATAAAAAGGAATATATCTTTTAAGGGCTTTAGGAACTCTGTATCAATATTAAGTGACTTAAGAAATTCCAAAATCCTACCTTGATTGGGGCTGTGGAGAAATAAACCTTTCTGTGTAACTTTGGCTCTTCTTCTTCAGAAAGTCCAGATATTTCCTCATAGTCATCATCAAGGATATAGTCAACCTCTTCTTCATCATCACACTTGCTTTTGCTTTCTTCTTGGAAAGACCCCTCAGTATCTTTATCATCCACAAATGCAGCATTCTCAATCCCACAAACCGCTGATCCCAAGAATACCTTTCCACTAATTCTGTCTTCCTCTTCAGTATTCTCTGTATCCTCATCCTCCTCTTCTCCAACACTATCATTTGATTTACTTGTTATATCATCAAACGTCAGCTCTTCATCTTCCTTGCTTTTCGAAACTTCACTTTTCTGCCCCATCTCTTGGCTAACACTCTGAAGTTGCCCCATCTCCCTCCCATCAAAAACGCTATCGAATTCAATTTCACTCTCTGAAGATTCATTCTGAACTTCCACCAACTCAGCTCGAACTACTCCCATCTTGCTTGGAGGTAGATTTGAAACATCGTTGTCCAATTCATTGTTGAATGAAGTACTGGTTGCAACAGTACTTTTATGAAATGTATATGCCTCGGAATCTTCACCAGACCCGTCTGCATTTTGCGTCTTGAAACTAGTCTTACAATCGTCTATTATTGCCTCTTTCGGATCTTTGCTTTTTGTCGTGGATATATTCACTGAAATCGAAGACGACCATTTCACATCATCTCCTGCAGGGGGTGCGCCTTTACTAGTAAATGAAGTGCTGGGTGACTTTTGGTGCCCTCCAGTAATCCGATATTCTCTCGCACCACAGTTTGTTTTGTTGTCTTTGTTTGCTTCATCGCTGTCGCTATCCGCGAGAAAGCTTTCTAATCGTCGCGAAATTGGCCCGGCGTTTAGTGACGAACGAGGCTGATTATGTTTTATATCGCCAGCGGTTTTCTGATTCTCTCTCGAACTGCTGCTGGACAGAGCTGTGGTATTTAAATCACTCTTAACTTTCCTGACTCCGCTTTCTGAAGACGATGAGCTGCTCCTTTTACCTTCTGAAGAATAATTACTCGTTGAACCTCTATGCTCGCTTTTTTGAGAGGTTTTATCAAACACTTTTTCCCCAATTTGTCGCTCGAAAAGTTTTCTCGTTTCGGTGAATTTTTCAGCCATACTCGTTTTATCCAAATCTCCATCTTCACTGTGCTTTCTGTCAGAACTAGTAGGCATTTTATGACATGACTTCTGGACGCTACTACAGACAGCTCCACTTGGTTGTTTCAGCGGAGAAAGTGGGCGCAAATCAGCCTTGCCGGTTTCATTCATTTCAGTCTCGTCATCTGCGGGGTTACCCATTTGTAGCAACATATTTTTTATTTTGTGCACACGATTACCAAAATGTCTTCCCCGCAAATCGTCCCTATGTTCAGTTTCTCGATTTGATCTTTGGACACCCATTTTAGAATTATTATCCTGATGGCTTCCATCAAAAGTACACCTCAGAGCCTGAAAGTCCGCCTTGTACGCATTCCTGTGGGGCGATGCGCTCCTGAACGTCCTTTCTCCTTTACCTTCAGCTTTCATCATATTAGATCAGTTCGACCACTCCGAGGCGAAGGCAACTGTTAGCCAAGTCTGGGTGGCCGCCCCGGGAGGTGACCGACGGCTCCTTCGCCACAGGACAAAACGTGAAAGGCCACTTCTGGGCTGAACCCTCGGCGGTTACTTGGGCGGGTCGAGACTCTCCATCTGCAGAAAGGAAAATGAGCCGAGAGGAGTCACAATGATCGAGCGGCAACTTTTAGGGCGTTGTTAGGAGTGTGTTGGCGCGACACGGCGGCCTGGACGGCAGACTGAGCGGCGGCCGTTGGCCCGGCCCGGCCTGGCCCGGCTCTCCCGCGCCAGCCACATGGGTGCGCTCGGCCGCGGCCGGGAGACCACCCGCTCCGGGGAGTCCGCCCCGGGCTTGGGCTTCGACTTCGCTCGAAACTCCCGTCGGCGCTTCAGGGAAGGAACCCGTCTGCTCCGTCTTCCTCCCGCCCACTTTCCCACAGGGAGAGGGGGAAGGGAAGGGAAGGTGAGGAGTGAGCACGACCCCCAAAGCCTCCGGTACCGGTAGGGAGTCGGTCTGCACTTTCCCGTGCCGTTCCCCTCCTTGCTGCTCCCTAACTGCGGGCCATCGCCATGAGCGCGTCCTCCTCCCAACTTGCGGGGCGGGAGCGCGCACTCCCGCGGCCGTGAGCCCAGCCCTGCGCTCACCCGCCTGGCTTTCGCGATTGCACTTCGCTCGGGCGACAAAGGTGTCGAACGGCGTTAGAAAACATACACACACTCACACGAACTTGCCGAGGCAGACGTGGCCGGACCGGTTCGACGCGCTCATGTCTTCTTGGATAATTTGCCGAGATTTCGGTAGGACTTCACCCGAGGAACAGAATGAATGGAAGTGCTTTCAGATCAGTACTTCTGAAGATCTTTCCGCTACTTTTGTTAGGACAGTTTCGATTCTAATACTTTTTTCCCCGAAGTTAGGCGAAACTAACTGTGGCAAATCAATAAATTTGGCACGATGCTTCTTTTAAAAGAGCTAATACAGTTAATAGTGAGGAATTTTTAAAAACATTTGTTTGTAAAGTGCCCCCTCATTTTTTCCCTCATCGAATGTGTGTAATATGTAAGGAACCAGAGACCCAAGTTTGCCGCCAATGTGGAAGGGAGCAATGAGCTCTTCTGGGTGGGTATTCGACAGTTTGGGTAGGAACTGTGGTGACAAAAACTAGTATAATGAAAACGGTGCCTTGAGAGATTTAACGACAACGTCATTAAAACAAAAATTGAGGAAAATTCAATGCATTTTGTTTTGCCAATCTTACTGTTAAATGTAATTAAATAGACAGGGATGACGAGTCACAGCACCATCATTTTGAGAACTTACAAAAAATGTTAGCTCTCTGGTCATGCTAAATTAACATGCTGACGAACCACAGTACTGGTTTAAAGTCTGTCTTGTAACAGGATGATTCTTGATAACGTGAAATTTAATCAGTGCAGCTTGTGTATATATTTTAAAATTTCCTTGAGGGATGAGTGAGCAATTTATTTTTTGTGCCACCTCCCCTAGGTATTAATGACCTAATTATAAAGGGCAGGTTATTTTTAAAGGCAGAACATACTGGACGCTTTTACGATGTCAGAAAGCTTCTGTGTCGAGAGCATGGTAGGGTGAACCGTTCTTCAAAATGAAGATAGTCGTCCCTGATTGAAATAATCAAGATATGCCTTTAATGTACCCCAAATCAACAAGAAATGCAAAATAATTTTGAAATTGCAAGTAATAGTTGCAATTCTACTGCTAATTTATTTTGAATAAGAGAACAGATACAGGCCATTCATCCTCAAGCCTGCACTGTCATTTATTAGTGATATTGGCTGATCTACCTTAATGCTCTGTTCCCAAATCTGTTGATTAATTTAATACCTAGAAATTTACCATTTTTGTTTTGAATGTAATCAGTGAATTTGGAACATATGGTTATAAAGGTTCGCTAGCCTTTGAGTGAGAAGAAACCCTACTTACCTCAGTCACAATGACCTGACCTTTATTTTATAATGGTACCTACCTAGTTTTAGTCTCCTTATCCGAGGGAGCATTTCTTCTGCCTCTACCTTGTTGAGTCCTGCAAGAATTTTCTGTTGCAATTTGGTTATCTCTCATGCTTTAAAACTGAGTACAAGCCTCCTGAGTTGTGTGACAGGCCCCTGCAAATATCAAGATAGATCATTGCACCTCCTCTTTAGTAATTATGTTTCCTTAGGAAAGACACCAAAATTGTACACAACACACCAGAGATGGTCTTACGAAGGCTCTGCAAGTGCAGTAAGACACGCTTACTCTTGTGTGCGTTCTCCTTGCAATAACGGTAACATGCTATCAATGTTACTAATTGCCAGTTCTATCTCATGCGGCTTCTCTTGAACATCAATATTTCCCAGACTCTTTCCATTGAAAAATTACTCAACATTTCTGTTTTATTTACAGTGAGGTGGGAACTTCGCAGTTTTCCACATTGTCTTCTGGCTGCCGTGCTGATGTCACACAATTAGCTTGTTCATCTCCCCTTGAAGGCTTTGTACTCTTATCACTATTCAGATTTCCACATTTCTGAGCTTACCAAACATGAAATTGCTATTATTGATCCCAGCCACAAACACTAAAAGTTAAAATAAAGCTGCAGCTGTTGGGTATTTGCAATAAATACAGAAAAACCTGGAAATGTTAAACATGTTGGGCAGCATCTGTGGAAAGAGAAACATGGGTACTTTCTATGGTTGAAGGTCCTTCATCAGCTACAACCATTGCTCCCCTTTCATTAAATCTATTAGATACATCCCCAAAGGAATACAATAGATTTTACTTTCATAAACCCATGATGACTCTGCTCAATCATACTATTGTTTTCCAAGTATCTTGATGGACATCTTTTGTAGATTCCCAACATTTTCCCAAGAACCAATGCCAGCCTAACAGAGTGGCAGGGACTGTGCTATCCAATCTGGGACATCAGCAAAGATTAAAACCATCACAGTTGTCTAAAAGAGAGGAATCTAATTCAGCCTATTAGAAAAATTCAAAGTACGTTTATTATCAGAGTATGTATACAGAATACAATTCTGAAATTTGTCCTCCCACAGGCAGCCACAAACAAAAAAAAGCATAAAACACTGAACAAGCGAGAAAAGCGAGCAAACAACACATAGAATATCAAACGTCAAACCGGGTGTCCAGCAGTAGTTGCACCTTAAAGCTGTTTGCCAACTGCCATAAAACCTCAGAAGAAGAAGAGTCCAGGAGTATTCAATTCAGTGCCGCTAGCTCATCGCAAGCCGTAGAGCCAGTCAGACCACCGAAAGAAAGTGTATGAGAATTCAATGTTAGGCATTTGATGAAACTGAATACACAAAAAACCTGGTACTCAAAATTGGAGAAACATAATAATTTCTCATTGTCCTTTTATATTGAAATGCAAATGTGTTAAGAACATGCTTAAAATGAAATCAACAGATAGTAATAAATTGCCACTTTTGTTTCTCTGTTTTAGAGATATGAGATTACATCAATTCATTGTTGTTAAATCATAACAAATATTACAAAACTGAAAATTCTGGAACTACTCTGCAAGCCAGGCAGCATCTATGGAGAGGAAAACAAACTTAACAGTTCAAGTTGATATGCCTTTCATCTATCTTGGGCTTAACAGAAGATTTTATAATGGCAATATTTTGTCAATCTGTGCACTTCACAAATATTAGCAAACAATTTATAACATTTTGGTAATACTGAATATTCAAACTTATACAGTTCAGAGTTCTCACTGAAAGAGTATGATCCCTGACAGACAATTGATTATATCATAGCCAGTACATGTCTAGGGGCAGAAATAAACACAATACTGTCAAGGTGAATATAAGCACAAACTTAGATGTGGAAGCAATAAGATTAAATATATTGGTGGTTGACACTTACGACGAAAGGCATGATTTGTATCCAAAATACAGAGTAAATCCACATGTCGTTTTGCATGTTATGTTCACCACCTAAGTTACCATTCTTTAATTTATTCCAGGGTCTGGTTTTCACTTGCTAGGCCACCACTCATGGGATTTTAGAAGTGTGAGTGTTTAGATCTGATTGAAACCTACCAAATATTAAAAGGCTTAGATAGAGTAGATGTGGAGAGGATGTTTTCAAATTGGGATAGTCTAGGATCAGAGTGTACAGCCTCAGAATATAAGGAGGAGGTTAGGATGATAAAGAGACGAGGAAGAACTTCTTTAGTCAGAGTGTGGTGAATCTGTGGAATCCATTGTCACAGATGGCTGTGGAGGCCAAGTCACTGAGAATATTTAAAGTGCAGGTTGACAGGCACTTAATTATTAAGAACATCAAAGGTTATGGGGAGGAAGCAGGAGAATGGGGTTGAGAGGGAAAATAAATCACCATGATCAAATGGCAGGGCAGACTCAATAGGCAGAATGGCTTAATTCTGTTCCTATGTCTTATGGTCTTAAAATTGCCCATGAGAAAGTAGTGGTGAGCTGCCTTCTTGAACGTGCAGTTCTTCTAGTGAAAGCAACTTCTAAGTGCTTTAAGAACAGGTGTTCCGGTATTTAGATTCAATAATAACAAAGCATTGGCGATATCTCTTTAAGCCAGAATTGTGTGTGGACTGGAGAGGAACCTGTAAGTGACAGTGTTCTCAGGCACCTGCTGTCTCTGTGTAATTTTGTAGATGCCATACCCTGCAGCCAGGATGTTGTCGAGCACTTTAGTGAACATCCTCATTTTGGCCTTTATGGTGGAAGGAAGGTCACGGATAAAAGCAGTTGAATGTGCTTCGGCTACGGCCTTGAGAAACTCCAGCACTGATTGGTGCTGCGGTGATCGATCTCTGATACCTATTTCCATCTTTTGTCGTGCAATGTATGATTCCAAATGTCTTCCTTTTGATGTCCATTCTCCACTTTTACCAGGGTGCCTTGATGTGAATAGCAATTAGTCTCGACTCCTCTGGATTTCTGCTGTTTGGTCTATATTTGAACCAGGGGTATGATGACATCATGTCGTGGTGAAACTCAAGCTGGGAATCAGTGAATAGGTTATTGGTGAGTAAGTGCCATTGACAGAGAGTCATAGAGTTGTACAGCACAGAGGAGCAGGTCCTTTGGTCCAACTTGACCATGCTGATGGTGAAGACTATCCCAATCCTTTAGGCTAAATCCTTCTAATTCATTCCTATGTAAGAATATGTTCAAATGCCTTTTACATGCTGTAATTGTATCTGCCTCTACACTTCCTCTGGCAGCTCATTCCCTATAACCATCACCCTCAGGGTGAAAAATGTACCCTCCGATTTCTTTCCCCTCTCACCTTGAACCTTTGCTCCATAATTTTGAACTCACTCACTCTAGCAAAAAGACTCTTGACTATTCACCGTATGTATGCTTCTCATAAATTTACAATAAGATCAGTCTCCTATTTGCTGAAAGAATAAACACAGCCTACCGAATGTCTGCTTATTAGTGAAGTCCTCCATTCTGGGCAATACCCTGATGAATTTCTTCTGCACTCTCTCTGGCGCTACCAGTCCCTATTACTTTGATTGAGATTAGACTGGGAGATTAGCATGATTGATTAAGACACACCTGGACAATTTTCTGCATGATTATTAGATGTCAATTGAGCCAGGACAGCTGGGCATGAGGTGAACCTAGTTCTGGAACACATGTCCGGTACCGCAGCTAAAATATTGTGTGTTCCAGAGCCTTTGCTCTATCCAGTGTTTCCAGCCATTACTTGATAACTGCAGGCCCTTCGGCCATGTAACCTACTCTAGAAACTGCCTAGAATTACCCTACCACATAGCCCTCTAATTTTCTAAGCTCCATGTACCTATCTATGAGTCTCTTAAAAGACCCTATTGTATCTGCCTCTACCATTGTGCATTCCACACACCCACCACTCTCTGTGTAAAAAAACTTGACAAGCCCTCTGTACCTGCTTCCTAGCACCTTAAAACTATGCCCCTCATGTTAGCTATTTCAGCCCTGGAAAAAAGCCTGATGTGTGAATTTATATTTTATAGGCCTGGACTTTTTGATTTTGCCAATTGTACATAGCTAATGAAAATGGGTGAAGAATGGAAATCAAGCAATTGAGATGTGGGAAGAAAGAGAAGAAAAAGTTTAAAAGGGCAAATAATTATCAATGATAAAATATTGGTAATGCATCATACAACACATGCGATACAGCTAATGGTACAATTTTCAGAAAAATTGCAATACTTTCTTTATTGATCTATGCTTCTACAATGAATAATGCATGCATTATATCTAAAATGATCTACTAATTACAGTACACATGGTTTATGAGACATATGGAGGTAAATATTAGTCCCCAAGGATCCCAGATGGTACAGATTGCTTCAGCTTCATCTTGCCACTGTTTGTTGAGAGAGAGAGAGAGAGTGAGTGTGTGTAACAGATACATCTTTTATCCAATTCATTCTATTTCTAACTTCTCTGCAATTTTTCAAAATCTCTGCTTCACAGTTATGATGAGGGATCATTGGTCTGAAATATTAAACTCCTGAAGAAGGATCTTGGCTTGAAATGTTGACTATTTATTCATTTCCATAGATGCTGCCTGACTTGCTGAACTCTCCCATAATTTTCTGACATGCTAAGTGTTTCCAGCTTTTTATTTTTATTTTAGATTTCCAACACTTGCATTTTTTTGATATTCATTTTTATAACCTCCACTTCTCCATTTCAGTTGTAAGTACTAAGTCAGATTTGTTTTTCAAAAGTACTTTTCTCTTCACAACTGTATACAGTTTCCATTAAGCAACTTTGAATTGCAATCTAGAATCTTTTTACATTGATTAAAATGATTTCTTTACTCAAAAGATTCAGATTATCCAGTAAATGAAATAAATTATATTAATGAAATACAAAAAATGCTGTATTGCACAATTTCAAATGTAATGAACATGATACAAGTTAGGGGAAAAGACTTTATGAAAATGATTGCCTTTCTTCGAATTTATTCAGTTATGAATTGGAAATGTGGAGGTTGATTAACCTGTACACTATAGCCTGCAAGTGTTGAGTGGAAGTTTTGAAGCCACCGCTGGACAGTTGTACTGTTCTGTGAATTTGCTTGATAATGTATTTGGCACCTATCTGGCTGTCACTAATAATGCCACTAATGAGGAATATAAAATACATTAAACAAACTTGACATTTGTCCCTCCTCTTTTGTCGTGAAGGTATTAAAGAACATGCATAAAACCCTTCATCACATCTGAATGTTCCAAAGTTGTTTGGAGTCAATGGTGTGTTTTAGAAGCTTAGTTGCTGAAGCAAAATGGAAACACTTGCTGATTACTCGGTAGCATAGTGGCCAGCACAATGCTTCACAATACAGGAAACCCAGGTTCAATTTCCGCCACTGCTTGTAAGGAGTTTGCACGTTCTTCCCATGACTGTGTGGGTTTCCTCCAGGTGCTCCAGTTTCTTCCCTCAGTCCAAAGACGTACCAGTGAGTAGGTTAATTGGCCACTGTAAGTTGTCCCATGATTAGGCTAGGATTAAATTGGGGATTGTTGGGCACGTGGCTCAAGGGGCTGGAAAGGTTTGTTCCGCATGATAGCTCAATAAGTAAATAAAACTATATAACAAAACTTACAAACGGTAATATGATAACATCCATATAAACTACTTAAGTGAGGATGGTTCGGTCCTAGCTAAGTAAGATACAGTGAAAACTTACCTTTTCTTATTTAATCCAGTCACTTCTCCAGTATTTCAATGCAATGAACCTGAATTACCTTCCTGTAATCTTGAATCACAAATTTCTAACTCACAAATGAGAATGCTGCTATGAAACTACAGCTTATAAATAACCTAGACAATAACTAATGATATTATCTGTTTTAATTTCACTGACCTTTTTCATCTTTTATTAACTATATCTGATACAGTTCTTTGGAATGACCGCAAGGAGATATGATTTTTTTCCTGCTCAGTATGGTTTGAGAATGAAGAACACAGCAAGGCAATACTGTAGTATTTGTTTCAGTCATTGGAACCACCCAACGTGCAGATTCCTGCTTAAAATGATAATGTCAAATGACATCTTGCTGACCTACTTTCTAAGACTTGCTTTCAAAGTAAAAGTTATGGTTTCTTTTTTAGAATGAAATTACCTATAAGTTTGCTCCTAAATATAACACTGACATCTCCAGTGAGTTCAAAAGAAATGAAAAGAAGTTGAACTAGAAAGCCCAGGGGATTATAGAAAGCTCTTCAGTTCTTTATGGAAGATTTTATGCACCATTATGAAAGATTTTGGTATTTTTATCTTTAAAACAATACTCCTTGTTCTCTTATGAAACAGAAGAAATTGGAACATGCACATTTTATGCAAAACTATGTATGGCTAATGATAAGAACTTAGTTGCACTGCATTATGTGAGGTAGGACCCATTGCATAAACATACTACTCATGTTCTTCATAGTATGAATTTGCCAGGACTGGATACAAATGGCTGGTCTTATTGGCTGAAAATGTCTAAAGCAAGTGAAGTGATATCAGTCATAGCAGATTTAGCCCCACCCAAAAAACTCATGATAATCTATGGTAGATGACAAAGCAAATCTAACATTTTTTAACAAATTTTCTTGTGATATTCAGTAATATTAAAGAATAACTGAAGATTTTAAAAATTCTTTATTTTCAATGATACTTCACAACTCTTACCTACAAACATTAGAATAAGCACAAATAATTAATTTAGTTAACTTAATGTATCTTTTTTTGCAGCAAAGTAATTGAAATTTAGATGAAATACAGGATTTGAGAAAAGATCCCAGTATCAGTATCAAAGAATTGCAGCAGGCTGCTGTTTGTTCATTGAATAGCATGTGAAGTCCCACATGGAAACCATTGGCGGAGTTTGGCCGGTAAGTTTGAGACTGAAGTATTCTTTCTACTGACCCAAATTTGCCATACTTCAAATAATCCAGTACTATACCTGCTGAACTTTGGTAGTGCTGGAGTAGCAGATATCATGGACTATTGGGCTTTAATCCAATTAATACACAAAAATTTTAATTCACTTTTGTTAACATCAATATTACAATCATTTTTTCACTGCTTCTTCAAAGGAGCAGGAAACTGAGTCTCAGTAAGTTTAAATGGAGCAGGAAGTAAAACCAGTGAGGTTCAGCTTGTGAAAACACTCTGTATTAATGGACATGCCATACACTGAGCTATTGAGATTTCTGAACCATCAGATTACAGATTAGTGGAGTTACTGGAATTACTAGCAGAATCCTCTCAGTACTGTGTGGAATTACTGGCAAAATCCAGGCAATTTGTAGTTACTGGTGGTCATTGTTTAGTGGAGGACTGTTGCCTCTGTCTTAGAAGTAGCAGATTCCACTTGAGAGATGTCCCAGGAAGTCTGGGCTAATACAAAGTGTGGTACTGAGGGAGTGATGATTTTTTGGATGGCCAGGTCCCCCTGTCAGTTCTTATATGGATATTAATGATAAAGTAGCTCTATTTTGAAAAAGACCAAGGGGGTTATTCTCGTTAATCTGGCTGATCAGTTTATGGCTCAATTAGTAAGTCTCAAACAGATTATCTGCTTAATATAACATTGTGATTTGTTGGAAATTGCTGTGTGCAAAGTGGCTGCCATCCTTCCTGCATTACAGAACTGACAATGTTCTGAAAGTATTTTGTTGGCAGTAAAATATATTGGGTAATTCTTTTTGTTTCAGTTTACATTATCTGAAAAAACAATCAATAATTAATATAGCAAATAGAATTTATGTTATTCATTTACAATTATTTGCTAACTCTTTCTGGAATACTGTGTTGTATTATAAATATGCTCCTTCATTTAATGCAATATTTGAGAGGATTATTTTATTCTTTTGATGATATAAGTGTTGGTAGTATTTCTGTACGATGGACTGAAGATCGTGATTGTTTGGAAGATTTACAAAAGAGTCACTCTGAATCACTCTGTTAAGTGAATGCTTCTGATTTTATTCCATGAAATTCATCACATGGGATTCTAGACACATAATTTTGATGGGGAAAACATTTCCAAAGTATAATTGTTGGTCACGTAGCAGCTTCATAATCATGTTAGCTTATTTCATTTGAACAATGTTGAATGTGCCAAATTATGCATATAACTTATTTAGTATTTAAAGATAGGGACTTCGTAACAGTTTTCATTCCTCTGAAGAATTTTGGACATAAAGATGCTCTGTATGTATTTTAGCATTGATTATATCTAAACCACCTCCAAGCGGACCACAACCTTGTCGTAGGGTTTGGAGGCTTGTACGCCTCAATGACCCAGACAGCTGTGTTGGCTGGAGTCAGGGCTTTGTGGTTTGACTCTTGGTAGGGTAACCATGTGATGCACCATCGATAACTCTCCGAGACGTGAGGTGAGATATCGGCTTTTATTGACTGGAAGAAAGAACCAGCAGCAATTGACCACCATACTACATCCTGGAGACTGAGGCCGGGGCTCAGGCTCCAATCGCCTTTATACCGGGGTCCGTGGGAGGAGCCACGGTCAGTGGGAGGAGCCACAGGAGCAGTCAGCTGGGGGGGGGGGGGGTGGGACCGTGTCCAGATAGGTAAATGTAGTTCACCACACCATGTCAAACAGGCCAGACTAAGACTGCTCCACCAGTCCCTCGGGCTTAGAGCTCGGGGGATCAGCTCAGGACTAACAACCCAGAGTGGGTCAAAAAAAAATTGTTACGGATATGGAAGCAGCAATGAAGAATCCTGTATCTGTGCGGGACAATATTCCTGAGTCTCCACCCGGGAGAAGCATGACTGACAGAAGTGAAAACCAAGAGGAATCTACTGGCACAATGAAGGAAACCATGAACACTGCCAGAATACCCCGAATAGGAGGAGGCAACGCAAGAGACCAAAGACAACTTGGTGCCATGCTGTAGAGGCAGAAATGAGGACACTGAACCACACCTGGGGTACAATAGAGAAGATGGCCAAGGACAGACAGAGATGGAGGACCTTTCATTGCTGCCCTAAATGCCAGCGGAGTAACAGGCGATAACTATATCTAAACCAGTGAGATAGAATTCATGAATATTAGCGTGTTATTTAGTTGTGCTGGTAAGGTTCACTGCCATATTTCAGGATTGTTTAATAATTATTCTTGACAAAAGTTACCCTTAAGCAACATTTTTTCATAATACTGGTCAGAGGTGGAACAGACATACAACTTATGTCAAATAGTGTAAAATATAACAAACTAAATCACTTTACTCAGTAGACATTTTACTAAAAAGAGTCAAGACAACGTAAGTTGCAGTTACTTCATTCCACAAGAGCAAGGACATTATGGAAAGCAAGGCAAGAAATTGTGGACCCCCAGCAGAGATATTCATATCAGTAGCCATGGGTAAGGTGCCAGAAAGCTGTAAAGTGGCCAGTTTTTTCCCTCTATTTAAGAAAGGCTTCAAGGGAAAATCTGGGAACTACACACTAGTGAGTCTCAAGTTAGTGGGCATGTTACTGGAGGGGATGCTGAGACACTTGCAAAAGCAAGGACTGATTAGAGATAATCAGCATGACTTTGCATATGTGAAACCATATGTCATGAATTAAACTGGGCTTTTTGAAGTTGTAACCAAGAGGATAGATGAGGGGAATGCAGTGGACATCGTCGGCATTGACGTTAGCAAGGCAAAGACGAAGTACCCTGTAGTAAACTGCTCCAGAAGGTGAGATCACTTGGGATAGAGGGCAAGTTAGCCAATTGGATACAAAATTGGCTTAATGGAAGGAAACAAGAGGTAATGGTAGCGGTTTTTTTCATATTGGTGGCCCGTACCAATGGTGTACCATATGGATTAGTGCTGTTTGTTGAGATTTTGATCAACTGAATCAGTGGGACAGAGAATGGCGGATAGAGTTTAATTCAGATAAAAGGGAGGTGTTGTATTTTTGGTAAGAGACGCCAGGGCAGGACTTGCACACTAATTGATAGGACCGTGAGAAATGTTTTAGAACAGAAGGACCTAGGGTTACATAGTCCTTTGAAAGCGGCGACACAGGTAGGATGGTGAAGAAGCTGTCTGGCACATTTGCCTTTATTGGCCAGGACATTGGTACACAAGTTGGGATGTCATGTTACAGTTGCACAAGCCATTGGTAAGGTTCTGTTTGGAATACCATGTACAGTTCTGGTAATTTTGCAACAGAAATGATGTCATTAAACTGGAAAGGGTACAAAAAGGATTCATGAGGATGTTACCTGGACAGGAAGGTTTGAATTTTAGGGAGAGGTTGGATAAGTATGAACACTTTTTCCTGGAGCACAGGAAGCTCAGGGATGACCATACAGATATTTATGAGGGGTATAGACAAGGTGAACAGCCAGAGTCTTTTCCCCAGGTTAAGGGAACCGAAAGTAAGAGGGCAAAGATTTATAAGGGACCTGAAAGACAATATTTTTACGCAGAGCATGGTGGGTATATGGAACAAGCTTCCAGAGGAAGTGGCAGAGGTGGCACAACTGCAACATATAAAAGACCTTTGGTCAGATGCATGGACAGAAAAGGTTCAGAGGGTCATGGGCCAAGCATAGGCAAATGGGACTAGCTCAGTAAGGGAATGGTTGGCATGGACAAGTTGGGCCAAAGGGCCTGTTTCCTGTGCTGTAATAACTTTATGACTATGTCTCCAGGTTATTTCTCATGAAAAGTGCACTGTGGTGAAGGATAGTTACATTTGTGTATAATGTGCATAAAATCAAGCAGGGTCATAGCATTGTGGGCACGAAGCTTAATGGATAGGAGAATCAGCTGGCTGGCTACAGCATTGTCACAATCTACATACAGTCTGCTTCAAATACTTTCTTTTTTTAAAAAAGAATACTGAAATGATAGTAAGTGATACTGTATTTTCTCACAGTAATTGAATTGCACCTCCCAATCACTGAACTTAAAAATCCTTTGGCCATTTTTTATATTTATGAAGCATGACAGAAATGGGACAGAATCACAGGGACATAGAGGCTTAGATTTTAAAATAAGAAGCTGTGCAGCCAGCCAATTTGTTAAAGTCAAAGCTCCAAAGCACTGAGGCTTAGAGGATACTGTGATAAAGATCACTGCAGAGGTTTGCTGGGAATTATTTTTTTTAGTTTGGGCAGACATCCACTGATTCTGGTAACTACCTTGCTTTGTGTTATTACAGAAAATAATACTGCAGTCTTTTGAAGTAATTGACTGTTGCCGGCTATGTTCACTTACCATGAAATGAAGCAGCTTAAGAGTATATGTCAAGCTTGTCTAACCATCTGCTTGTTTGGAGAAGATATTCAGTCCTGTTCTGGACAAGATATTATGGTAACACTCCAGGCTTTTAATTCTTATTTTCCAGCAGGTTTTGAGCATTGTGAGCTGCCCTTAATAAGTGAGATTGACAGAACAGGTGTGAGATGCCTATTGTTGATGACCCCATAAAGATAACAACAGTGACCAAATTTGTAATATTTTAAAAGTTTAAACTCAAGTTGTTGCATCAAAACTTTGTAACTGTGAAACAATTTAAAATTTTTAAATCTTCCTTTGTCACACAAATCTAGTTTACACTCAATAGACTCTTGTAATAAAATAGAGTTCACAGGCACACTATTCATAAGCACACCTGCAGATACCAAGTGCTTTCAAAGAGCTAAACTATTTTGCAGTGTGGGTAGTTTCCCTATTTTTACTCACTGCGAGGAGTAACAAATGTTTATTTTGCATGAAACAGAAATGGCACAGGTTACTTAAACCTTCATGGAATTTCTGGTTACTATATGTCTGTGAAAGTGAAATTGCATAACTTTATTTTGTTATGTCGAGCAGAATATAAAAATTAAATGGAACAAAGAGATGAAACCATGATTGAAATCCTTTCTACCTTCAGAAGTTTTTTCTTCAAATTAAATAGTTCAATATTTTTTGAAGTAAAAACAAATACTGTAATTTAAGAAAACATAACAGACACAGATAATCAAAAGAATGTTTGCCTTATTGTAGTCGTGATGACGTGTCTCAACTCAAAAGGTCGACTGTTTATTCACCTCCATAGATGCTGACTGACATACTGAGTTCCTCTAGCATTTTGTATGTATTGCTCAAAATTTCCAGCATCTGCAGAATTTCTCGTGTTTACCTTTTCCCTTGTTGCTGTCAAATCTCCATTGACCTCACATCTACAACAAGATCCAAGAACAGATTCCTCATTGTAAATGCTGTGAAACTCATTCCTCTTTCATCATTGGACTCCATGTCGCTCTCAACAGCAAAATGAAACCTGAAGAACACCATTCAGCCCAGCCAGGAAGTTCTTGATTTATATGGGTAAATGCTGATAGTTCAACATCAAACCTCCATCAGACCCAAATAAAATCTGGGCCTATAGTCTACAGAGATTAAGCAGGGCGGACTTGGTCAGAACAGAGAAAACTATATCTGTAATAGAGTTAACATGATAGCTCTAGAACGATATGAAAATTATTGCAGGAAGAAACTGTTTCACTTACAGAAACAGAACACGATGCCAGAACTTTTAACATGGATTTTTATTGCTTTGTAATGGTTGCCATTTATGCATTGGTAATTATTTTGCTGGTGCATAACTTACAGCAACTTCTATAAATTTTTGATACTTATTTCTTTGCTGTTCAATTTTTCATGATATGCGCTCACATATCAAGGTAGCAACAAATCATTCCTTTGGACAGATGGATGAAACAG
This sequence comes from Hypanus sabinus, assembly GCF_030144855.1. Lineage (NCBI taxonomy): Eukaryota > Metazoa > Chordata > Chondrichthyes > Myliobatiformes > Dasyatidae > Hypanus > Hypanus sabinus. Next base: position 25,680,062 of record NC_082709.1, read on the forward strand.
CAGATTTGTATTAAAGGCTTACAGGCAAATACATTTTTAAACAGATATGTGAAGACATGCTGTTCAACAGTCTCTTAGCTGAAGTTACCTAGTCATCTGACGTAATTCCAGGCACTTTGAACCATCATTCTCTTTGTACTATATGACCAGCAGAAATTAGCTTTATCATAGGAGCCACTGTCAGGGCTGCATGACAATGGAATTATTGGAATTTAGAATTATTATGCTTATGTTTGATGTTTAGTTAAAAAAATTATTTAGTTGCAAACAGTGAGTTGCACAGGGATTTGCTATGACTGCTCAGAGTCTTCTTGGGGGTATTTATTGATTTTTTTTCTGATGGTTGTTGTTGACTCATTGATAACTTTTAATGGTGGAAGAACATTTTCAAAAAGATGACTTTTTTTGTAGATTCTGGTTTCTGATCATCTTTTTGATTGATTTTGTTTTCTAAAGGATATTTTCATTGAGCTACAGCGACATAGAGCTGAACAGCATAGAAGTGGGCCTTTTTGCCTACCATGCCCGCACTGACCTTCAGGTCTATTACACTATTCCCACTTCCTTGCATTAATTCCATATCCCTTTATCTTTTTCTCATTCAAGTACCCATCCAGAAGTATCTTAAATGTTCTTTCTATTTCTGCCTCTGGCACCTCGTTCCAGATACCATCTGCTCCTTATGAAAAACTTACTCCTCAGCTTCCTTTTAAACCTCCTCCCTCCCACATTCAATCTGTGTCCTCTGGTTTTTGACATCATTTATCATGAGGAGCAGATGCTTGCTATCTACCCTATCTCCTAATTTCCTATAACTCTATCATATCATCTCCCAACCTCCTTCGCTCCAGGAAAAACAGACCCAACATATCCAATTGCTCCATAACATAAGGTCTCCAATCCAAGCAATATCTTCACTAATCTTTTCTGTACAGTCTCTAACTTAATTACATCCTTCCTGTGAAGTGCGGTGACCAAAACTGCATACAGTATGCCAAACAACACACACAAAATGCTGGTAGGACACAGCAGGCCAGGCAGCATCTATAAGGAGAAGCACTGTCGACGTTTCGGGCTGAGACCCTTCATCAGGACACTACTTCATACTTCATACAGTATGCCAAGTGTGCATTACCAATGTCTTGTACAGCTTTAACATGATGTCGCATTCTTAAACTCACTGCCTCCGTTGATGGAGGAAAATACGCCATATGTCTTCCTCATCATGCTATCTACAGGGAAGTCTGTACTGTTTCTCCTTGGTATTTTTGTCCTATAACACCTCTAAGGTTCTGCCTTTCACTCTGTTCTTCCTACCATGGCAGAACTTCCATTCATCTATCACTTTGCACTTGTCTGATTTGCCATTTCCTTTCCCTCTTTCACAGTTGATTTAGGTCCTGTTGTAATCTTAGACAAACTTCCTCACTGTACCACCAATATTGATGTTTTTTGTAAATTGACTAATCATTCTCATTCTAATCTTCTAATGAAGACTCCATCACTAATCCATGCAACTTTCCATGGTGGTCCACTGGTCACTTTCCACCACTCTGAAAAACAGCACTCCACCACCACCCTCCACCTGCTACCACCATGCCTATTTGCTATCTCATGTGTTCTAACCCTCCAGACCAGACTACTAGGCAAGACTTTGTAAAAAGGCCTTGCTAAAGTTCACATAAACAACATTTACAACCCTGTTCCTATCAATCCTCTTCAAGTTTCCCATACAAAGACTTGCTGAATATCCCTAATCATTCTTTGACTTTCCAATTGCAAATAAATTCTGTTATTCAGGATCCTTTCCTATGACTTTTCCAGCTCAAATGTAAGGCTCATCAGCCTATAGTTCTCTGGTTTATCCCTTCTCCCCTTCTTAAATAAAGGTACAATATTAGCTCACCACCAGTCTTCCATATGGATAATCTTACCTTTGTCAAGGTCCCAGCAATCTTCTTCCTTGCTTTCTGTTACAACTAAGTACACGTGGTAAGCCCCAGGGATTTATTTGCCTTTATGCATTTCAAGACTTGCAATACCTCCTCCTTCATGATATTGGAATTCTCTAGAATATCATTGTTGTTTACTCTGAACTCACGAACTTTCATATCCTTCTCAACAGTAACTGCAGAGGTGAAATATTCAATTAAAACCTTGTTCATTTCCCATGAGTCGACTCATAGATTATCACACTAATCCTTAAGGAGACCCACTGTCTCCTTAGCTACCCTTCTGCCTTTTATTATACTTATGGAATCTTTATGTATTAAAGGAGAATTCTTTGCTAGTGATATCTCATGGCTCCCTTTTGTCCTCCTATTTTTCCTTTTGTGTACTCCTACATCCTTCATACTCTTCACTTGAATCCGGTTGCCTATACTTCACATATGCCTCTCTTTTTCCTGACCGAACCCTCACTATGTCTAATTAGTCAACGCGCTCAAATCTTGCTCCCGTAGCTCTTCGTTCCAATAGGAGAACGCTGATCCTGAACTCTCCCACTTGCCTGATGTTCCTTTACTTGCAAACAGCTTCTCCAATGTCTTCAAAGTTAGCCTTGCCCCTATTTAGGACTTTGGTAGCTGGATTTACAAGTGTACAAACATGGTGTATGTTAATTTTCAGTCTCTACTTATGATGGATTTGCCTGGGAAAAAAAAAGTCTCGAATGTACAACAAAGGTCCTAGAGATATCAATGGTAAGAGGAAGATACTATAAAATTCAGGTGAAGAGGCAAGGTCTCCTGCAGTGGACACCATAAAGTACACACACAAAATGCTGGAGGAACTCAGCAGGCAGGCAGCATGTATGGAAAAGAGTATTGTCAACTTGGATTTCCAGGGAAATCTGCAGGTATTCTCTTGCTTGTGATTGAACACCATAAAATACATCCAGAAATGGTGATTCCATAGGTAACTCTTGTATGAAAAGAAATAAACAGCAGGAGCAGTGCAAAAGGAAAGGAAGTTCGGAACACAGAGTTTTTGAATTATCAACTGCTGTGCAATTATTACTTTATGTTCCAGTGAACGCACTAGGTTTGTCATATATGAGTAGTTTACATGTTGTGACAAGCCCTCACTGACGTACTGAAATGTACTAAAATCTATTTTGAAACTAATTCAGCTAAACAAATGCACATGGAATTGGCTTTAATACATAACAGAACAGAAAACAATGTCAGACATTTTGAACATAAAACAGCACACCACCAGATGATCATGAGGCAGAATTGCTTTGCTATATTGTTAAACAGAGAGAATAACGAGTCTTGGTCATTGATATTGGAACATGCACAATTTTATACCCATTTTTTAATGTATCTGGGACTTTCACTTAAATGTCTGTGTGTGTGTGCATGTAAGAAAGAGAGATCCTCCCTTTGTATTTCCCTTACATTGTCCATTTGATCATTATTTAGCATCCAAATACAAAGAAGGGAAATATTAATCTTAGTAACTCAGATTACACGTGAGATAGAAATTCATGGACAAATAGATGTTATTGCTGGGTAAGTATGGAAAAAGATGCCAAAATGAGATTTGCAGAAGCGTGTAATGAGGCACAACTATTTGAACTTAATTATGTTTAATCAAACACAGCATTAACTGCCGGTGAGATGGCAGGGTGCTTGAATGCAGCTGCCTCTTTGAGTCTAAACAAAGGTGAAATTGTTCATCCTTTATGTCAGCACAAGACACTGCTGGGTACTAAGAACTTCAAGTACAGCAGGTCTACCCCACCAGCAAGTTGCTGGATAGTGGTGGAGCTGGACGTGCACTGTGTTGCAGCCTGCTTTTGCCCCCAGGGATGAAGGCGTCTGAGGCTCTGTGTGATCCCACAAATGTGGAATGATTGACTTGGACATTTTCCTTGTGATCAGAAGATTCTGTTGGACCATTGGTAATGTAGAATACTGTGAGTCCAAATCACTAGTTAATTGGAAAAACTGATGGCGGGGGAGCTGTGTGGACCAGGCCTTCATGCCTCGGTGTCGCCTGTTGTGGCTGCCAGGGAGGGAGATGCTGGAGCTGGCTGTGTGCCGCTGGATTCTGTACTGGGTTGAGGGCTGCCGCTCCTGTCAGTGCTGCCCTCTGGTGTTTGCTCCCAGGAAGTCAAGCTGGATTACACTTTTCTGTCACTACTTGTGTGAAATGAGGTCCTGTTTGGGCTGTTCTTGCAGAAACGTGGCTCCAGGACAACATCCATGCACCATCAATTTACAGGCCTTAATACTTAGGGACTTGGGCTATATTGTTATTTTTTTTAAAAAATCATAACTGTATGCTTTTCTACTTTCATAATTTTATGTGCTGTATGCTGTATGTGACTGTCGGTACTTATTTTACACTTTGGCCCCAGAGAAACATTGTATTCATGTGTATGGTTGAATGACAATTAAACTTAAATTTAACTATGCTGCAACTGCTATTTCCTGAAGGAGAGAAGCAAATATTTATACAGCTAAAAATATTTGGCCCATAATTCCATGGGCTACAATTCTGGCAGATATAACTGGAGCCCTTGAATGCTGACTTTTCCCAACTTGGATATATCGTTAAATTTATCATCACCTTGATCATTTACTTTTTTTGGGGACCAATCTTAACTCCCATTGGGTTTGTAAATGCCATTGGAAAGGTTAAGTAGATAACCTTGTCTTGAAACAAAGCAACGTGCTAAGATAATGGACATGAAGGGATATGGGGAGAAGGCAGGAGATTGGGGTTCAGAGGAAGAAAAATGGATTAGCCATGATGAAATGGCGAAGCAGACCCGATGAGCCAATTGGCCTAATGCAGCTGCTGTGTCTTATGATCTTATAAGGGAGAAGAAAGATTTGGTCTTCTATATGAGCACTGTAAAAAGGGGCACACTTTTTCTTTGTTTGATAGACTGACACTGGGCATTATTTCGGTACTAAATCTTGGAAAATGGTGCTGGAATTGGTTTATTATTGTCACATGCGCTGAGGTACGGTGAAAAGGATGTCTTACATTAGACTAAGATATAGGAGCAGAATTAAGCCATTTGGCCCATTGAGTCTGCTCTGCCATTTTATCATGGCAGATCCATTTTCCTCAGCCCCAGTCTCCTGCCTTCTCCCCATTATCCCTTTATAGCCTGACTAAGCATCAGTCGTATCCCTTTATATCCTGACTAACAACCTATCAACTTCCACCTTACGTATATCTAATGATTTGGCCTCCACAGCTGCCTATGGCAACAAATTCCACAGATTCACCACTTTCTGTCTAAAGAAGTTCCACCTCATCGCTGTTCTAAATGGATGTCCCTCTATTCTGAGGCTGTCCTTTGGTCTTAAGCTCTCCTGCCCTAGAAAATAACCTCTCCACGTCCACTCTATCGAGGCCTTTCAACATTCTATAGGTTTCAGTAAGCTCCCCCATCATTCTTCTGAATTCCAGTGAGTATAAGAGCCATCAAACACTCCTCACATGACAAGCCTTTCAATCCCAGAATCATTTCCGTGAACCTCCTTTGAACTCCCTCCAATTTCAGCATATCATTTCTTAGATAAGAGGCCCAACACTGCTCCCATTACGTCCTGGCATTTCTATTCTAGTCCTTTTGAAATGCGTTCTAACATCCCATTTGCCTTCCTCACCATAGACTCAACCTGCAAATTAACATTTAGAGAATCCTGCGTGAGGACTCCCAAGACGCTTTGCACCTCATATTTGAATGTTTTCTCTCCATTTACAAAGTAGCTCATTGCTTTTATTTCTTCTACCAAGGTGCATGACAATACACTTCCCAACACTGTATTCCATCTTCTACTTCTTTGCACATTCTCCTAATCTGTTCAAGAGCTTCTGTAGCCTCTCTGCTTCCTCAGAAATACCCGCTCCTCCACCTATATTTGCATTGTCTGCAAGCATGGCCACAAAGCCATCAATTCCTTCATCCAAATCACTGGCATATAATGTAAAATATACCAGTTCAATAGAGACCCCTGTGGAGCACCATTAGTCATCGGTAGCCAACCAGAAAAGACTCCCTTTATTCCCACTCTTTGCCTCTCGCCAATCAGCCAAAGCTCTATCCATGGTAGTATCTTTCCTGTAATAAATACCATGGGCTCTTTACTTGTTAAGCAGCCTCGTGTAGCACCTTGTCAAAGGCCTTATGAAAATCCAACATCCACAGATCTCCTTTGTCTATCTTGCTTGCTATTTCTTCAATGAATTCTAATGTCAGGCAAGATTTTCTCTTAAGGAAACCATGCTGACTACTTTATTATGTGCCTCCAAATACCCTGAGGCCTCATCCTTAATAATTGATTCCAACATCCTCCAAGCCACTGATGTCAGAATAACTGGCACTTCACCTGTGAGTCGGCTGGTGTGGTATACTGCATCCGGTGTTCCTGGTGTAGACTTTTGTATATTGGTGAGACCCGACGCAGACTGGGAGACCGTTTTGCTGAACACCTACGCTCTGTCCGCCAGAGAAAGCAGGATCTCCCTGTGGGCACACATTTTAATTCCACGTCCCATTCCCATTCTGATATGTCTATCCATGGCCTCCTCTACTGTCAAAATGAATCCAAACTCAGGTTGGAGGAACAACACCTTATATACCGGCTGGGTAGCCTCCAACCTGATGGCATGAACATTGACTTCTCTAACTTCTGTTAATGCCCCTCCTCCCCTTCTTACCCCATCCCTGACATATTTAGTTGTTTCCCTGTTCTCCATCTCCATCTCCCTCTGGTGCTTCCCCCCTCCCCCTTCTTTCTCCCAAGGCCTCCCGTCCCATGATCCTTTCCCTTCTCCAGCTCTGTATCACTTTCACCAATCACCTTTCCAGCTCTTAGCTTCATCTCAACCCCTCTGGTCTTCTCCTATCATTTCGCATTTTCCCCTCCCTCCACTACTTTCAAATCTCTTACTATCTTTCCTTTCAGTTAGTCTTGACGAAGGGTCTCGGCCCGAAATGTCGACAGTGCTTCTCCTTATAGACGCTGCCTGGCCTGCTGTGTTCCACCAGCATTTTGTGTGTGTTGTTGTTTGAATTTCCAGCATCTGCAGATTTCCTCGTGTTTGGTCTATAATTTCCTTTCTTTTGCCTCTCTCCCTTCTTGAAGAATGGAGTGACATTTGCAATTTCTCAGTTCTCCAGAACCATGCCAGAATCAATAGATTCTTGAAAGATCATTACTAATGCCTCCTCAATCTCTTCAGCCTCTTCTTTCAGAACCCTCAGGTGCAGACCATCTGGTCCAGGTGAATTATCCATCTTCAGACTTTTCAGTTTCCCTAACACTTTCTCCCTAGTAATGGCAACTTCACACACTTCTGCATCCCTGTTACTCTCGAACTTCGGGCATACTGCTAGTGTCTTCCACAGTGAAGACTGATGTAAGGTACTTATTTAGTGCAACCCCCAGCATCATTTCCCAGCAGACCATTATCTCCATTCTTGCATCTCTTTTATACTTGATATATCTGAAGAAACTTTTTGTATCCTCTTTAATACTGTTCATACAGATCAAATCATGCACCCCGCATTGAACTAGTACAGAGTAAACTAGTAACAGACTGTAGAATAAAGAACAATAGCTACAGAGAAAGTGCACTGCCGGTAGTCAATAAGGTGCAAGATAGATTGTGAGGTCAACGGTCTACCTTATTCTACTAAGAAACCATTCAATAGGGTAGAAACTCTTCTTGAGCTTGGTGGCATCTGCATTCATGCTTCTGTATCTTCTTCCCAGTGGGAGGGGAAAGAAGAGAGAACGCCTAGGGTGAGTAGGGTCTTTTATTATCCTGGCTCCTTCATCGAGGCAGCAAGAAGTATGGACGGAGTCCATGGAAGTGAGGTTTGTTTCTGCGATGCTGAGTTGTGTCTACAGTTCTGCGTTTTCTTGTAGTTGCAGGCAGAGCAGTTGCCAAACATGATGCATCTGGGTAGGATGCTTTCTGTAGATGAAGGTTGATGGGGACATGCCAGATTTTGTGAGTCTCCTGAGGTAGTAGAGGCGCTGGTGAACTTACTTGGTTGTGGTAATTCAGGATAGACTGTCGGTGATCTTCATTCAAAAGTTCAAAGATCAATGTAAATATATTAAGGTACACATATGTCACCTTATACAGCCCTGAGATATTTTCTTATGGGCATACTCAATAAATCCATAATAGAACAATAACCATAATAAAATCAGTGAAAGACTGCATCAACTTGGACGTTCAACCTGTGTGCCAAAGACAGCAAAATGTGTAAATGTGAAAAGAAAGAAATAATAAATTAGCAATACATATTGAGAGCATGAGATGAAGAGTCCTTGAAAGAGAGTGCATAGGTTGTGGAAACATTTCAGTAATGGGGCAAGTGAAGTTACCCCCTTTAGTGCAAGAGCCTGATGGTTGAGGGGTAATAACTGTCCCTGAGCACTCCGAGGAATTTGAAGCTCTCAATCTGTTCAATCTCAGCACTGTTGATGTAGATGGTACATATGCACCATCCCTCTTCCTGAAGTCAATGACCAGCTGGTTTCTTTTACAAACACTTCTCAGGAAGGTTGTCACAACACTATGTTAATAAGCTCTCTCTTTTCATCCTGTAGTCTAACTCATCGTTATTTAATACAGTTCAGTGGTATCATCTGCAGACATGTATATGGAGTTAGAGCAGAACCTGGCCATGCAGTCATGAGCGCACACAGAATAATAGAGTAGAGGGCTGAGGACACAATCTTGTGGAGCAGCAGTATTGAGAATAATTTTTCCGGAGGTTGTTGCCTATCCTTACTGTTTGTGGTCTGTTGGTCAGGATCCAGTTGCAGAAAGAGGCGTTGACTCCCAGGTCTCGGAGCTGGGAGATGAATTTGCTGGGAATTACAGTATTGAAGGCAGAGCTGGAGTCATTAAACAATAGTCTAGCACAGAAGCTCCAGAAATGACTGTATGGTCAGGGAGATGTCATCCACTTTAGATCTGCTCAGCAGTAAGTGGATTGCAACGAGTTGAGGTTGTCTGTGAAACTGGAGTAGGCATGTGCCATAGCAAGCTTCTTGAAGCACTTCATGATGGTAGATGTTAATGCCATTGGGCAGTAATCATTAAAACACGTTGCCTTGATTTTCTTAGGTACCCTGATCATAGTAGTCTCCTTAAAGCAGGTGGAAACCTCAGATTGAAGCAGGTCATTGAACATGTCTGCAAACACCCTCACCGTCTGTTTCTGCACAGAATATGATATGACAAGCAACAAACACAAAGGCTGCTGACCCTGAAAAACATTAAGAGAATATGATTGTAAAGTGGACAATTTCTGATTTCATGGTGACCAGAAATAATTATAACAGCCACTTGGATTCACACATTCTTTTCTACTTTTTGAAAAGCCCCAGAAAGTGCATCAATCAATAAACAGACTATTTGCATCTCTGGATCAACATGTAGTGGATAAGCAGAAACATTCAACAGTCTGCTCTGAAATGAAGATGTGAGTATTTTAAAATCCTGCTCTCTTTGAATCCACCTGAGCATTTCCCAGGTATTGTGGACTCAAAGGCAATGGGAAATGTCTGAATAAGTGCTCTCACATCCCAAGTGTTACCTGCCAATATTCATTAAGGGATGGAAACAGCTCCAACTTCCTCTCTAAGTCACATAATCTGATTCGAAAACATATCACATATTCTTCATTCTTGTTTCAAGTTTCTTAACTTCATTATTAAGGAGTGCAGCTTTTTGGTATGTTATTTACCACTTTTTCAAAGGAAACTGCGATGGCTGCTGAATGCTGGTTGGTCTGGGCTGTAGTTTCTGGTGTACAAATGATCAAGATCAGGTTTAATATCACCAGTATATATTGTGAAATTCATTGTCTTTGTGGCAGCAGTACAGTGCAATACATAATAATAGGAAAAATGTGAATTACAATAAGTATATATTTTATATATAAATTAAAAATAGTGCAAAAACAGAATAAAACTGAGGTAGTGTTCAGGGGTTCAATGTCCATTCAGAAACCAGATGGCAGAGGGGAAGAAGCTGTTCCTGAATCATTCAGCGTGTGCCTTCAGGCTCCTGTACCTCCTTCCCGATGGTGGCAATAAGAACAGGCCATGTCCTCGGTGTTGGGAGTCTTTAATGATGGATGCCACCTTTCTGAGGCATTAATCCTTGAAGATGTCCTGGATACAATGGAGACCAGTTCCCATGATGGAGATGAATAAGTTCACAACTCTCTGCAGCTTATTTTGATCTTATTAATTTCAGACACTAAGATAGTGCTTCCAGACCTGTGTCAAAATTGCTGCTGTACAGCTCAAAGAAATAATGTTGTTTTAGTTTCGATGTAAGTCTTCTACTCATGTTCTCAAATGCTGAAATATCACAGCTTAATTAATGTGCTTAATATATATGTTAAAATTTTGAAGTCTAATTATGAATAAATAATTTTGTGAATACTGTTAAAAATTAATGTTAATATTGCTACCTATAACCTTGAATTTAAATATAGAGCAATGATTAGTTTTATCAACATTGAACAATTAATTTTGCTCTCCATAGAAACAAGTTAGTTTATTAATGTGTCAACATAAAATGACAATGGTGCTAACCTTATAAAGTGATTAAACATACTGATGTATTATGTAATTACCCATTGATATAGCTTTGCTAAATTTATCCTTTTTACTTTTCCACATAAGTGTGACCTATATTATACAGTTGAGAATTTGATTTTGAAGTAGACCTCCTTTTCTGTAATAAATCACACTGAAGTGATGTTGCTTTACTCTTGCTGCACAATTCTCCAGCTGAAGACAGTAAGGAGATCCTGCACAGTAACCTAATTTCACTACCCATTGGTTTATACTGCTAATAATAAACTGAACACTTGATGAATACTTTTATAAAATGCCTACTCTTTTTGTGATTTGATTTTTTATACTCAGAATCTGAGTATACGTGTGCAATCTTACATTAGAACATTTGTTGTCCCTCTGTAGATTGTAATATATAATTTGCTGCAATTTATGTTTCATTTGTGACATGGAAGCACGGGCAGTATGCAATTAATATTGATAATAAGAATTCAAAGATTTTAAAATATAACTAAAATTTTGCCATCCATAAATGAGCATATTAAGTTGCCCAATGTCTATAGCTTGCCAAGATTAAAGAAACAGGACCAAAACAAAAATTTATAGTGAAGTTTCATTGAATGGGTATATGGTACCATTAAATTCAGAGATGCAAACCAGTATACTTGCAGAATATGAAGTGCTTAATCCAGAAATACAGGCATTTTTATTCCTTAACCTCTATTAATTAAATGGGCTACTGAAACCAGTTGATTATGTGCATCATTAGAAGATAATCATCTTGGTGAAGCTGAATAGTGGTTGATGGATTAATTCTAATCCTATCATTGAATTTAAATTTATATAATTAAGCAAATCATAAATAGAAAAATAGTATCGATAATAGTAACAATGAAATTACAGATCGTCTTTAGAGCCATCTGTTTCACTAATGTCCCTCAGGGAAAGAAAGCTGCTATCAGTGCTGGCCTGGCCTTTAAATGACTATAGATGCATAACAACTATTAACTATGCCTTGAAATGGTCAAGTGAACCAAGCAGGTGAAGGGGAAAGATTGTCTGCATTGCCAACAATAATGTGCTTGTGAATAATTTTTTAAAAAATTATCTGATACAATTCAGCTGCTATAACTTCAGCTATTGCTATGGTTAGTGTTTTTCCTTTGTTGCAACACTATCACTTCATTTCAGTTTGGTATCAGCAAAGGGAATGAGGACTGTCTGGTATATGACGGAAAAGACCTTCAACACAATGATGCTAAGATACAGTACATCCTAGGATGTGCTGGGACACATCATCAGTGATGTAACCTGGGGTCATCAGGTGATTCGCATCTTTCAACATCAGACACTCTCACCCAGGTGACTCAGCCAGGGTTAATCAAGTCCTGGCTTGTGTCCCAGCAGTTTTGGTCCATGGGTCACACCCTTTAATCCACAGCCATCTGGAGGATCACTCAGCAGCCTCTGTGATGGCCCTGATGGCTCTTTGCTTTGCAGTCCCTGTAATGCCAGGGTGAGTGTTTGTTCTGCACAGCGAGCAGCCAGCAAAACATCTACACCCTACCTCTATGGACTTGGATCGTACCTTCCACCCGTCTCTGGCACTGCTCCAATGGCTCCTGCCTGGTATTTGGTTCAAACACCTCCTCAATCCGGTTTTCCCAAGGCACTGTCACCCGTTTGTCACATGACCACCTGCTTTGTGGTCTCTGTCAGAATGACCATGTAAGGCCTCGGGTGATGATGTGATGAAGTCAGGAAATTTTTGTTGCTTGCCAAGGTCGACATTCAGTTGCTAGTCAGACACCATGACAAGCAAGCCTGCTGGAGCTCTGGGCTGAGGATGTGGTTAGTCTGCAGCTTTGACAAAGGCTATGGGCTTTCTGGGTTGACAGAGGTGCCTACTGTTGTTATTGCCTGAGGAAATACTTTCTGCCACTGCCTTCATCACCTGGTCATGGAGCCAGTGGTAATGGCCTTCTTTCAGGGCTTTTGGGAAGCTGCGGAGGATACGTTCCATGGTGCCTTTTCCAGGGCAGAGAAGACTTGATGGCGCCTCACTCATTCCCCAAGCAAAAAGGTTTGCTGACTAGGCAGGATGTTGTACACAGCCTGGATCGTGAACTTGATGCACTGGGGTTCTGCCTGCCTGATGTTGGGTCAAGAGATCTTCAACTTCAGCACACCCTGCCACTTTGTCCAAGCTGCCTGCTGCCCCATTCCTACCATCCTGATGGTACGCACCTTCTCGACACCTCTTCCTGGGCAAGTTTGCGTTGGTCCCTGCCCTGGGACCTGTCGAAGCGGGTTGACGGGAGGCTACCCAGCATTGCTTGCCCAGACACCACTGTCCCTACTAGATAGCTGTTCTGTTTACTTACTTTGGGGAAAGACCTTATTTCCACTTCTTGAATGCAATAATTGTTTTTAATCTGTAATAAACAAACACTAATTAGATTGCAATCATTAGTTTTTTACAAAGCATATATTTGAAGTATCATAGCCTATTATGACTTATTGTGTGCTATATCAGATCTTGAAAAACATGAAACTCAACATTCATCAAGCTTATGAATCAATGTTAAATAATTTAAAAGTTTGATAAAAATAAACTTGCAGTTTATTTATTATGTTAATGAATGAACTGCTGCCTGCAAACACATTTATGATTTGTTATAGCAAATAGGCATTTCATACTTTACCTTTTAAGGAGGTATTATAGGCTTGTAAGGACTGTTTTCTCTCAAAGCCTAACAACCCTCAGGAACACTTGACCAAATTCAGTAACAACTTATAATTTTCATACCTAGCACCAACTGGGAGCAGATCAATTACTGAACTTCTCAGTTACCATCAAAACAATGATGTTTTAAAATATAAATTATATATTCATATTGAATATAAACATTGCTGTCATAAATAATACAGCATCTGCTATCACTAAAAATGTCTTAAGCATAACGTATGTGACTTTAATATATACCAGGCAATTAATGTTTGCAGTTTGAAATTGGAGCAAGGAACTAGGTCTTTCAAATGTAAGCAAACAGTAGAAATAATGAATTTGGAAAATCTTAATTCAGTTTCTATTGACTGTGTTCAGCAAGTTAAAGCAACTTAGAAGACTGGAAATTTTATTCACAAAAGCTTACACTTTAGACTGTGTGAGAATTAATAGGAAGTAAAACTGATGGTGCTTGTCACAAGTTGAATGGAATTGTATACTTCTGTGTGCTGCAGTGTCCCCTATACTGTATCAGGCAGACATACCAGATATTCTTGGTTGTAACATTAAATGATAACCTTCTTCTGCCAAATTAAGTGAAATGTAGTCATTGTAATGTTCTGCATTTGGATGTTGAATCTGCTATTTCAAGATGATTAAGTAACAGAAAGACTGGGGCTATTCAAAAGAAAACTCTTATTCGCAGTACTGACAAATCTCAGAGTTAAGTTTCATAGTACATGTTGTGCAATTGCTGTGCAGAGGTAGAACCAAATAACCAAGAAAAAATGTTTACTTACTAACGTGATGATGATTTTTGGATTCATGTAATATTTTGCCAGGTTAGTATATAACACAATGGAACGAATAGAAGACGTGTATCTCTCCGTTAAATAGTTCCTCTATTATCACTTTCCGTACTTTATCAGATCCCAGCGCTGACAGTTTTTGTTTCCCTACTTATCCTCTGCCTCCTTCTTCACCTTCACCCAACCCATGCCCCCAGCTGGTTTCATCTGCCCCTTCTTTTTAACGATTTTTTTTCCCTTGTTGCTTTCTTCTATCACCCATCTGCCTTTGCTTCCCAACTCACCCCTCCTTTACTTAGCTCTTACTGCTCGTCATCCCTCTCTTTTCATCAGTCCTCCTATCACCTACCTATCCTGTCCACTCTCAGCCTCCACCCAAAATATTGATAATTCCTTACCCCACCCCCCGCCCCCACAGAGGCTGCTCGACTTGCTGAGTTTCGCCAGCAGACTTGTTTTCTTGTTCCAGATTCTGGCATCTGCATTCTCTTGAGTCTCTTAATTCAGCTAGGCCTTCTGATTTTATGCATGTCTGCTGTTCATATAAACACAAAGGACGGTTTTGCAGGAGGCTCCTTCAGGCAGAGGCAAGGCATGCCAACACATTGTTTACATGTCACAACTGTGCACAAATATGCTGAGATCACCATGGAGTCAGACAGGCATGCGGGTCACTCATTACCTTACTTGCAGTGATCAGTCCTGTGGTTTTGTGGCTTTATTGCTTTACTTGAGCAATAAAAAAATACCAACTATTTGCCTTGCTTCTTATAGAGTAGTAGAGACATTAAAACGGAAACAGGACCTGCAGCCCAATGAGACTGCATTGACACAAATCCTACATTAATATCATTTTAATTCTCTCCACATTTCCATTAACCCTTCCCGATTCTTCCACACTCTCTCTCTTCTCCTCTTTCCCATCAGGCAGAAGATACAAACACCTGAAAAGCATGTACCGCCTGGCTCCAAGGACAGCCTCTACCCTGCTGTTATCACACTCTCAGACAGACCTCTTGTCCGATAAAATGGACTCCTGACCTCACAATCTACCTCGTTATGATCTTGCACTTTATTATTCACCTGCACTGCGCTCTCTCTGTAGCTGTTACACTTCATTTTGCATTGTTGTTGTTTTATATTGTTCCACCTTAAAGCACTATGGAATGATTTGGTCTGCATTAACAGTATGCAAGACACAAACTTTTCACTCTATCTTGGTACGTGTGACAATAATAATGATAAACCAACTAATAAGCACAGAAGTAATGTACACTCGTCAATTAACCTGCAGCTGCCATGACTTTGAGATGTGGGAGAAAGCTGCGGTACCCAAGGAAACCCACATGCTCCAGGGAAAGGGGGCAAACTTTACACAGAGAGCATCCAAGATCAGGGTTGAAAGTGCCCCACACTGTGAGGCTTGATTATTGCTTCCAGTTTCACGAAAAGAACAACAGATGTGAAATAAAATATTTATTGGCCTTGGATGGATTTTAAATAATGATTGTGTAAGTTGAGAGATTATTTAGAAATACCAGTTTGTTCCTGTCCATATAGTAATAAAATGTGCCTCCAATCCATACTGTTCTGAATCTTTTTGAAGTGAAATCTGTACTTTTTTAAGTTATAGAGTTGTTTAGCCCTGTATTGCAATAGGTCAAAAAATCTGGGTTATTTTAATAAAAACTAAAGGATACGATATGTCTGCATGAACATCTGAAAACAAGTTAATGCAATAACTTTCCTATCTTTCTAAACAATTGATTTTACAAGAGCTACAAAATTTAGTATGTTTGCCGTTTTTGGTGTTGAATACATCTTTTTTGCAGAACTTACAGAATAAAGAAAACCTGATCTATTTATATGATGTTACAATTGCAGAATAATAAAGTAAGGTTCAAAGTTCAAAGTAAATGTTATTATCAAAGTACATATTTGTCACTATATACAACCTTGAGATTCATTTTCTTGTGGACATACTCAACAAAACCGTAGAATAATAACTATATCAGAATGAATGAAAGACCACCCAAGTAGGGTGTTCAACCAAAGTGTAGAAGACAACAAACTGTGCAAGTGGAAAAAGAAGAAACATTAATATAAATAAATAAGCAATATATATCAGGAACATGAGATGACAAGTCCATGAATGTGCATCCATTGCTTGTGGGAACATTTCAATTATGAGACAAGTGAAGGTGAGTGAAGCTAGCCCATTTGGTTCAAGATTCTGATGGTTGAGGAGTAGTAACCATTCCAGAACCCAGTCCTGATGAGTCCTGATGCTCCTGTAACTTCTTCTTGATGGCAGCAGTGAGAAGGGAGCATGGCCTGGGTGGTGGGGATCTCTGACGATGGGTGCTACTTTCCTGCAACAACACTTTGTATAGATGTGCTCAATGGTGGGGAGGGATTTACCTTGATGAACAAGGCCATATCCACAACTTTTTGTAGGACTTCCATTCAAGGGCATTGGTGTTTTCATTCCAGGCTGTGATGCAGCCAGTCAGTATACTCTCCACCACATATCTATAGAAATTTGTCAAAGGGTTATTCTCTTTGAAGCAAAGGCAGTTGGAAGGAGGTTGATGGAGGTCCATGTAATCATGGAGAATTTAGTTGAGGTAAATTAGCAGATAGTTCAAAAACCAAGGTCCCATGTGGATGGGAGGGTGAGCAGGATGGTGCGAGTAAAACCTGTTTTACCCATAGAATGATTATTATCTGTGAAGCTGATGGAAACGGAATCAAAATCAGGACCTATCTAAAGAACTACTAAACCACTTGATGGAAATGAATCTACTGGGCTTTGGAGAAAGAGCACCGAAGGTGTGGGAATGTGGGAATCCTTCTTCCCATGCTATATTTGATATCAAGGTTTAAAAGAATGTTTGACTAATTGCTCAACAGTAAAATATGGATAATAACATTTGTTTACAGATTTCCTAAATGTTTTGGCTATACATCCTTGCGCTTTCTGTGGTCACTCCTGCCATTCTGGCTTCTATGGGATGATTTGCCTTTGATTGTAGCTCTGGATTCTGTAGCTGATACTTCTATCTGAATTCGCATTTTAAATCAAACACAGCCATGTAATTCAAGTGGGTGGTGTTTCTGTGTATATCCAGGCTACATCTTCTATAACGCTGACAGGCTGGATCAACATGCTCCTGGCCCCACAGCTGAGCATGTCTGCGCTCTCTGCTGGATGTCGTCGGGTCCAGTATCAGTACAGAAGGTTAGATATACTGTTATTCATCCTGCGGCTTGTTTCTGATTTGAGTGTCTCAGCACCTAGAAAGTTAGAAACAAGCAAAAATTCGGAGGAGTCATAGAACACTACAGCGTAGAAACAGGCCCTTCAGCCCATCTAGTCCATGGCAAACTATTAATCTGCCTACTCCCATCCATCTGCACCCAGACCAAACTCCTCCCATTCATTGACCTATCCAAATTTCTCTTAAATGTTGAAATCACTTCTGCTGGCAGCTCATTCTACACTCTCACCACCCTCAGAATGAAGAAATTCCCCTTCATACTCCCCTTAAACATTTCACATTTCATCCTTAACCCATAACCTCTTGTTCTAGTCTCACTCAACTTCAGTGGAAAAAGCTTGCTTGCATTTACCATATCTATGCCCCTTATAGTTTTGTATACCTCTATCAAACTTCACTTAATTCTCCTACAGTCTAGGGAGTAAAGTGCTAACCTATTCAACCTTTCGCTATTACTCAGGTCCTTGTAAGTTTTCTCTGCACTTGTTCAATCTTGTTGACATCTTTCCTGTAGGTAGGTGACCAGAACTGCACACAATATTCCAAATTAGGCCTCACCAATATCTTATACAACTTTAATATAACATCCCAACTCCTGGACTTTGCTGTGGTTTTCCACAGAACTGTCAGCCGGATAATATGGTTATCTTAAATGCCACACTCTATGTGATATTAAGTGCCAGCAGTATCAATAAGCACTCATTTTAAAAACTCAGGCTGATTGCCAGAAGAGAGCTCAGACAGGAAGAGCTTCACAATTAGGATTTTGACCATACTATGTTATCCCAGTTCAGTATTATTAATAGAACATAGAAAAGCACAACAGGCCATTCATCTGACGATGCTCTGTCGATCTTAATGCCAATTTATACCAAATATCGTCTTCCTGTGTTCATCCAGTCCCTTCGTATACATGTGCCTACCTAACAGCCTCTTGTACTCCACAAAACTATCTGCTTCCACTAATACCCCTGATAACTCACTCCCTGTGCAACAAAACGTGCCCAATGTCTGGCCTTTCAACTTTGTCCTCCCACTAATACCCCTGATAACTCACTCCCTGTGCAACAAAACATGCCCAATGTCTGGCCTTTCAACTTTGCCCTCCCACTCCCCTTAAAAGCATGTCCTTTGGTATTTGATATTTCTACAATAGGGAAAAGATTCTGATTTTCTACACCATCTATGCTTCAAGAATTTTTAAAAACTCTATCAAGTCTCCCCTCCGTCTCGAATACTCCAAGGAGAACAACCCAAGTGTGTTCAACCTTTCCTTGTACTTCACACCCTCTAATTCAGGCAGCATCCCGGTACACCTCTTCTGCACCCTTTTCTCAGGCTCCACATCTTATAATGGGGTGATTCGAACTCCACACAGTACTCCAAGCATGGCCTGACTAAAGCTTTAACAGCGGCAACAGGACTGCCTACACTATCATTGTGTGCTGGAGAGAAATTAAGCTTTCAACACAAGAGGACTGAAACAGGACAAGTAAATTATAAGACAATTCAAGAATTTAGGAACTACATACAGCATATAAACATCATTCTCACTAACATTTATACAGCAATTACTTAGACAGGCACAGGAGGAGGTGACCCCATAAATTTTTTCTTTTTTTTTCCTAATTTCTTATTGCAGATTTAGGACAGTCAGGCAGGATAGGAGAATACTCCTCTTACGGGGTACCTCCAGTGTTTCTGACAACTACACTTACAAGAAATGCATTTAGCTGCAGCTTCTTACAAGCAGCTTCTTGTTAAGGAACTGGAGCTGGAACTGGCTGAACTCCAGATCATTTGGGAGGCTGAGAGATTGATTGACAGGGCATACATGGAGGTAGTTACACCTAAGTTGCAGGACACAGGTAACTTGGTGACCGTCGTGGGTGGGGAGCTGGGGAAGGAGACAGACTGCCAGCTCAGGGTACCCCTGTGGTTATTCCCCTTGATAACATGTAGACCACTTTGGATACTGTAAGGGAGGCATGACCAAGGTCTCCGGCACTAAGTCTGGCTCTATGCTCAGAAGGGAAGAGGGGGAGAAAAGCTGAGCTGAAGTGGTAGGAGATTCATTGGTCAGGGGAACAGACAGGAGGTCCTGTAAATGAGAACAGGAATCCCAGATGGTATGTGCCACCCAAGTGTCAGGTTCAGGGACAGTTTGGATATAATCTGTAGCATTTTTAAGTGGGAGGGTGAGCAGCAAGAAGTCATGATCATGGGTAGGAGGGGTGGCGAGGTCCTTCAAAGTGAGTTCAGGGAGTTGGTGCTATATTAAAGGACAGAACCTCTAGGGCTGTGATCGCAGGACTGCTACCCATGCTAGATGATATTGAGGCCAGAAATAGGGAGATAATACAGTTTAATGTGTGGCTAAACAGATGGTGCAGGAGGAATTTTTTGATTATTGGGCTCTCTTCCAGGGAAGGTGGGACCTGTCCAGATGGGACAATTTGCACCAGAACTGGAGGGAGACTAATATACTTGCAAGAATGCTCACTAGTGCTCCTCCAGGGGTGGGGGTTTGGGGGGGAGGGGGTCAAATTAGAGTTGCAGGAGGATGGGTACCAGAGTACCACGGCAGATAGTCGAGTGGTTGTTAAGCCTAACAAAGACAGGAATTGAAAGGTTGAGCATGCTGGGAATAATGTTCTCAATTTCATCCATCTCAATGCAAGCTAAAGCATATGAGCTCAGAGTGTGGATCAGCACCTGGAATTATGACATTGTAGTCATTAGTGAGATTTGGTTAGTGAGGACTGGCAGCTCGGTGTTCTGGGGTTCTATTGTTTTAGTAATGACAGAGTTGGAGGGATTAAAGTGGGAAGGGAAATTGTTATGACAGTGCACTGACAGGACAGTATGCTTTATAAGTGGAAGGGCTTCAAAATGAAATCTTGGGAGTACAGAATTTCCATGTTGCCCTTAGAATAAAAGGCAAGGCTTACAGGTTTAGGGAATGTTGGTTTTCAAGGAGTATTGAGCCCTGGTTAAATAGGAGGTGAGCAGCAGGTATAGGCAGCAAGGAACGAATGAGGTTCTTGAGGAATGTAAGAAATGCAAGAGAATGCTTAAGAGACAAAATAGTAGGGGTGAAAAAGGCAGGAGGTTGTTCTAGCAGACAAAGAGGAGAATCACAAGGTCTTCCACGGATTTATTAAGAGCAGAAGGATAGCAAGGCACAAAATCAGTGCTCTTGAAGATCAGTGTATTCATCTATGCATGGAGCCAAAAGAAATGGGGAGATCTTAAATGGATTTTTCTTTGTATCTGTACTTACTTGGAAGATGGACACAGAATCTATAGAAGTGAAGCATAATAGCAGTGACATTGTGGGCTGTGTATGGATTGCAGAGGAGGAGGTGCTTGCTGTCATGAGGCAAATTAGGGTGGATAAATCCCCAGGGCCTGAAAAGGTGTTCCCTTGGACTTAGTAACAGCTAGTGCTGAGGCCCTAGCAGAGGTACTTATCCTTAGCTCTGGGTGAGGTGCTGGAAAACTGGAGGATAGCTAATATTGTTCTGTTGGATGGGAAATTATAGACCAGTGGGCCTGACATTAGCGGTGGATAAGTTATTGAAAGGTATTCTAACTAAAAGAATTTTTTGAGGAGTTTACCAGGAAAATTGATGAAGGAAAAGGTAATGGATATTACCGACATGGTCTTTAGCAAGGCCTTTGACAAGACCCTGCATGCGAGGGTGGTCAAGAAGTTTCAGACACTTGGCATTTAGGATGAGGTAGTGAATTGGATTTGATGTTGGCTTTGCAGGTGAGGCCAGGCGTGGTAGTAGATGATTGCCTCTCTGACTGGAGGCCTGTGACTAGTGATGCGCCGCAGGGTTCAGGTTCTGGTTCTGTGGGCTGTGTGAGTCTAAGGAAGACAATCTCTGGCCCCGCCAATCGTGTGAGATCGAGGGGCAAGCCCTGCCTGAAACCCCCCGTTGGTGTGGATGCTGCGTGATTACTCTGTTACAAGTAAATACCACGAAATATCAGACAGTACACCACATACAATTAAACAATTTAACTTTATAATTCTTAATTTGACCAAAGAGTTAGTAAAGAAAAAGTAAAATAAAGAAAAGGGCTGATTTTAATGGAACAGTTTAATGTGCACAAGTTGGAGTTTCTGGTTTCCCCTTCGCCAGTCCTTCTTCGATCTCCCCGGCCTTCGTAGAATCGTGGCCTCACTCCAGGTCAAGTCCTACGATCTTTTCTTTCTGGCATCTTCTCCCTTTGTCTCCTGCCGAACAAAAGACCCAGTTCACCTTGGTGTCAGGCACACAACACGGAAACACACTCCCCTCATTGGACAGCTCACATTCCAAAGCACCCGTTATCTCTAACTGCTAACACAATCTCTAACACAAACACTGCTTCCGCAGAAAGACCATTACGTTAGCAGTGAAACCTTTCCCAGGGTGTTACATTCGTCAACTATATTAATTATCTGTACGGTAATGTGGTAAACTGGATCATCAAATTTGCAGATGGCACCAAGATTACAAAAATGTGCTGAAATCTGACAGATGGAACTTAATGCTGACAAATGTGAGGTGTTGCACTTTGGGAGGACAAACCAAGGTAGGACATACACAGTGAACAGTAGGGCACCAAGGTGTGCAATAAAACAGAGGAATCTGGGAAATCAGATCCATAGTCCCTTGTGTCCTAATTTGTGAGTATTGTGTGTAGTTCTGGTCACCTACCTTCAGAAAAGATATCAATATGATAGAAAGAGTACAGAGAAAATTTGCAAGGATGCTGACAGGACTTGTGAACTTGGACTATAGGGAAAGGTTGAATAGGTTAGGACTTTATTCCCTGGAGTGTAGGAGAATGAAGGGTATACAAAATTATGAGGGTATAGATAGGGTGAATACATGTAGGCTATTTCCACTGAGATTATGTGAGACTACTACTTGAGGTTAAAGGTTAAGGGTAAAAGGTGAAATGTTAAAGGGGAACATGAGGAGGTACTTACTCAGAGGGTAGTGAGAGGGTGAAAGAGCTGCCTTCAGAAGTGGTGGGTGCAGGTTCAATTTCAATGTTTAAGGGAAGTTTGGATAAGTATATGGATGGGAGGGGTACAGGGACAAGACAGAATAATAGTTTGGCATGTACTCGATGGGCTGAAGGACCTGTTTCTCTGACGTAGTGCTCTAAATATCTATGACTCTGTAAATGTATTCTGAGGAGGATTCTAGCCACATTTTCATTATTCAACTGATACTATAAAATATAAAAATGTATGTGGTTCCCCAGAAGGAAAACTTGAGCTATTTGCACTAGAGATACAATTCAGTTACAATGATATTGTTTACCTTTGCAAACAGGAATGCAGACAATGCAAATAGCCACTGCATTTTAATAAATAAACAAGAAAAATTGATAAATGAAATTATATATTTTGGTTATGTTGTGTAATAACCAAGTTTTTAACATAAACATTTGATTAGTTTCTCTGTTTATTCTGGTTTTAAATAAAGTCAGGACCAATTATGGCAAAAAAATATTCAGGGGTAGGCTTGCTAGCTATATTGATTACAAACTCAATATGATATATTTTACCTTTTAAGGGGCTATTATTACAATATTGTTACAGTACGTAACTGGGGTTGGGGATGGTATCATCATGAATATTACAAAATTTCTTGTGAATATAACATTCTTAATATTCATACCAGTAATACAAAGTTGGTGCATTTGCCACTGGTTAGGGGTATTAAATTAACTCGCATTCAATCCATTTTGCAGCATAAGAGGCAATTGAACTGTTCAGATACGCTCTGGTGCTCTGAAGAACTATCCATTTCACCACCTTCTCCTAATTTTCCCTCGTCCATTACTTAAAGTAGAAATGGACCAGTATGCCTCTTATGCCTTGTCTGCCATGCAACTTGATCATGGCTGATCTTTAATCTCAATGCCACTTTCCTCCACCAACCGTACCACTTGATTCCATTATTATCCAAAAATCTATCACTCTGTATCTTGAATGTATTTAGCAACTGAGATACCACAGGTCTCCGGGCTAGAGAATTCCAAAGATTCATTACCCTCTGGGTGAGGAAATCTCTTCTCATTTTACACTTGAATGATCAGTTTCTCATTTTGTGACTGTGTTCCCTGGTTAAAGACACATTAGTCAGGGGTAAGATCGTCACTGGATCTAACTGTCAAGCCCGGTAACAATTTCCCCTGCCTCTATGTGATCACCTCTCATTCTTCTGATTACTCGATGATGTCAACCCAGACTGCTTAAATTCTGCTTAAAGGACAAGCCCTACCCTAGGTATCAATTGGGTGAACCTCAGTCGCTCTTTTCCTTAGTTGCACTCTTTCACGCTTTCTAAATCTCTCCTGGGTAGAGGGAGCAGAGCTGCAGTTCCAACAGACTTAAAGTAACTTAAGTAGCATTTCCCTTCTGTTTACTCAAATTCTCTTGCAATAATGACCAATGTGCAAACTACTTCCCTAATTGCTTGAGTACCATTAAATTAACTGATGATATGTGTACAAGGAATTAAGTTCCTCTTAAAACCAACACTTTTCAGTTTCTCACCACTTAAGAAGCACTGTGGTTCTTTGTTTGTTCTTTACTAGACTAAATAACCTCCTAGAATCATAATATCATAGTGCTATATGTTGTGGAAACAGGCCCTTTGGCTTCACTCCTTGTGTTGAAATATTTGCCTAACTGAACTCACACCTTTTGCCTGCATTTGACCATACCTCTCTACCTTTCTTTCCCATATAACTGTCCAATTGCTTTTTATATGTTGTCATTGTACCACCATTTCCTCCACCAGCTTGTTCCAAATATTCATCACCCTATGTGTCAATAAGTTCCCCCTGTCTACTTTAATTCTTGGAGCTACAAACAATCTGCCTAAGGATCTCTGTAGGTCGAGCAGCATCTGTTCAAGGAAAGGAAATGACATTTCAGGTCAAAACCCTACATTGGCTCCCTTTAAAAACCTTTCCCTTCCCACTTTAAACCTATGCCCTCCAGCTTTGAACTCCTCTACCCTGGGTAAAATGATTGACTTTTGTCTTATCTATGTACTGTACCTCATGAATCTATAAACCTCTATAAGGTCATCAATCAGCTTCCTTATGCTCCAGAGGGAAAACATTCTAGCCAATTCACACTCTCCTTATAACCCAATCTTTCTTGTCCCACTAAGATCATCATAATCTTTTTTTTGCACCCCACCCATGCTTACTATGACGGGTGACCAGAACTGTAGGTAGTACTCCAAATGTGACCTTACCAACATCTTGTAAGTAAAATTGTTCCACAATAAATTCTATTTAAAAAAATTCCTAATCCATTCACTTTGCCTGCCTGTATTTTCCTGTACCCTTTCTTCATTCCTTTACCAGCCTATTTTTTTAATCATCAGAAAAGGTGAATGTATTACACTTGACTTCCTAATCTAAATCATTGATACAGATTGGCCACCCGTTGATCACAGCCTCCCATGCAAAGATATCCAATTTATTCTAACTGTCTATTAATTTCCTCAGCCCACTACCGCTGCCCATGCCAATACGCTGACAGCAAACCATATGCACTAATTTTGTTTTGTAATGTCTTGTACAATACCTTGTAGATTGTCTTCAAATATCCAAAGACACCAGATCTATTGGTCTTCTGTGATCAATTCTGGTTAAAATTTGAAAAAAAAAACACTTTCCAAAACTACACAATCCTATTTTTTCTAAGTTCAATGTAATTACTTCCTTAATAATCAGTTTTTACTTTTTCCTTCTACTATTTGAAGGGTAATAGCCTGTAATTCCCCTGTTGTAGACAAAGGGAGGGACCAGTGAGGGATTAGATTTGCTAGTTCATCTAATTAACCATTTGGAAGCTTACTGTTGCTCCTTCCGCACATTTATGAACAAATACACATTCCAATAATCTTACATGTGAAAATTATTCTCATAATCTCATGCATAGTGACTATAAAATGTAAGTGCTTTTAACAAGCTTACTGATCGTTGATACATTTTTCTAATTTACCTTTTCCAACATATTCTTTTAACAGAACATGCCAAATACTTTTACTGTACTGGATTTACTCAGCCATTTCAGAAGTTTGTTCTAATTGTTTCTGATATTTATTAGTTTTCTGTCATTTATATTCACATGAATGATGATTCTAATAGAACAGTATAGTTCAACTTGAAAAACAACTATCGCCACTATTTTCTGGTTTTCATTTATTGGACAATATTACACATGCCTTTTAGTTTGACTGGCAAGTTTACTCTATCAAGCCAGTATTGGAAGTCCTTTACACATCACTAACCACTACAGAAATAAATCTGTATTACACTGGTTGACCTGTAATTACACATCTTAGAAATATTTGAAGGCTTGCAGTATCCACCTTGTAATTTTTCCATCAGCTGAGTGATCTTTTTCATCTTAATTTTGGTCTCATAATGTTACAACTCTTTTGCTGCTACATTTCTGACATCATCTTCCTTACTAACTCCAGATGCAAAGTAGTTATTTAGAGCTTTAACCTTACTTTTTGCTTATATTTTTCGTGGTTCGTTATTGGCCCAAATTTTCTTCTGAATGTTCTTCTGTTTCTCTATTAATAGTAGTTTTCAGTTTGTTTTTTAATTTACCTTCGCTGATAATCTTCATACAGTGTCTGCTCTTAGCCCATAGAACTACTTCATTCCTTTCTAGTGGTACAGCAGAGTTGATCAGTTCTTTTCCTTTTCCTTTGAATCTTCTCTGCACGGTGAGTCCAGTTTGTTTCCCTACTCTATTTGTTTACACTTCTAGTGACCCTCTGACATTTCTATATCTTTTTTCATTGAGTTCTACCTCTGAATGGCCTTCCTTTTGCCTCTGCTGAGAATGGGACACTCAGCAGTTAAACTATTTATTCTTCTTTGATTAGTGCTTCACCATATTTTTCATGCCTGTACACGTGGACCAGTTCCCTTTCAGCTTGTTGAAATTAGTCATCTCCACTTAATGGAATAATGAATAATTTTTTTTTCAAGTCCTTGCCAATGAAAACATTCTTTGCTCGCTCACTTCCTTTAAAGCAGAAACAGCATGATATTCTCCTTGTGTGCTGAAAACACACAGATCATGAAAGATGTATTTTATATATTCCAGCAATTCATTTTGCGTCTTTTCTGTTTACTGTTATTTAGAATAATTAGTGACTATCATTATCACGTCC
Source organism: Hypanus sabinus (assembly GCF_030144855.1). Lineage (NCBI taxonomy): Eukaryota > Metazoa > Chordata > Chondrichthyes > Myliobatiformes > Dasyatidae > Hypanus > Hypanus sabinus. The sequence goes on from NC_082709.1 coordinate 25,706,690, forward strand.
ATATTTATGTAATTTGGTTGCCAAAGTAGGTTTTTCCCTTTTCTGTACACCCTGTAGTATTGTAATTCCAACATAGTTCTTTTGCTCCGATCGAATATATTCTGTCTTTGATCATTCAGTTACATCACAGGGCTTCACAGAGCATAGCAGAGCATAGCAGTCGGCGCAACGTTTTACAGCTCGGGGCGCCAGAGTGCCGAGTTCAATCTCAGCATCCTCTGTAAGGAGTCCCTGTGGAATGCGAGGGTTTTCTCTGGTTCCTCAACGCAGAGGGTACCAGGTAGGTTAGTTTGTCATTGTAAATTGTCACTTGATTAGGTTAGGGTTAAATCAGGACTGTCGAGGGTTGCTGGGCAGTGCAACTCAAAGGGGCAGAAGGGCCTATCCACTCTGTACCTTATAATAAAATAAATCATTCCCTTCCAGTGGTGACAAAATTTCTTTGACTATTGTCACCAATCTCCCACTTTATTTTATCCCTGTCTTTCCTGAATATTTCACCATCAGAAGTATTAATAATGAGAGTTTAGGATTGTTAATATCCATTCTCAGGAGTGCCATTTGACTTGCAAAACTGAGTCAGCAATCTATGTAGGGAAAATATTTGGGATGTCATATCTATTAGGGAATTGTGCCTGAGTGCAGTGAACCTCCATGCAAAGCATACAAGACAGGCATCCTGCCAGCATGCTGATTTAATGTCGACACTTCTACTTTAGACCTCAGTAGCCCAAGTAACCTCCCATTACATTCCACAGCCAAACACACCATCCAGAATGTCTCTATTTAAAGAGATCATGACTATTTATAAGTTATTTGCTGATTGATTTCTTCTAGCTGTTGGTATGATGGTAAGGCATCATGGTAGCTTAGCAGTTAATGTGACACTATTACAGGTTGGGACGTCGGAGTTCGGAGTTCAGTTCTGGCATCCTCTGTGAACAAGTTTGTAAATTCCATCACGTGTACGCATGGGTTTCCTCCCACAGTCTAAAGACGTACCGGTTAGTAGGTTAATTGGTCATTGTAAATCGTCCTATCAGGCTAGGAATTAGCCTGGTGGCTTGCTGGGCGGAAAAGCCCAAAGGGCTGGAAGGGCCATTTCCACACAATCTCTCAACAAATAAATAATTTCACCAGTGCTTTTGGTAGTCGCTCCAAGTTGTATGAATCTACAGTGGGTAGAGTGGAAGGTTATATTGTGACTATCAAGAAGGAGGTGCAGAAGACACATCAGATTTCTGAATGAACAATGAACCCTTGAGTACAATCTCAGTATATTTTTTCCTCTCTTTTTGTGCTGGTGCTGACTACAGAACCTGGTCAGACGGAGGGGGAGCCAGGCCCGGAGTCACCCCACAGTGCCCGGAAGCTCCAAGCAACACAAGTCCCCCCCACTAAGCAGGAAGTTGGAACAGCGTCAGGTGAAGTGGCCTGCCGCTAACAAGGAGTGGCTCCGGTTGGATGAGGATGTAGGCGCGCAAGAGGGCTAAATACACAGATCTTGTTGCAGAATGCTGGAGAGCTCGCTGTGAGCCAGTCGAAGCTGGGTGCCGGGGCTTTGCTGGCCATTCATTACAGCCGACTCCTAAACTCCTTGGAGGTAAAGGACTGCAGTGCAGAAGAGCCACCAAGAACATTCTGGAGGCTGCTGGATAGGCCTCAAGATCCCACAAAGGATGTTCCTTTGGACTGCTTAATGAAGGAACACTTCTGTTGCCTAAGACTTAACAAGGAAATTCAGTTAGGGCTTTTTTGCTGAAATCCAGAACTTGCTGTGGGCCCATTTGGAACTTTGGTCTCTGGCTGTAAAAGATACCATAACAGCAAAGCCATAATTGTATTATCCTTTTGGAGCTGAAGTTGCATTTATTTGCAATGTCTCCTAGTTGGGCAAGGAAGGGCACTGAGATAAAAGGAAAAATGTTACCTTGGGTGGTGCTGAAGTGTGATATGTTGACGCGCAAAGAATCTTGGATACTCCTGTAAGCTAGCCACTGAAAACGGGCTAATGAAGCAACAGATAAGAAAGCAAATGACATGTTGACAGTTGAGTAAAGGAACAAGGATGTTTTTCTACAGTCATACTAGGCCTCTGTGTGATCACACATGGATACTCTGTACAATTTTGGTATCTTCATCTAAGATATTTTATACATGTTATGGAGGCAGTTCAGCAAAATTTCGCTGGATTGATTCTTAGGACAGTGGGATTGCAATATCAAGAAAAGTATTAACTATATTCAAGTCCACTAGAATTTAGAAGAATGAGAGAAGATCTACTTGAAACTTACAAAGTTCTGACAGCACTTGACATACTGGATGTGGCAAGGATGTTTCCCTTGGCTGGTTGTCTGGTTTGAAAGATCATGGTTACAGATTACAGAGCAAATGATCTAAGACTGAAATGAGAAACGTCTTCACTTAAAAGCTGGTGAATCAAAAATTTTTGTATCCTTTACGTAATCTTGAAAAGGGTTTTTAATTCCATTCACAGATAAACAAATAGGTGCAGAAGCAGTGATAAGACCATAAGACATAGGAGCAAAATTAAGTCATTCAGCGAGCCTGCTGCGCCATTCACCCATGGCTGATTTGTATTCACTCTCAACACCATTCTCCTACCTTCTTCCTGTAACCTTTGATGCCTTTACTAATCAAGAACCTATCAACCTCTACTTTAAATATTCCCAACAGCTTGGCCTCCACAACCCTCTGTGCCAATTGTAGGGCAGTTATTCTGACCCCAGTGGTTGGGAATTTGATGGAGTCGATTATTAAGGATGTGGTCTCAAGGTACTTGGAGGCACATGGTAAAATAAGCCATAGTCAGCATGGTTTCCTCAAGGGAAAATCTTGCCTGACAAATCTGTTGGAATTCGTTGAAGAAATAACAAGCAGCATAGGCAAAGGAGAATCGGTTGATGTTTGGTACTGGGATTTTCAGAAGGCCTTTGACAAAGTGCCACATATGAGGCTGCTAACCAAGCTACAAGCCCATAGTAATACAAGAAATATCCTAGCATGGATAAGGCAGTGGCTGATTAACAGGAGGCAAAGAATAGGAATAAAGGGAGTCTTTTCTGACTGGCTGCTGGTGACTAGTGGTGCTCCACAGGGGTCTGTGTTGGGACTGCTTCTTTTTCCATTATTTATCAATGTTTTTGATGATGGAATTGATGGCTTTGTTGCAAAGTTTGCAGATGATAACAAAATAGTTGGTGGCGCAGGTAGTTTTGAAAAAGTAGAGAGACTACAGAAGGCCTTAGACAGATTAGAAGAATGGACAAAGAAATGGCAGATGGAATACAGTGTCAGGAAGTGTATGGTCATGCACTTAAATGAAAGGGTTGACTATTTTCTAAATGGAGAAAAAATACAAAAAAACTAGCTGCAAAGGGACTTGGGAGTCCTTGTGCAAGATTCCCTAAAAGTTAATTTGCAGGTTCAGTCTGTGGTGAGAAAGGCAAATGAATGTTAGCATTCATTTCCAGAGGACTAGAATATAAGAGTAAGTATGTAATATTGAAACTTTATAAAGCTCTAGCGAGGCCTCACTTCGAGTATTGTGAGCAGGTTTGGGCCCCTTAGCTTAGAAAGGATGCGTTGAAACTGGAAAGTGTTCAAAGGAGGTTCACAAAAATGATTCCAGGATTGAATGGCTTGTCATATGAAGAGCATTTGATGGCTCTGGGTCTGTATTCACTGGAATTCAGAAGACTGAGGGGTGACCTCATTGAAACCTATCGAATGGTGAAAGGCCTTGATAAAGTGGATGTGGAGAGGATGTTTCCTATGGTGGGAGAATCTAAAACCAGAGGACACAACCTCAGAATAGAGGGATGTCTTTTTAGTATGGAGATGAGGAGGAATTTCTTTAGCCAGAGAGTGCTGAATCTGTGGAATTCTTTGCCACAGGCAGCTGTATAGGCCAAGCCTTTATGTTCATTTAAGGCAGAGGTTGAGATTCTTGATTGGTCAGGCCATGAAGGGAGAGAAGGCAGGAGATTAGAGCCGAGAGGAAAATTGGATCAGTCATTTCAAAATGGTCTAATTCTCCTCCTATATCTTATGGTTTTATAGTCTTAAAACTACTCACAATACTCTAGGCGTGGTCTGACCAATGCCTTATGAAGCCTTGGCATTACATCATTATATTCTAGTCTTCTCAAAATGAATGCTAACATTGCACTTGCCTTCCTCACTACTGACTCCATTTGCAAATTAATCTTTAGTGAATCCTCTATGGTGACTCCCAAGTCACTTTGAACTTATAGTTTCTGAATTCACTCCCCATTTAGAAAATATCTGTGGTGAACTACATATACCTGTCTGGACACGCCCCCCCCCCCCCCCCCCCCGCTGACTGCTCCTGTGGCCCCTCCCACTGACTGTGGCTCCTCCCACAGACCCCGGTATAAAGGCGATTGAGGCCTGAGCCCTGCCTCTCAGTCTCCAGGATGTAGTATGGTGGTCAATTGCTGCTTGTTCTTTCTTCCAGTCTTACGCCTCACGTCTCAGAGAGTTATTGATGGTGCATGAATTTTATTGACTGGAAGTTTTAAAACATGGAAAGTATTTTACATACGGAAAAATTAGATTTGGACCCCCAAACTCCAGAAGCAGCTCTTGCCTTTGAACTCTGGCTTGCATGCTTCCTATCATACTTGGAGGAGGTTCATGCGACTGAGCCCGCTATTATGCACAGAATTCTCCTCTCGAGGGTCACCCCGAAAGTTTACTCACTTATCAGGGACCTGCTGACCTACCAAGAGGCACTGGACGCCCTCAAAAGACAGTACCTGCGGCCGGTGAACACTGTCTACGCAAGACATTGCTTAGCGACGCGGCGGCAGCGACCCGACAAGACGAGTGCTGAGTTTCTCCGAGCCCTACAGACACTCGTGCGAACTTGCGACTGCAAAGCTCTGACGGCGGAACAACATGTGGAGCTGCTAGTACGAGACGCCTTTGTTACGGGGATCAGGTCAGTGTACGTGCGCCAGCAGCTGCTGGAAAATGCCGATCTTACCTTACGCTCGGCGATCGAGACGGCCGACACGCTGGAGGCTGCCCTGCACAACGCTGATGCTGTCCAGCTGCACGATCCCCCGCCGGTCCCGTGGACACCTCAGACCCTGCCACCCGTGAGCAAATTCACCAATGCCGCTGCCAGTCGCGAGTCCACAAACTCCCCGAACCTGACCACAGCTGCTGCCAGTCGCAAGTCCGTGCAGTGTTACTTCTGCGGACTCGAAAAGCACCCCCAAAAATGCTGCCTGGCCCGAGAAGCGACCTGCTCCAACTGCGGGAAGAAGGGCCATTTTGCCAAGGTCTGTAAGTCTGAACCATGAGCGGGGTCGGGCAGCACTGCTTGTGAGGCACGGGGGCCGCCATCTTGGTCGCCGCCATCTTGCCTACCCGGGTGGGGGCGGCCATCTTTGTTGGTGCCAACTCGCCCCGCCCCCGACCCACCAGTGCTTACTGGGCACCAAGATAGCAGTTCAACTCTGGCCTCCGTAACCCTCAACCAAAGCGCCCCACACCAGCTTGCAAGGTCAATGATGGACATCCTGGTGGAGGGGCACAGGACTAGTTGCCTGTTTGACACGGGCAGCACTGAGAGTTTTATTGACCCGGACACAGTGCAATGCTGCAGACTCATGACACGGCTGGTAAGCCAGAGGGTCACCATGGCTTCTGGGTCACATTCCACAGACATCCGGGTGGGTTGTGTAGCGACATTGGTGGTGCAGGGCACAGAATATCGGAACTTTGCGCTACTGGTCATGCCTCAACTGTGCGCGCCTGTGCTATTGGGGCTGGACTTCCAGAGCCCCAATAGCCCCAAAGTGTGACTATGGCATAAGTCTTTATTCCTTCTGCCAAAGTGCATAACCATACACCTCACTACAGTATATTCCATCTGCCACTTCTTTGCTCATTCTCCAAGTTGAATTGAATTGAATTGATTTATTACTTATATCCTTCATGTACATGTGGAGTAAAATTCTTTACTTTACATCTCTGTTCCTTCTGCAGATTAGCTTCTCTCCACCCTTTATATTTACCACTGCCATTGTGATTGTGGTTGTATACATCCTTCCCCGCCCCCCCCCCCCCAACTTCCCAATCGCGCTAATGTTGGGGAAGCATACATTACCTCTACAAGTCACCTCCAAGTCACACACCCCAATGGTTTCTTTATTGCTGCTGGTGACTTCAACCATGCTAACTTAAAAACAGTTCTGTCTAAATTATATGAGCATGTCAACTTTGCTACCAGAGCTGAGAACACATTAGAGCTAGTTTATACCAACATCCCTGCAGCATATCAGGTTGCAGCTGGCCCGCACCTTGTACACTCGGTCCACTTATCTACTATGCTAATTCCTGCATACAGACCACAGATTAAACAAGTCAAACCAGTTCCAAGGGAGATAAAGACTTGGCTAGAATGAGCAACCTCACATTCCAGGACTGTTTTGAAAATACAGACTGGAGCATGTTCAACATGAGCAGTTACCTACAAGCATCTCGTTATCATCAATGAATTTGCAGGAGCTGTGACTGGCTATATGGAGAAGTGCTTTGAGGATATGACTGTTATTGAACAAATCTCTGCATTGGCAAATCAGAAGCCGTGATTGACGGTAGAGTTCCAGGCACTGCTGAGAGATTGGAACACAGCCTTCAGTTTGGGGAATAAGACAACTCTTATGTCAGCAAGAGCTGTGGTGTCCTGCGCCACCAGGAAGGGAAAACGGAATTATTCACAGAGACTATACAGTCATTTCTGAGACACCAGAGACACGTGGCGCAAGTGGCAGGGCATTCTGACCATAACGGACTACAAGTCCACCCTGCACTTCCATGACAGTGATGCCTCCCTTCCTAACAGGCTGAATGTCTTTTATGCGTGGTTGGATTCATGGAACAGTGTGCTGGTGAGGAAGGGCCCTTTCCCCTGGGGAGCAGGCTCTCCTTCTGGCCGCAGCTGAAGTGAGGAAGACCCTACCCAGGGTCAACCCATGTACTGCTGCGGGGCCTGATAACATACCTGGTTGGATGCTGAGAGACTGTACAGCCCAGTTAGCAGACATTTCCAACGTCTCCCTGGAATAGTCCACTGTCCCCGCAGATTTCAAGGCAGCTACCAAGACCCAGGTGCCAAGGAGGGCGACGATAATTTGCATTAATGATTACTGACCAGTAGCTCTGACCTCACCAGTAATGATGTGCTTTGAGCAGCTGGTTATGGATTGTATTAAGTTCCATCTTCATGCTACATTGGACCCTTTTCAAAGTTCAAAGTATATTTTGTTATCAGAGTATGTAGTAAATGTTACCACATGCAACCCTGGGATTCATTTCCCTGCAGGCATACTCAGCAAATCTATAAAATAGTAACTGTAACAGAATCAATGAAAGATCAATTAGAGTGCCGAAGACAATAAACTGTACAAATACAAATATAAATAAATTGCAATAAATAACAAAAACATGAAATAACAAGATAAAGAGCCCTTCAAGTGAGATCATTGGATGGAAAAGTGTGTGTAGTTATCCCCTTTTGTTCAAGAGCTTGATAGTTTTGGGTAATACCTGGGTCATGACCATGATACCATGAGTCCTGAGGCTCTTGTATCTTCTTCCTGACGGCAAAGCATGTGCCGGGTGGTGAGGATCTCTGATGATGGATGCTGCTTTCCCATGACAGCGTTTCATGTAGGTGCGCTTAGTGGTTGAGAGGCTTTACTTTTGATGTACTGGGTCAATTCAACTAACTTTTGCAAGATTTTCTGTTCAAGGGCATTGAAGTTTCCATACCAGGTCATGATACAACCAGTCAATACACTCTCCACTGCACATCTGTTGAAGTTTGTCAAAATTTTCAATGTCATACCGAATCACTGCAGACTCCTAAAGAAGAAGATGAGCTACCATGCTTTCTTCTCCATTGCATTTATGTGCTGGGTCCAACACTTGTCCACTTGTAATGCCCAGGAACTTAAAGTTGCTAAGCCTCTCCACCTCTGATCCTCCAATGATCACTGGCTCATGGACCTCTGGTTTCCCTCACCTGAAGTCTACAATCAGATCCTTGTTCTTGCTGACACTGAGTGAGATGTTGTTGTTCTGACATCACTCAGCCAAATTTTCAATCTCCCTCCTAAAAGCTGATTCACTTTCACCTTTGATTTGGCCCACAACAGTGGTGTTATCAGCAAACTTGAATATGGTATTGGAGCTGTGCTTAGCCACAACCACAGGTAGGTAAAGTGGGTAGAGCAGGGGCCCCCGGTGTGCATCTGTGCTGATGGAGATCATGGTGGACATGTTGTTGCCAATCCAAAGTGACTGGGGTCCACAAGTGAGAAAATCTAGTTTCCAATGGCACAAGAAAGTATTGAGGCCAAAGTCTGGGAGCTTATTGTTTAGTTTTGAGGGGATGATGGTACTGAATGCTGAGCTGTAATTAATAAAGAACATCCTGATGTTTGCATCTGCTGATCAGATGTTCCCACTTTTTAAAAAAGGAGGGAGAGAGAAACCGGGGAATTATAGACCGGTGAGTCAAACATCGGTGGTGGGGAAAATGCTAAAGTCGGTTATCAAAGATGTGATAACAGCTCATTTGGAAAGAGGTGAAATCATCGGACAAAGTCAGCATGGATTTGTGAAAGGAAAATCATGTCTGACGAATCTTATAGAATTTTTTGAAGAAGTAACTAGTAGAGTGGATAGGGGAGAGCCAGTGGATGTGGTATATTTCGATTTTCAAAAGGCTTTTGACAAGGTCCCACACAGGAGATTAGTGCGCAAACTTAAAGCACATGGTATTGGGGGTATGGTATTGATGTGGATAGAGAATTGGTTGGCAGACAGGAAGCAAGGAGTGGGAGTAAACGGGACCTTTTCAGAATGGCAGGCAGTGACTAGTGGGGTACCGCAAGGCTCAGTGCTGGGACCCCAGTTGTTTACAACATATATTAATGATTTAGACGAGGGAATTAAATGCAGCATCTCCAAGTTTGCGGATGACACGAAGCTGGGCGGCGGTGTTAGCTGTGAGGAGGATGCTAAGAGGATGCAGGGTGGCTTGGATAGGTAAGGTGAGTGGGCAAATTCATGGCAGATGCAAATTAATGTGGATAAATGTGAGATTATCCACTTTGGTTGCAAGAAGAGGAAAACAGATTATTATCTGAACGGTGGTCGATTAGGAAAAGGGGAGATGCAACGAGACCTGGGTGTCATTGTACACCAGTCGTTGAAGGTGGGCATGCAGGTACAGCAGGCGGTGAAAAAGGCAAATGGTGTGTTGGCATTCATAGCAAAAGGATTTGAGTACAGGAGCATGGAGGTTCTACTGCAGTTGTACAAGGCCTTGGTGAGACCACACCTAGAGTATTGTGTGCAGTTTTGGTCCCCTAATCTGAGGAAAGACATTCTTGTCATAGAGGGAGTAGAAAGAAGGTTCACCAGATTGATTCCTGGGATGGCAGGACTTTCATATGAAGAAAGACTGGATCGACTAGGCTTATACTCACTAGAATTTAGAAGATTGAGGGGGGATCTTATTGAAACGTATAAAATTCTAAAGGGATTGGACAGGCTAGATGCAGGAAGATTGTTTTCAATATTGGGGAAGTCCAGAATGAGGGGTCACAGTTTAAGGATAAAGGGGAAGCCTTTTAGGACTGAGATGAGGAAAAACTTCTTTACACAGAGAGTGATGAATCTGTTGAATTCTCTGCCACAGGAAACAGTTGAGGCCGGTTCATTGGCTATATTTAAGAGGAAGTTAGATATGGCCCTTGTGGCTAAAGGGATCAGGGGGTATGGAGAGAAAGCAGGTACAGAGTTCTGAGTTGGATGATCAGCCATGATCATACTGAATGGTGGTGCAGGCTCAAAGGGCCGAATAGCCTACTCCTGCACCTATTTTCTATGTTTCCAGGTGTGTGAAGAGCTAATGAGATGGCAGTTGCTGCGGACCTGTTGCTCTGGTACGTAAGTAGGAGAGGACCCAGATCACCTCTCAGACAGGAGAGATGTTTCATCACCAACCTCTCAAAACACTTCATCTCTGTGGGTGTAAGTGTAACTGGGCGATAGTCATTGAGGCAGGTTACCATGCTGTTCTTGGGCACCAGTGTAATTGAAGCCTGCCTGAAGCAGGTGGGTGCCGTGCACTGCCGAAACAAGAGGTAAGAAGTATCAGTGAACACACCAGCCAATTGCTCAGCATGGGTCTTTAGTACTTGGTCACGTATCCCGCCCGGTCCAGATGCTTTCCTTAGATTCACCTGCCTGAAGGTAGTCTGCCTATCAGCTTCAGACACAGAGATCAAAGATCATCAGGAGTTGTAGCGGTTTGCGATGGTTCCTCCATGTTTTCCATTCAAAGCAAACAAAGAAGGCATTGAGCTCATCTGGAAGTGATGCCCTGCTGTCTCCCATATCACCTGATTTAAGTTTGTAGGAGATAATAGCATTCAAACCCTGACACTACTGTGAAGCATGCCTGTTGTTTCCAGTTTGGATCCGAATCTTCACTTCACCCGTTAGATGCCACCTCTTATCGCATTCCTGGTCTCCAGGCTTGAATACCTTTGACCTAGCCTCAGGAAATTTCAGATCTCTGATTTGGGAAGATTCTGAATGATTTAGAGGGGACACACTCATCTACAGCTGTCTTTAATAAAGCCCATTACAACCCTAGTGTACTAATTCAGATGACTTCTTGAACATGGCCTAGTCCACTGACTCAAGACGATCCTGAAATCATTCCTCTGCCTCCTATGACCATTTCTTAGTTGTCCTGATCTCTGGTGCCTTGCGGTTCATTTATTGCTCAAATTGGTCCAATGTCGATGCTGCAGCCTCTCTGCTCCAGCCTGTCCCAGCTGAAAAATGGGGTTAATTGACTTCAGCTCAGCATTTAATATATGATGGGTGATTGATAAGTTCGTGGCCTAAGGTAGAAGGAGTCAATTTTAGAAAACCTAGCACATTTATTTTTCAACATAGTCCCCTCCTACATGTACACACTTAGTCCAGTAGTCGTGGAGCATACGAATCCCTTCTTTGTAGAGGTGGTCCTCAGCAGGAGTGATTGATAAGTTTGTGGCCTAAGGTAGAAGGAGATGAGTTATTAGCTTCAAACTTTCTGCATTATCACTCAGAGTTGAACTGCACGTGCATGTAACGAGAGTGTCTTGTACCTCCAGGTGGTCCACAGCAGGGGCGATCGATAAGTTCATGGCCTAAGGTAGAAGGAGATGAGTTGTACAGCTCCTCTTACATGCACATGCAGCTCAACTCTTTGAGTGATTATGCAGAAAGTTTGAAGTTAATAACTCATCTCCTTCTACCTTAGGCCACAAACTTATCAACCACCCTGCATAATTATCCCACAGAAGCTGGTGGATAAACTGTCCTCGTCGGGTCTTAGCGCTTTTCTCTGTAGCTGGATCTTGGGCTTCTTGACAGGAAGACCATAGAAAGTCTGTGTTAGCAGCAACATCTCTGGATTCATTGCCCACCCCCTGGGCTGCTGCTCAGCCCTTTGCTATTCATGCTTCTGACACATGACTGTACTGCTGGATCCAGCTTAAACAGAATCATCACATTCACTAATGACCCAACAGCGGCTGGCCTCATCAACGTCGAGGATGAAACAGCTTGGAGAGAGGAGGCAGACTGCCTTGGAACAACTTGAGTCAATGTGGACAAGACCAAGGAGATGACTGTGGATCACTCGTCACTGAACATGAACGGCTCCTCTGTGGAGCCCGTTGGGAGCACCAGGTTTCCAGGAGAGCGCCTCATGGATGATCTCACCGGGTCCCTCAACACCACCTCTTTATTCAAGAAAGCACAGCAGTGTCTGCTTCCCTCGCCTGCCCCATTTTAAACAGTTTCTACAGGAGCACCATTGAGAGGGTCCTGACCAGCTGCATCACGGTCTGGTACAGGAATTGCAAGGCATCTGTCCACAAAACCCTTCATAGGATTGCGAGGAATACTGAGGGGATCATCGCGATCTCTCTGTCACCTATCTGAGATATTTACTGGATATGCAGGACCCTTAACATTGTCGATGACCCCTCCCAACCATCTCACATTCTCATCGATCCATACCATCAGGCAGCAGACACCGTAGCATTAGGGCAACGACTGTTAGGATAGCAAGCAGCTTATTCCCCCAGGCCGTGAGACTACTGAACTCCCTGCCACCACCCAGGTCTTAACATGTTTGAATTGAATTCAAACCATTCACGAATACAGCCAAACAAAACAGTGTTACTTCAGGGTCAAGGTGCAAAACACAGCACAATACACATACAAGATAACAAGCACAAATGGTATCACAATCACGCAATAAGAGTTCAACACCTGTGCCATTGAACACCGATGGAGGGGCAGCACTGACTCCAGCCTCGATGCTGAACCACACCACCCTCGGTGGAGCATACCAACCCTGATGCCAGCCCCAACACCAGACCCGATTCCAGCCCTGATGCAGCCCAGTCCTCATATAAACAATAACATGCAATGACACAGATAGTCCAGATCCCAACCCCCCCCACAGCCCATTGAAATCTTCAGTCGACCAAAATAGAATCCATCTCCCACCAGCTGAACACTGGGGGTGGGGGGAGGAACTGCACAGACTCCAGCCTGGATGCTGCCCCACTCTGCCCCCAGTGGAGTGCACCAGCTCTGATGTCTACCTGCCCCCTGCAGTTTGAGGCTCAATCCTTGCACGTACAAGATAAACAAGCACATATGGAACATCAGCAAAGTACAACCACAAAAAATATATATGTACATATTGCAGACCCTTCAGTCCATTGAAATCTTCAACTATAGACATATTTTGATCCACGTCTGTTGTCGAATGGCAATAAACTTGAACTTGAACCTATCTTTGTATCGTTTGCAAACTTGGCCACAAAGCTATCATCCAAATCATTGACATATATAACATGAAAAGAAGTGGTCCCAACTCCAACCCCTGAGGAACACCACCTAGTTACCGAGACCCAACCAGAAAAGACCTCCTTTTTTGCCACACTTTGCCTCCTGCCTGTCAGCCAATCTTCTGTCCATGCTAGTTTCTTTCCTGATACCTTGAACTCTTACCTCGATACCTTATGATACCTTAAACCTAAGGTAGTCCTTTCTGACTGTTTATAAAGGAATATCAGATAATGGCCATTGGGTAACAAAGCCAAACCATGCCAACATGCTTGATGATGGTGCACCATAATCTCTGGATACACGTGCAATAAACCATGAAAGTCACTTTGCCATGTGAAGTATTTTAACACACAATAAAACAATATGTTTTTAGAAGCCACCATGGAGGAGCCTTGCCGGTTGTCAATGTTTTGTGATGGGTTGTTTTATGTTTCACTAAGCCTACTTGCTTTCAACTATATCACAAGTAGCTGAGGATTACAAGGATGCAGCCCTGATAATCCACTTATTGCTGGGTTATCTGCAACGACTATTGAATTTCAGTAAAATAAAACTTACTACTGGCCTACTTGAATGATGTTGACCTTCCCAATGCCTCAAAGAACTCGGCATGAGTGGCCGCCGGCTGGGCTGCTGATTACAGGCAATGGTAAAAGCAGCAGCACTATAGAATGGGATGGCAAATACTGTCCTCCTGAGGGGAAAAAAGAAACAGATATGTGTTCCTCTGGCCCACTGTCCTTCTTTGGGACTGCACCACATCACCCTATTGATCTGTTAAAGGATAAGCTGGTAGAATTCTATGATACACCACAAGACTCTTCCCATGCTGAAATCACATTAATGATAGCTGGAATCAAGTTCAGCATTCATAGATGGGTGGCTGTTGATCTTCGCAAAGAAAATAGTAACGACGAAATATTGGATTATGATTAGATCTACAGTACATATGTACTAATAAAGGTGGTTTCCAATTTTATGCTGGAAAAGGTGAATTTTAAGTTCCATACAAGTCCAGTGCAAAGTTTCAGCCCAATTCTGGCAGACAATGCGACGTGTTATTCCATTGCACATATCCATTAGGTGTCTTCTGTTGCCTATCGCATTAATTTTCATAGTTGAATCATCCGGAGCAGAACTCGTGCGTGACCTTGACCTCTGGCAATAGTCACCTGCTATTGTATGTGTCCACTATTCTGTCTGCTAATCACACGTACACAGAACCTCACTGTGTACAGATCTTATCTTGAAATGGGATCCAAAGGAAAGGAGTTCTAGTTACAAGAATAATATCACTTTCAATTGTACTAGTCCTGATGATGGCCTAAAGCCACTTCAGAATTGGCCAGCAATTTGAGGTTAAAATATAAAAACAAGTCTCTCCCCATCTACTTAATTTCTGCAATTTATGGTTACACGGTGCCAGGCCCTGCCAGATCGAGGGTAATATGCCAGTGTGTACCACACCATCAGCTTGCGTGATGTGGTTGTCAAACTAACAGTGTGTGCAAAGTGTAATAAGGGAGCTTGTGGTAGCACTTAGTGTGCAAAGGCGCACACAGGAGTTAAGTATCATTCCTGTTTGATACAGATCTTTGGTTAGGTTGGCAAAGGGATGTGGTAAATTGAGATACATCTGAGGTTTTTAAAGCAGATGGTAAGATACACGTACGGACAGCCTATTTTTGTGACATCATTCAGTTGACGTGGTGCTGCATTAAGGTTATTGGTGTGTAATTCATGCCATTCACCATCATCCGAAGGTATGTACAGATGACTCATCAGCCACATGCAGATGCAACACATTTCTCTTACTGTTCACCTTGTTCAGCATCTTGGTGTTCTTCAAAGAGAATAAGACATAATAAAAAGTTAAACAAGAGAAAATCGAAATCCAAAGCAACACACACAGAATGCTGGAGGAACCCAGCAGGCCAGGCAGCAGCTATGGAAAAGAGTAAACAGTCGATGTTTCAGGCCGAGACCCTTCTTCAGGACTGCAAAGAAAGATGAGAAGTCAGAGTAAGATGGGTGGGGGGGGAGAGGAGGAAGAAATACAAGGTGAAACCAGGGGAAGGGTTGGGGTGAAGTAAAGAGCTGGGAAATCGATTGTTGAAAGAAATTAAGTGCTGCAGGAGGGGGATCTAATCAGAGAGGTCAGAAGGCCATGGAAGAAGGAGAAGGAGCACCAAAGGAAGATGATGGCAGGTAAGAAGATAGGGTGAGAGAGGGAAGCAGAAATGGGAAATGGTGAAGGGGTGGGGTCATTACTAGGAGTTTGAGAGATTGATGTTCATGCCACCAGGTTGGAGATGACCCAGAAGGAATATAAAGTGTTGCTCCTCTAACCTGAGTCTGGCCTCATCACAGCAGTAAAGGAAGCCATGGACTGACATGTCAGAGTGGGTATGGGAATTAGAACTGAAATGGGTGGCTACCCGGAGATCCTGCTTTTTTGTGCTCAGCAAAGCAGTCGCCCAATCTATGTTGGGTTTCATTGAGGCCACACCGCGACCACCAGATACAGTAGATGACCCCACAGATGCAGTGTGGCCTCACCTGGAAGCACTGTTTGGGTCACTGAATGGTAGTGAGGGGGGAGGTGTAGGGGCAGGTATGGCATATGTTCCCCTTGCAAGGATAAGCACCAGGAGAGAGATCAGTGGGGAGGGACAAATGGACAAGGGAGTCACACAGGGAGCAATCCCTGTGGAAAGCAGTAAGTTCTGGGGGAGGGAAAGATGTGCTTGGTTGCGGGATTCTGTTGTAGATGGCAGAAACTATGGAGAGTTATGTGCTGGATGCAGAGGCTAGTGGGGTGGTAGGTGAGGACCAGAGGAACCCTATCCCTGGTATGGTCAGCAGGAGGATGGGGTGAGTGCGTGAAATGGAAGAGATGCGGGTGAAACAATGGAGCAGGAAGGGCAATATGGCCTTTTCATCCTATTCTAATATTTAATATCATGCCTGAGCTAACCTTTGGTCTCAACTCTATGTTCCTACTTTAAACGACCCTAATATCCATCTCAGCCTTAAATATGCTTAATGTTTCGGCAATCGTAACTCCCTCTGGTGGATTTGCAATCTTCAGAGAAAAGAAATCCTTTCTCATCCCAGCCTTAAGTGACCAACTGCCTACGGTAAGACTCTTTATTCCTAAATTCACTAACCAGGAGAAACATCCTCACAGTGTCTTCCCTGTCACACTCCCCTCAGACCCTTATAATTTACTGAGGTGACTTCTCATTCATCTAAACTCCGGACACTTTAGACTCGGGGTTCCCAACCTTTTCCATGCCATGGACCAATACTGTTAAACAAGGGGTCCATGGACCCCAGGTTGGGAACCCTTGCTTTAGATCCATTCTGCTCATTCTTCCCTCTGAAACATAGAAACATAGAAAATAGGTGCAGGAGTAGGCCATTCGGCCTTTCGAGCCTGCACCACCATTCAGTATGATCATGGCTGATCATCCAACTCAGAACTCTGTACCTGCTTTCTCTCCATACCCCTTGATCTCTTTAGCCACAAGGGCCATATTTAACTTCCTCTTAAATATAGCCAATGAACCGTTTCAACCGGCCTCAACTGTTTCCAGTGGCAGAGAATTCCACAGATTCACCACTCTTTCTTCATATGAAAGTCCTGCCATCCCAGGAATCAATCTGGTGAACCTTCTTTCTACTCCCTCTATGGCAAGAATGTCTTTCCTCAGATTAGGGGACCAAAACTGCACACAATACTCTAGGTGTGGTCTCACCAAGGCCTTGTACAACTGCAGTAGAACCTCCCTGCTCCTGTACTCAAATCCTCAAAAGTAATGTCAACATCCCCAGAGACAATTTAGCAATTCAGTGCTGTATGCAATGCAGTCCATGATGGAACAAAACAGAATACAATACTTCAGGTTCAGTTACAGCAAAGCCTGATACAAAAAAAGGGCACAGTGCTTCCCGGACTATCTGACGGATAAACTCACAGGCTTCTAGCCGGGGGCAGGTATTGATCTTAACCGACATTTTGATGACCAACTCCGCCATTTGAAGATGGAAGGGTTTGTTATTGAAACATTGGCGGAAGCCCGAGAAGAGTTAAAAGCCTGATACAGTTGTAGTCGGACATCTTGTTCATGATCAGTAAAAGCCAACATTCCATTTGATTCCTTCATTACTCACTATATTTGTGCGATGGATCCATCAGATTCAAAGACACACCAATGGTCTCAACAAATCCTAGAACTCTAATGCTATTCATATTGCCCCTTGCTTTAATATTTTCCAGGTCAGATTCATTTACATAATGACGTCCACCACTTCTTCACCCTCCCTTTCAGTCAGCTGGAAATGTTTAAGCAGCACAGACAAGCTTTACCCTGAATTAGCCATGAATAGCACTGGCCGTCTGCTGATGTGACTAGCAGCTAGAACAGGAAAAACACTGAAAACTTTGTAATTCCCAGATAAATTGACATTAGCTTTGTAATCAGCGGGTGCAGGTAATTGTGCATCACAATCGTTGCTCAGTTTTTGGGGTCTACCGAATTTAAATCCATTTGCCTCCATGAATTTTTTAGTGAGTTCTGCAATATCTTAATCTTAATTTGAGTCTGAAACCTACTAAACCCCATTGACCACATTCCATGCAGTTGTACACACACACTTTGTATCTGTCATGGTCAGCCTTACACTTCTCATTTCTGTATGGCCATCCATACATCTCACTTTTCACTAGTGATGTGTTAATCTGGCAGTATAATTTTGCCCCACCAGGGAATCTCCCTGTAAAAACAATGTCACCTAAGTTTATAACAATTAGTCCTTCATGCCCCAATGCAGATCACATCCAGGTGAATATCTTCTAAATCCTTCCAATGCTTTTGAATTCACTCACAAACCAAGGTGCACAAAAAACATAAGCAATATTTCAGCAAAGGCTTAATCAAAGATAAGTAGAGGTTTAGTACAATTTAGTAAAATTCCTTGAACTTACTTATTAAATCTTATGATCCATTTGCTTTATTTACAATTTTGCACTTGCATTTAAACAATGATGAATTAATGTGATATTAAATAAAAGCCTTACAATTAATAATAAGTGATTCTCGTGCAATATTCAAAGAGCAACAAGAGAGTTCTCCTAGCTTCCTGATCAATAATTATTCCATTGTTTACACTGCCAAAAAAATCTTTCATTTATCATTTATCTGATATACCTTGTAGGATTACACAAAACACAAATAACTGCCTCATTTCCTTATGTATACCCATGTACTTCAGAAACGAAACAAAGCAGAAAGTGATTAGGTATTCAGCTGCGCTACTTACCAGCCAAGATCCCCCACCCGAGCCCGTCTTGTCTGCCTGCGTTTGACCCATTTTCCTCTCTTCTCACTACTACCATCAGGTGGGAGGTGCAGGAGTCCTGGGTCCCACGCTGCCAGCTTCGTGGGCAGTTATTGCCCTGCAGACATCAGGCTCCTGGACCAGCTTCACTCGCCTCAGCACCAAGCTGGCTCCAGAGCCCTGGAGTTCACATTTGGAGATTCTGCAACTCGTTGTTTTCGGTATCACTTGTTTACTTTTAAAAAAAAATTATTTGGATGATTTGTTCTCTTTTGCACGTTGGATGTTTGTCGGTCTTTGTTATGTGTGGTTTTTAGATTCTGTTTTATTTCTTTACTTTCCTGTGGATATATTTAAAGATATTTAATCTTTTGTAAATAAGGACATCAAATTTTCAGAAATATTTCATATTTATCTCTTAAATTATAAGTAATTTTTTCAAGTGGAATGCAGCTAAAAATTTCATTCTTCCAACGATCTATACTTAAGTATGAATCCAATTTCCAAGTAACTGCAATAGCCTTTTTGGCTACTGCCAATGCAATTTTTATGAATTCTTTCTGATAATTATTCAATTTGGATTTTGATTTTATCCCTTCAATATAGCCTAGTAAAAATAATGTTGGATTATGTGGAAATTGTATTCCAATAATTTGTTCCAGTAAAACTCTTAAATTTGTCCAAAAATGTTGAATTTTAAAACAAGACCAAGTAGAACATATATGTCAAACTCAAGGCCCGTGGGCCAAATCCGGCCCGCGGTGGAATTATCTTTGGCCCGCGAGATAATATCTAATTACTATTAAAGCTGGCCCCAGTAATTGAAGCGCCTATGGCGTATGATATGGCTAATGCTGAGTTTATTCAGGTATCAGGTTTTCAGGGTTTTTAGTGTTTATTCGGTTTCCCTGGTTTATTTCCTGAATATCATTAATGAATAATTTTTTTCTATTAGAGCTGGCCCGCCGGTATATTGCATGCACCACTAATACTACAAATCCCACAATGCACTGCCAGTGCATTGCTCGTGCTTGCCTTACTCTCTCATCAGCATCCTTATGATGCTAGTCATGTGTGGTCAACTTTCAGCTATCCCTCACCCCAAAAATGGCTGAACGAAAGGTGGACTTTGAAAACAGGGGTTTTCAAGGCAGGTGGGAGGCAGAGTATATGTTCGCAGATATAAAGGGCAAACCTGTTTGTCTTGTGTGCGGAGACGGTGTGGCTGTAATTAAAAAATATAACGTAAGACGACACTATGAAACGAAACACCACGACAAATACAAGCATCTGGACAAGAAACAGAAGCCCGCGATGTGCGGTCAAAAGAGTGGATTGGTGGGCAGGATCCGGGAGAAGATGCGGGAGGAAAACGGCGCAGGTGAGCTGACAGTTTATCACTGCATCATACACCAGGAATCGTTGTGTGGCAAAGCCTTGAAAATGGAACATATAATGAACTTCATACGAGCCAAAGGTTTAAATCACCGCGAGTTCAAGTCGTTTCTGAAGGAGTTGGGTTCAGAATATAATGATTTGCCCTATCACACAGAGGTGCGATGGTTAAGCCAAGGAAAAGTGCTGAAAAGATGTTTCGAGTTGCGTGAGGAGATCTGTCAGTTCATGGAAAGCAAAGGGAAAGACACAACCTAGCTCCGGGATAAAAAGTTGCTTTGTGAAATGGCGTTTCTGTGTGACATCACGAGCCATCTCAATGCGCTCAACCTGCAGCTTCAGGGGCGGGGTCGTGTGATCACAGACATATACGCTGCAGTGAGGGCTTTTAAAACCAAGCTGCACCTGTGGGAGACGCAGATGCAGCAAGAAAACTTGAGCCATTTTCCGTGTTGCCAAACTATGAAAGAGCATGTTTCTACCGCAGTGTTCCCACGTGCAAAGTTTGCTGAAAAACTTAGCATACTTGGTGCCGACTTCACACGGCGATTTGCCAACTTTGAAGCCCAAAAAAGCAGGTTTGAACTGCTCAGTAATCCATTTGCAGCTGACGTGGAAAGCGCACCAACCAACATACAAATGGAGCTGATTGAACTCCAATGTAGTGACACACTCAAGGCAAAGTATGACTCGGTGGGCGCTGCACAGTTTCTACGTTTCATTCCCGACACAATGCCCCAGCTGTGTACCCAAGCTGCTCAAATGCCCTCTATGTTTGGCAGCACGTATCTGTGTGAACAACTGTTCTCTTTGATGAAGATAAACAAAACATCACACAGGAGTCGTCTTTCTGATGAACACCTTCACTCAATTCTGAGGATTTCCTCAGCTCAGAGCCTGACTCCAAACATTGGTGAACTTGCATCCAAGATGAGATGCCAAGTATCTGGCTTAGACTAATGTGAATCACAGAGTGTTGGCCTGTGGAAAAATGTTTTCATTAGAAATTACTCCGGAAAAGCTGCAGATAAAGCCGTAAGAAGTAAATGCAACTGATTTTTTATTTATTTAATGTTCAATGTTGTTTTTGTAGGCAATAACCTAAGCTTTGTTAGTTCCAGGTTAATATGTGTAATAAATTCATTTCAATAAGTTTTGCAATAAACGCTGAACCAGTCCAGCCCTCGACTTGTACTGATTTTTTAATTTTGGCCCACTGTGTATTTGAGTTTGACACCCCTGCATTAGGTCTACATTTGTGTTTGCTAATGCTTGATTTCAAATGGTTTATTAATGGAAAAGGTATGGCTCCCAAAACAATCTTAGCCGAAATAGCATCGTTTCTTTCTCGTTGCCTACTTTCTTGTAATCTACGTCTGTAAGTTAATACCAATAATAAAAAGAATGCTTGCAAGGCAATCTGCTTCATAAAAAACAAAATTCATAAAGTGAAACAATTTTAGATATAGCAGAGACTGAGACACATGAGAGCAGGTTGAAAAAATGAAGGCAACGAAAGCTGTGGGAGCACGCGTGCATGCACAACTGATCCGGCCCGCATGAAGTCGCATTTTTCTCAATCCAGCCCGTGACCTAAAATGAGTTTGACACCCGGATAGTAGAGTGTAAAAAAGTACCAATTTCTTGATTACATCGGAAGCATTTATTTATTTTTTGTGGTGTAATATATAATTGATGTAAAAAACTATATTGCACTAGTCTTAGCCGGACATTTGTTGTATTTGTCATACTGTCAAGACAAAGTCTTGACCAACTTATTTCTTCAATTTTAATATTCTAAT
This sequence comes from Hypanus sabinus, assembly GCF_030144855.1. NCBI lineage: Eukaryota > Metazoa > Chordata > Chondrichthyes > Myliobatiformes > Dasyatidae > Hypanus > Hypanus sabinus. Next base: position 25,728,223 of record NC_082709.1, read on the forward strand.
CAGTTTCCCATTTTTGTCTCGACTTATGAATTCCTTGTTTAATTGCCTGCTTTTGAATCAAACTATACATACAAGAAATAAATTTTTTAATTTTTCCTTTTTGAATTAAAATTTCTATTTCATTAGGTTTCGGCAATAACATTGTTTGACCCAATTTATCTCTTAAATAAGCCCTTAATTAGAAATAATAAAAAAGAGTGTTGTTTGATATTTTATATTTATTCATTAATTGATCAAATGACATTAATATACCTCCTTCAAAACAATCTCCTATATATCTAATCCCTTTTTGAAACCAGTTGTATAAAAGTTGGTTATCCATTATAAAAGGAATAAGTTTATTTTGAATTAAAGGTCTCTTTGCTAATAAAGATTTCTTTATCTCATCATCAACATTCATCTTATTCCATAAATCAATCAAATGTTTTAATATAGGAGATTCTTTCTTTTCCCGTATCCATTTAGATTCCCACTTATATATAAAATCTTCTGGTATATTTTCTCCTATTTTATCTAGTTCTATTCTAATCCATGCCGGTTTATCTTCATCAAAAAAAGATGCAATAAATCTAAGTTGATTTGCTTTATAATAATTTTTAAGGTTTGGAAGTTGTAACCCTCCTAGGTCAAATTTCCATGTCAATTTTTCCAATGATATTCTTGACATCTTACCTTTCCAAAGGAACTTCCTCACACATTTATTTAACTCTTGAAAAAACTTCTGCGGTAATTGTATTGGTAGTGTTTGGAATAAATATTGTAATCTAGGGAATACATTCATTTTTACAGCATTTACTCTGCCTACTAATGTTATTAGTAACATCATCCATTTATCAAGAATTTTTTTGAATTTTTTTCAATAATGGTAAATAATTTAATTTATATAAATTCTTTATATCATTATCAACTCTTATACCTAAATATTTTATACCATTTATCGGCCATCTAAATTGAGTTATTAATTGACATTGACTATAATCTCTTTTAGTAAGGGGTAGAATTTCACTTTTTTCCCAATTTATTTTGTAGCCCGATTATTTTCCCATATTCTTCCAATCTAGAAGATAATTTACGCAGCGAATACAATTCATTTGTTAAATAAAGCAAAACATCATCAGCAAATAAATTAATCTTGTATTCCTCCTGGTTAACTCTGAAACCCATAATATCTGGGTCTGTTCTAATTAATTCAGCTAATGGTTCTATCGCCAACACAAGTAAAGCAGGTGATAATGGACAACCTTGTCTAGTTGACCTTGTTAACTGAAATGCTGTTGAAATTTGACCATTTGTCATTACTTTAGCTTTGGGATTAATATTAAGGTTTTAATCCATTTTATAAAAGATTTTCCTAACCCATACTTTTCCAATACCTTAAAGAAAAAATCCCATTCCAATCTATCAAGTGCTTTTTCTGCACCTAAAGCAACTGCCACACTCATTTCCTCCCTCTTTTGTGCCAGATGAATTATACTAAGTAACTGAGTTACATTATCTGCCGATTGTCTATTTTTGATAAGTCCTGTTCGATCCATATGTATTAATTTTGGTAAGTATTTAGATAATCTATTAGATAAAATTTTTGCTATTATTTTATAGTCGGTGTTCAACAAAGAAATAGGTCTATATGATGTTGGCTTTAAAAGATCTCTATCTTTTTTTGGCAATACTATTAAAATAGCTGTCGAAAAAGATTCTGGAAGTTTATGCGTTCTTTCCACTTGGTGTATTAACTCCATAAAAGGAGGAATTAGTAAACCTTTAAACTTTTTGTAAAATTCAGGCGGAAAACCATCTTCTGCTGGGGATTTATTATTCTGAAGTGATCCTAGAGCTTCTTCGACCTCTTTTAATGTAAAAAGCATATCTAATCCCTTCTGTTCTTCCGAATTCAATTTTGGAAGAGTTATTTGTGATAAAAACCTTTTTACCTCAACATTATCATTTTGTGATTCTGATTGATACAGTTCAGAATAAAAATTCTTAAAAATTTCATTAATTTCTAAAGGTTTATAAGTAATTTTATTTACATTTGTTCTAATTGCATTAATCGTTTTGGAAGCCTGATCTGTTTTTAACTGCCAAGCAAGAATCTTGTGTGATCTTTCACCTAGTTCGTAATATCTCTGTTTAGTTCTCATAATTGCTTTTTCTGTTCAGTATGTCTGAAGTGCATTATATTGTAACTTCTTGTTAACAAGTTGTCTTCTTTTTTCTTCTGTCATATATCTTTGAGATTCTTTTACTAATTTTGTAATCTCTTTCTCCAATTGATCTGTTCTATCATATATTCCTTCTTAATTTTAGATGTATAACTTATTATCTGACCTCTCAAATATGCTTTCATTGCTTCCCATACTATAAATTTATCATCAACTGAATGTAAATTTGTATTTAAAAAAAAACTGAATCTGCTTTTTCATGAAATCACAAAAATCTTGAAGATTTAATAATATTGAATTAATTCTCCATTTGTAAATCAATTCCTCTTTATCCATCATTATCATTGGCATTATCAAGGGGGAATGATCTGACAATATTCTTGCTTTATATTCCATATTCTTCACTCTGTCTTGAATATTCGTTAATAATAGAAAAAAATCTATCCTTGAATAAGTTTTATGTCTATTTGAATAAAATGAATAATCTCTTTCTTTTGGATTAGTTCTTCTCCATAACAATCAAATTTAAATCTTCCATCAATGATAAAGTTAATTTTGCTACCTTTGATTTTGTAACAACCTTTGTTGATCTATCTAAAACTGGGTCTAAACAAAAATTAAAATCTCTACTTATTAATAGTTTGTCATATGCATCAGTCAAATTCAAAAAGGCCTCATATAAATTTTACATCATTTTCATTTGGTGCATAAATATTCATAAGTCCATAGTTCTGAAAAAATTTGACAATGTATAATTACATATCTCCCCGCAGAATCAATTAATATATTTTGTATTTTAATTGGTAAAGTTTTATTAACCAAAATTGCAACTCCCCTCACCTTTGAGTTAATTGAAGCTGTGATAACACTTCCGACCCAATCTCTCTTTAATTTCTGATGTCCTATCTCTGTTAAGTATGTTTCTTGTAAAAAAGCTATATCTATTTTCATTTTCTTAATATATGTAGAAATTCTTTTTCTTTTCACTGGTCCATTAAGCCCATTAACATTCAAACTTTAAAAATTCAGTAAATTAGTCATTATTTTTAACAGGGTTACTCCAATCTATAATAATACCTCATCTTTCAACTTTCGTAGTACCTTGGGGAATCTTTTTAAAATTCTTCATGTTGCTATGTGTCTCCCCCCCCCCCCACCAGGCAAAGAAAGAAAGATAAAAGAAAAATAGATTATAAAGGAAAAAAAACAAAATACCCCCTACTAACATTGTGAATGAAAAAAAAAACAATATTCCCCTCCGTTGAGTGGGTCATGGCAATCACCATGCTTACACACGTGAATCCCGTAGCAATCGATCCGAAGTTCCCCCAGCTCCCCCGTAACATAAAAAAGTATATATATAAGAGAAGAAAAAAAATATCACTACTCTCGATTAATATTTCTCAAATTTTAACCTTTCTCCCCCTGTATCATATAATCAAGAATATATTTAAATACTCTTCTGTCCTTAAACGTCCATCAGTTCTATTCACTGTCCATATCTTCATCTTTAATCCGTTTCACTTTTAAATCTTTGTAATTAGTGAATATTTGGGAGTTCTTGTGCGAATTCTTCTGCATTCTGATAATCAGTAAAAAATCTTCTTTTTCTGTCATCCAAAAAAATTATCAGGGTTGCCGGGTGGCGCAATATAAATTTACAGCCATTTTCCCATAAAACTTTTTTTGCTGGGTTAAATTCCTTCTTTCTCTTCAAAGGTTTATATTCTTTAATGCCTAAAATTTATCACCTAACATTTGTTTGAATTAAACTTGACTGGTAATTGGTTTATTATTGTCAAGTATATTGGAATTCAGTGGAAAAACTTTGTGTGCCATCTTTACAGATAATTTCAAAGCTTAAGTGTGTGGAGGTAGTACAAAACAAAAAACAAGAACAGAATGCAGAATGTAGTGTTATAGATACAAGGGAAGTGCAGCAGAGGTAGACAATAAGGTGCAGAGGCCATGATGAGATAGATTGTGAGATCAGAAGTTGATTTTTGTTGTAAAAGAGACTTCAAGTCATTCACGAGTCATATAACAGTGGGACAGAAGCAAATGAGAGGAGTGTTTGATAGCTCTAGGCCCGTACTCACTGGAGTTTAGAAGAATGAGAGAGGATCTCATTGGCTATCTGGACAAGATGAGTTGTATTCTGTGCACATACTTTGATAATAAATTGAACCTTTGAACCTTTTGAACCTTTGAAACCTATTGAATATTGAAAAGCCTAGAGAGAGTGGATGTGGAGAGGATGTTTTCTGTGGTAGGGGAGTCTAGGACCAGAGTGCTCAGCCTCAGAGTACAAGGACATCCCTTTAGAATAAAGATAAGGAATAATTTCTTTAGGCAAAGGGTGGTGAATCTGCAGAGTTAATTGCCATGGATGGCTGTGGAGGCAAGTCATTGGGTATATTTAAAGCAGAGGTTGATAGGACTTAGATTAGTAAGGGCATCAAAAGTTACAGGGAGAAGGCAAGGGAGGGATAATGAATTAGCTATGATAGAATGGTGGAGCAGACTCAATGGATTGAACGGCCAAATTCTGCTTCTATGTCTTATGGTCATGTGGTCTAAGCTGTCCTTGAGCCTGGTGCTGTTTGTCACAATAACTAACTTTTTTTCCGGAAAATTATTACATCTTTCATTTGCAGATGAATTATTTACTGTATTTTTGGAGTTATGTATTTTGTTGGTTCAGAGCACTTGATGCAACAGATGAGATAACAAGGCTGCCACAAATTTACTTATAAAGGAGTTAAAGGGATACATATGGTTTTCTCCTGCTTTTGTCGGTTCTGCAAAATACTTTGCACATTCCACTGGGGACTGAAGCCAAAGAGAAGAGTATTGTAGCACGGTGTGCCCTGGATCTGGCTCACCTGTCTGCTGTAACAGGGTGCTTGTACTCAGAAACCTGGTGCAGCTTGTTCCAAGCCTGCAAGTAGAACTCTCAGTATTGTCAGCAGAAAGGTTAAGGTCTAAACATTAATCACCCTGGATAGTACTCAGTAGCTAATGTGTTGTGGAAGAGGATGGTTGAAGGATACAAGATTGCAGGACGTTTGAAATAATGGGTGGTAAATTCTCTCATCTGGCATAAAAGAGTTGCATAATAGAGTTTAAACTAAAACCTAATCATTAAATGCATTTGCATTCTCTCAAATTCAGTCATGGTCCTCCAGATTTGAGCTAATACCCATACCATGATGCTTAAAAGAATCCACCAGTGGCTACACACTTAATCTGTGGAATAACTCTGTTTCCCTTCTACTGAAATATATTCTGAAGAAATATGTCTTAAACGATCCACCCATTGGTAGTAAACTCTAAGACCTCTGATTCTGCCATACTCCAGATCCATCTTCCCACATCTAGTGGCCAAATGTATAATTATAAACCATTTTCTTTCCTACTCCCAGATACCAGGAGGAACAAGTTTGCAGTGGTGTTAGATCCTGTCGTCATTTCAGTGTAAGATTAGCAGACACCATAGAGTAACAACAAAATCAGCAAACTTAACATCTCCAAGTTTACAAAATATTAAAGAAAACCATCCACATTCTTTTTGATACTAAAGGTAGGTAGTTTTATCCATCAAGCCAGTCGGTGGTGTAGTGGCTTTTGCATTGGGCATGAAGACAAGTGGTTCCGGGTTTGAATTTGGCCGGCTCCCTACACGCTTTCTATCGGTGCTGGGTTGAGGTAAAGCTAGCAACTTGGCCTTGAAACAGACAAGAGTGCTAACGAAACAGCAAGGACGTTGCCCAATATGCCACAAGTCATGGAAAGAAACAAACATTTTCATCCATCACTATCTAGCTTCATTATGTGCACCATCCTGTTTAATATTCTAAAGTTACTGTAGAAGCAGTGAAAAATTAAATGAATAAAAAAAAGAACATTTGCACATATTCAGTTTGCAGTCTATTAGAAGTCTTATTTCAATTCTCGTGGATTTCATTTCCAGAGGACTATTTAATTCAAGTTATGGGACACTCAGTTTGGGCACTCTGCAAGAACTGATTAAAAGTTTAATTGTACAGATGGTTGTTTGAATTAAGTTACTAAAGTGTAATAAGTAATGAATTATGTTGAATTTTTCAATTTTTAATACACAAGTTATCAAATTGATAGTGATATTTTTCAGTTTCCTGCTGAAAACAAAATTTGTTTTTGAGTGTGCACAATAAAGCAAGCTATGACAGATTTGTTATAAACAATCTAGTTGCAAAATTGCTATATAACTTGATTGAATAGACCTTAGCTTTGCTGCAGAACAGATTTAAAATTTAATAGACAATGTAATTTAACTATCTACGTTAGCCAACAAATTTTGGAAAGCATGAATTTGTCACGCCCCTATAAAAAATAATGCCCAGAAAATGTGCACTGAAGTGCTGCTGAATTAAAGCTGTTGATGAAGGTAAATGAGTGGATGAAATTCCTTCTTTATCAGATAAATGTTTTATTAGTCTTGGGGATCAAACTGCAAAATATAATTTTCTTTCTTCTGATCAGCAACTCAATATCTTAATAGTACATAAAATATACTTGAGCAACACTCAAAACATTGGAGGATGCAACAGGATCTATGGAGGGAAATGGGCAGTGGACGCTTCAGGTTGAAATCCTTAATTTGAGTTCCTCTAGTGTTTCGTGTGTTGCTCCAGATTTCCAGCATCTGGAGTCTTGAGAAACTTATTAACGGAGAGTGGGACTTAGTGGATGGATGTAAGTACATGTAGGCAAAGCTTGCTTTGGAGCATGGAATCAGATTTTTGTTCAGGCAACTTTTGCAAAGAAATTTGTGATGACTTGCTATAACACAAATTTTCCAATAAGACAAAGATAATGTTATCATTTTACATTTTGGTAGTAGCTATATTAAAAAAGAGCAATTCAATAAAAAAGAACAGGTAATGGTTCTATGTGTCTCTGCAGGAGAAACTATTAAAATTGTTCTCATCATCAGTTAAGGTGTCTTCTGACTAAAATATTGACATTGAATACATTAGGTGAAATCTGAAATACATTGGATTTTTACATAGAAGACTTTCAAATTTATGAAATTTCTCTAGCTGAATGACACAGATGCAGTTGAAATCTTAGGATGTTTTTGGATGCTGGGAGCACAATCATTCTGGCATAGGACTGAAATTTAGACTGGAAATCATTTCAACTTGCTAAATTATTATGGAACAGCAGTCAAGTGATGCATGCGTGCCAGGACTGGATGAGCTCAAAATGCATTATCCTGGAAATCTATTTATTTATTTATTACTTTATTGTCACCAAACAATTGATACTAGAGTGTTCAATCATCACAGCAATATTTGATTCTGCGCTTCGCACTCCTCGGAGTACATATCGAAATAAATGTAATAAAAATTTAAATTATAACTCATAAATAGAAAAGGGAAAGTAAGGTAGGGCAAGTCAGGTCCGGATATTTGGAAGGTACGGCCCAGATCCAGGTCAGGATCTGTTCAGCAGTCTTATCACAATTGGAAAGAAGCTGTTCCCAAATCTGGCCGTACAAGTCTTCAAGCTCCTGAACCTTCTCCCGGAGGGAACAGGGACAAAAAGTGTGTTGGCTGGGTGGGTCGTGTCCTTGATTATCCTGGCACCACTGATCTGACAGCGTGTGGTGTAAAGTGAGTCCAAGGAAGGAAGATTGGTTTGTGTGATGTGCTGGGCTGTGTTCACGATCATCTGCAGCTTTTTCCGGTCTTGGACAGGACAACTTCCATACCAGGTTGTGATGCGCCCTAGAAGAATGCTTTCTATGGTGCATCAATAAAAATTAGTGAGGGTCTTAGGGGACAGGCCAAATTTCTTCAGCTTTCTCAAGAGGTAAAGGCGCTGGTGGGCCTCCTTGGCAGTGGACTCTGCTTGGATAGACCAAGTCAGGTCATTTGTGATATTCACCCCGAGGAACTTAAAGCTTTTGACCTGTTCCACTTGTGCACCACTGACGTAGATGGGGTTGTTGTGCCGTCTGTAACTCCTTTCAAATAAGGACTGCAACTTACTTAAAAGCAAATTACCTATGCTGTGAGTTCAGAGGCTTTAACATCCACATTCTTCTGCTGAAAATATGAAGTTTGTCTGGAATAATCAAAACATTATTTACGTTTACATAATTTATTATTATATTGTAATTTGCCCATTACTGTGCCTATTGTCTTGTTTATTGATTATTGTACTGTCTTGCACTGTTTTGAGCACTTTATGGAGTCCCGTGTAGGTATGAAGTCTAGTGTAGTTTTGTGTTGTTTCATGTAGCACCAGGGTCCTGGAGGAACGTTGTTTCGTTTTTACTGGGAATTGTACCAGCAGTTATGGTTGAAATGACAATAAAAGTGACTTGACTTGACTTGAAAAAAGATCTTTTGTCAGGTGTGTCCCCCTAGGAAAGGATTCATGACAATATCTTTGGATGGGGAGTCTCTTCCTCTCCCTTCTGCCTTGCTTTCTTTCACTGTCACTGAGGCTGTTTGAAAATAAAAGGGAGGCATGCAGGAGTAGGCTACTGAAGAACTACCATTCAGCCTGCCTTTGTAGGTCATGTGAATTGCTGAAAAATGTATCAGAAGGAAACATTTCCTTAAAGGCACAAAGGTGTGTCTGGTTACAAAGCTTTGAAAACAAAATAATGGTATATTAGCAATATTGTAAATTTCCTAAAGTAATTTTACAGTATGATGTTTTTAAAAAAGGCACTATCTTTATAACCTGGCCATTCACTATATGGTCCTTAAGTCTGTTTTGGTGAAAAGGCTTGATGACTGAGGACAGTACTCCTTGCCTTCATTGTGGTATTGTTGGGTTCAACATGCGCCTTATCTCCGAATGAGTAACACACACAAAATGCTGGAGGATATTGGTATCTATGGAAAAAGTACAGTCAACGTTTCGGGCCGAAACCCTTCAGCTGGACTGGAGAAAAAAAGCTGAGGAGTAGATTTAAAAGGTGGAGAGAGAAACACAAGGTGATGGGTGAAACCTGAAGGGGAAGGGATGAAGTAAAGAGCTGGGAAGTTGATTGGTAAAAGAGGCAGAAAACCATGGAAGAAAGAAAAAGAGGAGAGGAGCAGCAGAGGCAGAAAATGGACAGGCAAGGAGTTAAGGTGATAGAGGAAAAAGTGGATGGGAATTGTGAAGGGGGCATTACCTTATCTTGGTAAATGCAAGTTTGGGAAAGGCTCTTCAAGGCTCTATGTTAATGTATTCTTTAGTCTGCCATATATGTGAGCAGGTGGCATCAGGAAGAGTTACATGAGGTGCCACAAAGAGAGAAGGTAATATCATGAAGGAGGACTGTCACTACCTAATATGCTAGGTTCTGGATCTCATTAGCATATGAGAAGTTCAGGTGTAAGATGGCCGTGACAAGCATTTCTTTAATCATTTTGACATTACCTTCCATTGAATCCAGAGCCCAATGGTCACAACATCTGGGTTAGGATGCCTACTGATCTGGAAATTTGAATTTGGAAAGCACCAAATAAAAAGTATTGTTCTGTTTCCCACTGGAAATTCCAGGTGACACCACATTGAGATCTGTGTGAATTGGCCCTGATGATAGAACCAAATCACATTGAGACTTTTGCCAACTGTCTCCTGGTCTTCGAGATTGTCCTCAGTAGTTCTAGGTGGGCATAATATTCCTTCAGCCTTTAGAGCAAGTCAGGCGTGAAGTGAACTGATTCTACAGGCACTGTAACCAAAAATTGATTTCTGAGGCAAAGAGAAATTTCTTTGAAAGAGGATTCTTTGAACATGGAATATTTATGAATGTGAGTATGAAACTGAAGTAATATTTGATGGGATGCAAATAAAGATAGTGGAGAAGGTTATCAGTACTCTAAAGTAGAAAATTCCTAAGATCCAAATTAGTGAAATCCTGTAATATTGAACAGAGTTGGAAAAGAATTGGGATGTTTCCAATGGTGGAGGAGTCTAGCTAGAGGGCATAGCCTCAGAAGTCTCTTTAGAACCAAGATGAGGAGGAATTTTTTTAGCCAGAGGGTGGTGAATCTGTGGAAGTCATTGCCACAGACAACTGTGGAGACCAAGTTGGTGGGTATATTTAAAGTGGAGATTGAGTTCAAGAGTCATGAGGTAATGTTGCAGCTATATAAGACCTTGGTCAGACCCCACTTGGAGTACTGTGCTCTGGTCTGGTCACCTCACTACAGGAAGGATGTGGATATTATAGTGGGTGTAGGGGAGATTTACAAGGATATTGCCTGGATTGGAGAGCATACCGAAAGAGAATAGGCTGAGTGAACTCGGCCTTTTCTCCTTGGAGCGACGGAGGATGAGAGGTGACCTGATAGAGGTGTATAAGATGATGAGGGGTATTAATCGTGTGGATAACCAGATTCTTTTTCCCAGGGCAGAAATGGCTAACATGAGGGGGCATAGTTTTAAAGTGCTTGGAAACAGTTAGAGGGGATGTCAGGGGAAAATTTTATACACAGAGAGTGGTGGGTGTGTGGAATGCACTGCTGGCAATAGTGGTGGCAGCAGATACAATGGGGTATTTTAGGAGCCTCTTAGATAGGTAGATGGAGCTTTTTAGAATAGAGGGCTATGTGGTAGGGTAATTCTAGATTGTTTCTAGAGTAGATTACATGGTCGTTACAACATTGTAGATCGAAGGGCCTGTAATGTGCTGTAGATTTCTATCTTCCATGTTCTATGGAGGTTGACAGGTGCTTTATTAGTAAGGGCATCAAATGTTAAGGGTAAAGACTAGGGAATGGGATTGAAAGGGAAAATAAATCAACCATGAACAAATGGTGGAGGAGATTTAATGGGCTGAATGGCTTAATTCTAGTCCTATGTTCTGTAGTCTTAAATTACAGTCTCTGTCAACAATCTTTTACTGATGCCTGAAGACTTATGAATTACAAGTATGGTACCACAAAGGGAAAGGGATATACTAATAATTCATTACAGATTGGTTGCTGTGATCTCAGTAGTGGATAGCTTTTTTATGGACAAGAATCTGGAACAAAACTATCATATGGATTAGTAAATTATGTCAATACATATTGGCCCTCTGCCTCTTATCAACATTCTGTACATGTTCAGTAACCAGCAAACTTTTTCTAACTTGATTTTTTATGTATTGTTTCACTGATTTCATAGAATTCATTAAGTTCTTCCATGAAGATATTGCATACAGACTTCCAACTGTGTTTGACAGCAATGTAATATTAAAACATTTAGGGTCAGAGGAATAGTGACAGCATACAGTGCCTGTAAAAAGTATTCACCTCTCCTTGGAAGTTTTCATGCTTTATTGTTTTACAACATTGAATCACAGTGGATTTAATTTGGCTTATTTGCCACTGATCAACAGAAAAAGACTTTCTTGTGTTAAAGTGAAAACAGATCTCTACAAAGTGATCTAAATTAATTACAAATATAAAACACAAAATAATTGAATGCATAAGTTTTCACCCCCTTCAGGTCAGTATTCAATAGATGCACCTTTGGCGGCAGTTACAGCCTCGAGTCTGTGTAGATAGCTTTACATATTTGTTCACTGCAATTTCTCCTCATTGTTCTTTACAAAACTGCTCTGTCAGATTGCATGGCATTTGTGAGTGAACAGCCCTTTTCAAGTCAAGCCACAAATTCTCAATTGGACTGAGATCTAAACTCTGACTTGGCCACTCCAGGACATTAACTCTGTTGTTTTTAAGCCATTCCAGTGTAGCTTTGGCTTCATGCTTGGGGTCATTGTCCTGCTGGAAAACAAATCTCAGTTCTCTTCCAGATTTTATCAGGTTTTCCTCCAGGATTTCTTGTATTTTGCTGCATTTGTTTTTGCTGTCTACTTTCACAAGCCTTCCAGGGCCTGCTGCAGTGAAGCATCCCCACAGCATGATGCAGCCACCACCGTGCTTCTTGGTAGGGATGGTGTATTTTGTGTTTAGTCTGATGGCCTAGAAGTTTGGTTTCATCAGATCATAGAACCTTCTTCCAGCTGACTTCAGAGTCTCCCACATGCCTTCTGGCAAACACTAAACAAGTTTTCATGTGAGCTTTTTTCAACTGTTATTTTCTCTTTGCCAATCTCATAAAGCTGCTACTGATTGTATGTCCATGTAAGTTATGTCTCCCACTTTGTCTTCACTAACTTTCTTATCTCCTTAAATACCTCAGTAAGATTTCTGAGACATGATGTTCCTTGCACAAATCCATGCTGACTCCTCTGAATCAATCCTGCCTTTCCAAGAAAACATAATCTTTGGCACTTTGCAGCCTTCAGATCTCAATACCGAGTTCAATAGTTTTAGACAGCCTGGTTTCCTTTTCCTTCTTATCACCTTAACTGTTGATGATAAGGTCCGGGAAATTTGCAGAAGATTATCCGAGGACATTCAAAAATGCACTGCCTTTCCAATGAGAGCCAGTTTACCTGTGTGAAAATTGAAATTCCATTGCAGCAGAAATGTAAACAGAGATAACATATAAGCAAACATATGGAGAGAAGAGTGAATGAAAGTTTGCCATTAACTTCACCAAAGTTGGTTGCAAACACAATACTCTTTCAGCCTGTGAAAGGAGCCTGGTGGAGATCAATATACATAGTGTCAACACTAGCAGAAATACAGAATCTTATCAATGCACTTCTTTCGTCGTCCAAGGTCAGAAGAAGAGGAAAGATTACAGATCCATTCTTCCCCAATGTAGATCTATAAACCTTTCCCTGGCAATACTTCACTTGTTAATGTTGCGTAACTGCTGTCAGTTGTAAACACTACAACCTGACCAGCAGTTCAGACAACTTTGATATTATGTGAAACAAAGAATGTACTGGGTACCAAAGGATAGATTTCTGAGTCAATCATTACCAGCAGTTCCAGTGTGCAGCGTGGAAGGCAGTTCCTATTGCACGGCAATGTCACAGTATTTACATTGCAACCTCAGTTTACAGAAAATAGCTGCCTGGCGTCTACCGCTTTTCACTTTTACTCTGCCTAAAATATTCTGAAATTTAGGTTTTTTCCAGTAAGAGTTGGGCCACAATTTGATAAAATTAACCAGTACAACTTTCTCTATGGACTCCTCCAGGAAAGAGGCTTGTAAAATTAAGGGAGACTCTTTACTACAATGGTTAATGAATGCAGTGCCCTTTGACTTAGCTCTCTGTAGGGTTGTTATGGATTCAATACAATGCAAGTCAGGTTGTTCTGAAAGGAATTCTGATAAATCGAATAGCACAAAGCTATCCCTTCTTCACAGAATACCCATATTGAGGATCTGCAAAGAACTTCTTTTCATTCAAACAGTTGTTGTAATCTGGAAGATTTTACCTAAAAGAGTGACAAAAGCTGATTCCACAGACTATTTTAGTAGGGAAGTGGATAAGGTATTTTAAATAGGAGAATGTTATTTGCAGGCATAAAACAGGGTCATCGGAACAAATGTTTTCCAAAGAGCCAGTACAGGCATTGTAGGGTGAGGGGATTGTGTACTTAAAAGTTTCCGTTGATCTTATAATATGTTTCTAGTTTTTGATCTAGTTGGAAAATATGATGAGTTACACAGATTTCATGATCACGAAGCAGATACCACTATTAAGATAAAGATTTGGGGGAGTGTGTGTGTGTGTGTGTGTGTGTGTGTGTGTGTGTGTGTGTGTGTGTGTGTGTGTGTGTGTGTGTGTGTGTGTGTGTGTGTGTGTGTGTGTGTGTGTGTGTGTGTGTGTGTGTGTGTGTGGCCAAGTGGTTAAGGCGTTGGACTAGCAATCTGAAGGTCATGAGTTCAAGCCCCAGCTGAGGCAGCGTGTTGTGTCCTTTGTTCCAGTCCACCCATGGGTACCAGAAAAATGCTGGGGGTTAACCTCACAATAGACTAGCATCCTATCCTGGGGGGGGGGGGGGGGGGAAGTCTTCTCATACTCTCAGTCGCTTCACACCATGGAAACCGGCATAAGCGCTGGCCTGATGAGCCTATAAGGCTTGGGACAGAGTTTAACTAACTTTAACTTTGCGCCTGAGCAAATGGAAGGATTGGAAAATGATTTAGGGAATAACAAAATGACAGAGAAGAAATTGCAAATGGGGGGGGGTGAGTGGGAGGTGAATTCAATGTCAAATCAAGCACAGAAAGAGTAAGAATTTGAAAAGGAAAATCCAGATTCTCTAAATTACCTCAGGAAAAATTGACAATTTAAAAGATTTAACTCCGTGGTATCAATTTCTTCTCTTCCTTCATCAGTTCCAGAAAGTTGTTTGCTGGAAAGGATCCCTGTCTCCCAGCAGCACTGATCTTATTAGCTGGCTTAACAACCAGAAAAAAAGAATAGGGAGGGAAAAATTGCATATTTTTCTTAAATATTTTAAACATTTTATTGAAAGTTAAATTGATATTGAACTGTATAAGGTTATGACAAAAGCTGAAATAAGCTTTTTAATAATTATATTTTAGAAAATATATCTGAAGGGTTTGCACTGCACACACACAATTATTTTTTGAGATGAATCGAAGTAGTAATTATGTCTTGATAGACCAATGAAGTCTCACTTAGATTTCATTGTACTGTAAAAACCTGGAATTTCGTGAATTAGTTAATTTATTTTGATTATAATGGAGAAAGCTGAAAATTAGAACCCTCCTGCCAAGATGGGCTTAAATACAGTAACATCTAAATTTATGCAATTAGCCATGCATGTACCAAAATGACAAACACTGAAGGTTTACCCAGTGGTTGGAATAGTATAACTAAAAGGACTTGAAGCTAAGATGAAAAGAAACAGTATGCAAGTTGGAAATACATGAACAAACTCTGGTTCCTGCAAGATGGCAGTGCATTCAATTGCAGCGGCTTCCATGGGTCAACAAAAGATACTATTGTCCTTTTTAAATGTATTTTTTTTATGATTACTAGATCCTGCTAGACTTTAAATACTTAAAGTATGTCTACTCTACCTCATCAGCAATTCGTTCTTTAGTCCAAAAAATGAAGGATCTGTGCATCGTCCTGCTGCCTGCCTCGATAGAGCTGTGCAGACCCACAGCGAGTGACCATCTTAGTTGCTTTTCTTCTGATCGGATGACCCTGTTGGACATTGTTATTGTGGAGTGCTGCAAGTTCGATTCACTGATTTATTGGCAGAGAGCAGGGGCGACCGGCAGGGGAACTGTGTGGCTTTGGTTGTAGCGAGGACTAGGCCCCAAGTCTTGCTGTCACCCATTTACAGCTGCATGGAGAGAGGCACCAGAGGTGGTGTGGCACAGCGTCCAAGCGTCCTTCAGCCCGACCCCTATGTTCACTTGGCTGTAGACAAGCTGTATTGCGGTCTATTGCTGACTTCTGCTGCATTCATGCTTCAGGTCTGGGTTTTTTTTTTGCGTGGCGGTATTTTACTGATATCTTTATGTGCTTGCTATCTTGTAAGTTCTGTGTGTGACAGTTGGTACTGTGCTTTGCACCTTGGCCCCCGAGTAATGCTGTTTTGTTTGGCTTTATTCATGTATGGTTGAATGACAATTAAACTTGAACTTGAAATGAAGAGAGATAATAATAACCCAAAATGAGCGTATAATAAGATGTCTTTTTTTGATAGTTCATTTAAACAAATGTGTGTCTACAACATGGACCCTGAAAACTAATGATTGTGATATGTGAAAATGAGGATTGCATAGAATTGAAGAATTACACCAGCATTTACAATAGCGGAAGAAGAATGTCACAAGGAAACTATTATTGAATCAAGGAAGAGACCTAATATAATTAATGTAAGCAAAACAGCAGCAGCGATGAAATCAGTGGCATCTAATCTGAAAAAAGAGAAAATCTACAGATGCTGGAAATCCAAACAACACACACAAAGTGCTGGAGGAACTCAGCAGGCCAGGCAGCATCTAATGGAAAAGAGAACAGTTGACATTTCGGGCTGAGATCCTTCAGCAGGACTGGGGAAAAAAGGATGAAGAGTCAGAGTAAGAAGGAAGAAGATCAAGGTGATCAGTGAAACTGGGGGGGGGGTGGAGAGTGTGGAATGGAGGGGTGAAGTGAGCTGGGAAGTTGATTGGTGAAAGAGATACAGAGCTGGGGAATGGGGTATCTGATAGGAGAGGACAGAGGGCCAAGGAAGAAAGAAAAGGGGGAGGAGCACCAGAGGGAGGTGATAGGCAGGCAGGGAGGTAAGGTGAGAGAGGGAAATAGGAATGGGAAAAGGTGGGAGGGGGAGCATCACTGGAAGTTCAAGAAATTGATGTTCATGCCATCAGGTTGGGGGCTCCCCAGAGGGAATACAAGATGTTACTCTTTCAATTTGAGCATGGCCTCATCGCAGCAGTAGAGGAGGCCATGGACTGACATATTTGAATGGGAATTGGAAATGCACAGCCACTGGGAGATCCCACTTTTGCTGGTGGGTAGAGAGTAGGTGGTTAGCAAGGCAATCTCCCAATCTATGTCAGGTCTCGCTGATATACTGGATACAGTAGGTGACCACGACAGACTCACGGGTGAAGTGTCACCTCACCTGGAAGGACTGTTTGGGGTCCTGAATGGTAGTGAGGGTGGAAGTGTAGGGGCAGGTGTAACACTTGTTCTGCTTGCTTGGGTAAGTACCAGGAGGGATATCAGTGGGGAGGGATGAATGGACAAGAGAGTCACATAGGGAGTGATCCTTGTGGAAAGTGGAAAGTGGGGGGGTGGAAAAGATGTGCTTGGTGGTGGGATCTCGTTGGAGATGATGGAAATTATAGAGAATTATGTGCTGGACATGGAGGCTGGTGGGGGTTAGGTGAGGACAAGAGGAACCCTATCCCTGTTGGGGTGGTGGGAGGATGGTGTGAGAGCAGACATGCACGAAATGGAAGTGATGCAGTTGAGGGCAGTGATACTGGTTGAGAAAGGGAAGTCCCTTTCAGAATCAGAATCAGGTTATTATCACCGGCATGTGATGTGAAATTTGTTAACTTAGCAGCAGCAGTTCATTGCAATACATAATATAGAAGAAAAAAAACAAAATAAAATAATAATAATAATAATAATAATAAATAAGTAAATCAAATACAGTCTACGTATATCGAATAGATTAAAAATCATGCAAATAAACCCCAGAAATACTATATATTAAAAAAGCTGAGGTAGTGTCCATGGGTTCAATGTCCATTTAGGAATCAGATGGTAGAGAGAAAGAAGCTTCTTCTTTGAAGAAGGAGGACATCTCCTTCGTTCTGGAATAAAAAGCCTCATCCTAAAAGCAAATGTGGTGGAGATGGAGGAACTGAGATAAGAACATGGCAATCTTACAAGTGACAGGGTGGAAAGAGGTATAATCCAGGTAGCTGTGAGTGTCCATGGGTTTATAATAGACGTCAGTAGATGAGGTGACTCCAGAGATAGAGACAGAGATTGAAAAAGGGGAGGGAGGTGTCAGAAATAGACCAGGTAAATTTGAGGGCAGGGCAGAAGTTGGAGACAAAGTTGATGAAGTCGACAAACTCAGCATAGGTGCAGGAAGCAGCACCGATGCACTCACAATGTAGAGTAGGAAACGTGAGGGACTGATGCCAGTGTAAGCTTGAACGTAGACTTCCGTGTAGTTGACAAAATGGCAGGCATCGCTGGGACTCATGTGAGTGCCCATGGCTACATCTTTTGTTTGAAGGAAGTGGGAGGAGACGAAAGAGACATCATTGAGAGTGAGGACAAGTTCCGACAGACAGAGGAAAGTGGTGGTTGGGTCTGATGTCCAGAAAGAAACAGGGAGCTCTGAGGCCTTCCTGGTAGGAGATGGAGGTGTATAGGTACTGGACATCCATAGTGAAAACAAGATAATTGGGGCCCTGGAACTTGAAATCATTGCAAAGATCAAGAGCATGTGGAAGTGTCACAAATGTGGGTAGGAAGAGACTGAACCGGGGGGATAAAACTGAGTTGAAGTCTGCAGATATAAATCCCGTGGGGCAGGAACAAACAGAGACAATGGGTCTTCCTGGACAGGCAGGTTTGTGGATCTTCCATAGCAAGTAGAAACAGGAGATGAGGGTTGCGGGAACTATGAGGTTGGTGGCAGTGGATGGGAAATCCCCAGAGTTAATATGGTCGGTGATGACAATGGCCTGGGATCCTGTTCGAGGGGTAAGTTAGAGGTGTGGGACTGTTGTCACTGGGCCTCAGCAATGTACAGGTCAGTTTGTGCCCCAGTGATTTAAAAGGAGTAGTTGAGAAGATTGCAAAAACTTTAATTATGAATTGGTGCAGTGTGGTGAACTACGTATACCTGTCTGGACACCCCCCCCCCCCTGCTGACTGTGGCTCCTCCCACAGACCCACCGCGGTATAAAGGCGATTGGAGCCACAGACCCTTCCTCTCAGTCTCTGGGATGTCGTGTGATGGTCACTTGCTGCTTGCGCTTTCTTCCAGCCAATAAAAGCCTACCTTAATCCACGTCTCAGAGTTATTGATGGTGCATCAATTTTATTGGCTGGAAGTTTTAAAACATGGAAAGCATTTTACGTCCGGAAAAATTGGACATTGATCCTCAAGACTCAGAAGCAGCTCTTGCCTTTGAACTCTGGCTTGCATGCTTCCTATCATACTTGGAACAGATTCCCATGACTGAGCCTGCTATTATGCACAGAATCCTCCTTTCGAGGGTCACCCTGAAAGTTTACTCCCTTATCAGGGACCTGCCGACCTACCAAGGGGCACTGGATGCCCTCAAAAGACAGTACCTACGGCCGGTGAACACCGTCTACGCAAGACATCGCTTAGTGACGCGGTGACAGCAAACCGGCAAGTCAAGTGGGGAGTTTCTCCGAGCCCTACAGACACTCATGCGGGCCTGTGACTGCAGGGGACTGACGGCAGAGCAGCATACGGAGCTTCTGGTATGAGACGCCTTCGTTACAGGGATCAGGTCAGTGTACGTGCGCCAGCGGCTGCTGGAAAATGCCGATCTTACCTTATGCTTGGCAATCGAGATGGCCGACACGCTGGAGGCTGCCCTGCACAACGCTGATGCTGTCCAGCTGTGCGATCCCCCGCCGGTTCCGTGGATGCTGCAGACCCCGCCACCCGAGAGTGAATCGACCTCGGCTGCTGCCAGTCGCAAGTCCGTGCAGTGTTACTTCTGCGGACTCGAAAAGCACCCCCAAAAATGCTGCCCAGCCCGAGAAGCGACCTGCTCCAGCTGCGGGAAGAAGGGCCATTTCACCAAGGTCTGTAAGTCTGAACCACGAGCAGGGTCGGGCAGCGCCACATGCGAGGCATGGGGGCGGCCATCTTTGACAGTGCTACCTCGCCCCACCTCTGACCCACAGGTGTTTACCGGGCACCAAGATGGCGGTTCAACTCTGGCCTCCGTAACCCTTGACTAAAGCACCCTACATCAGCTTGCAAGGTCAATGATGTACATCCTGGTGGAGGGGCACAGGACTAGTTGCCTGTTTGACATGGGCAGCACTGAGAGTTTTATTGACCCGGACACGGTGCAACGCTGCGGACTCGTGACACGGCCAGTAAGCCAGAGGGTCACCATGGCTTCTGGGTCACATTCCACAGACATCCGGGGGGTTGTGTAGCAACATTGGAGGTGCAGGGCACAGAATATTGGGACTTTGCGCTACTGGTCATGCCTCAACTGTGCGCCTGTGCTATTGGGGCTGGACTTCCAGAGCCACCTAAAAAGTGTGACTATGGCATATGAGGGGCCCCTCCCACCACTCACTGTCAGGAACCCTCAGTATTGTGGGACTTCGTCATATACCCCGCTACTGACCACACACACACACACACACACTGACCCGCACATCCCACCCAGCACCATGCCGACAGCTGCGCTACTAACACCACTTGCAGCCTCTCCACCCTCAGGATCCCTCCCCCACCACTGTTCGCCAACCTGACCCCCAACTGTAAACCTGTGGCAATTAAAAGCAGGAGGTACAGCGTGGGGGACAGGGACTTCATTCAGTCAGAGGTGCAGCGGCTGCTCAGGGAGGGGATCATTGAGCCAAGCACAAGTCCTTGGAGGGCCCAGGTGGTCGTTGTTCGGACCGGGCAGAAAAATAGGATGGTTGTGGACTATAGCCAGACCATCAATAGGTTCACGCAGCTTGACGTGTACCCCCTACCCCGCATCACGGATATGGTCAACCAGATAGCTCAGTACAAGGTGTACTCGACCATAGATCTGAAATCCGCTTATCACCAGCTCCCCATCTACCCAGAGGACCGCCCCTACACCGCCTTCGAGGCGGGCGGCAGGCTCTATCACTTCCTGCGCGTCCCCTTCAGTGTCACAAATGGTGTCGCTGTCTTCCAGAGGGAAATGGACCGGATGGAAATGTGGTCCCAACTGAAGGCCACATTTCCCTATCTGGATAACATCACCATCTGTGGTCACGACTGGCCGGATCACAACACCAACTTCCAATGATTTTTCCAAGTGGCCAAAGCCCTGAACCTTACTTATAACAGGGACAAGTGTGTGTTCGGAACCACCCGACTCGCTATCCTTGGTATGTCGTGGAGAACGGGGTCATTGGCCCTGATCCCGGCTGTATGCGCCCCCTGTTAGAACTCCCTCTTCCCACCACTCTCAAAGCCCTCAGATGGTGCCTGGGCTTCTTTTCCTATTACGCCCAATGGATCACTCACTACGCAGACAAGTCCCGCCCCCCAGTCAAGTCTACCACATTTCCCCTCTCTGCCGAGGCCTGCGCGGCCTTCAGCCGCATTAAAGGGGACATTGCCAAAACAATGATGCATACGGTGGATGAGACCATTCCCTTCCAAGTAGAGAGTGACGCCTCCGATTTCGCGCTGGCTGCTACCCTCAATCAGGCAGGAAGGCCAGTAACATTCTTCTCTCGTACCCTCCAAATTCGGCACTCTGCGGTGGAGAAAGAAGCCCAGGCCATAGTGGAAGCTATTAGGCACTGGAGGCACTATCTCGCCGGCAAAAGGTTCACCTTGCTGACCGACCAGCGCTCAGTTGCGTTCATGTTCAGCAACCAACAGCGGGGCAAAATCAAAAATGATAAAATTTTGAGGTGGAGAATTGAACTCTCCACCTACAACTATGATATCCTGTACCGGCCTGGAAGGCTCAATGAGCCCCCTGATGCCCTATCCCGGGGAGCGCGTGCCAGCGCACAGCTCGACCAGCTATACGCCCTCCATGCACATCTTTGCCACCCGGGGGTCACCCGATTTTACCACTTCGTGAAAGCCTGGAACCTGCCTTACTCCCTTGAGGACATCAGGACGATGACCAGGGACTGCCAAGTCTGCGCTGAGTGTAAACCGCACTTCTACCGTCCTGAAAAGGCACAACTTATCAAGGCCACCCGCCCCTTTGAGCGACTGAGTGTTGACTTTAAGGGCCCCCTTCCCTCCACCGACTGCAATGTCTACTTTCTCAACATTATCGACGAGTACTCGCAGTTCCCCTTTGCCATCCCCTGCCCTGACATCACTGCCACGTCCATCATAAAAGCCCTGCGCCAGCTCTTCACTCTGTTCAGATATCCCTGCTATATCTACAGTGATAGAGGGTCCTCCTTTATTAGTGACGAGCTGCACCAGTACCTGCTAGCTAGGGGCATTGCTACTAGTAGGACCACGAGCTATAATCCCCGGGGAAATGGACAGGTGGAGAGGGAGAATGCCACAGCGTGGAAAGCCACACTTTTAGCCCTTAAGTCAAAAGGGTTGCCAGTCTCTCGACGGCAGGAGGTCCTCCCTGAGGCACTCCACTCTATCCGCTCCCTGTTATGTACGTCCACCAATGCCACCCCTCATGAGCACCTATTCTCTTCTCCCAGGAAGTCTGCCACTGGGACCACCCTACCGGCTTGGCTGATGTCCCCAGGGCCAGTGCTGCTCCAGAAACATGCGCAGAGCAATAAATACTCCCTGCTGGTCGAGAGGGTTCACCTACCTCATGCGGACCCCCAGTATGCTTACATGGTCTTACCTGATGGGCGGGAGGACACGGTCTCCATCCGCAACCTGGCGCCCGCAGGAGCAGCAGACCACTACCCCGAACACTCCACGGTAACTATGGACCCTGTACCTGAGGTGACGCCATGCACACCAAGCCCTACACAGACTCCTCATAACACTCCCATATCGGGCACCTCGCACACGCATATACCAGGCGCCTCGCACACGCATGAGGGATCACTGACGCCTAGTGGGCTGACACCTCCTGTCAGGCCGGAACCAGCGCAACCACTGGCACCTGTGCAATCACAGCCGGTGCTACGTAGATCGCAGCGACAGATTCGACCACCTGATAGACTTAACCTGTAAATATACTTGTAAGAACCTTCGCCCCATGAGGACTCTCTTTTAAAACAAAGGGGGGGTGAATGTGGTGAACTACAGATACCTGTCTGGACATGCCCCCCCTGCTGACTGCTCCTGTGACTCCTCCCACAGACCCCGGTATAAAGGCGATTGGAGCCACAGACCCTTCCTCAGTCTCTGGGATGTCGTGTGATGGTCACTTGCTGCTTGTGCTTTCTTCCAGCCAATAAAAGCCTACCTTAACCCATGTCTCAGAGTTATTGATGGTGCATCATGCAGTTCCTTTAAGAAACTGTCATTTCTTTAAGAAAAATGACCGGAAAAACAACAATTAATGGACCGGTTAATCTAATAGCTGCAGTTAGTGATATTACAAAAATATAAAATAAAGTATACAGTTTGTGTGCATCTTGAATTTTCTTTCAGCTGAATAATTTTGAAGAGTATCTGAAGCAGTAGGGAGATCCATATGAATGTCATTTATAAGAACTTATAGAAGACAACTAGAATGTTTGTCATAGGAAAAATTACATGAATTATAATTAATAGCAAGTTATTGATTTGATAAGGAAATAGTTTATTGGCAGGAATAGAGAAACGTTACATGTGTTCTGCAAAATATTTAGTTGGGTCCTCAACTATTTACAGAGAAGTATATGCAAGCTTCTAATTTTTGGGCATTTTAAGTTTCTCATCCTACTCAGATACTTTGAATAACTCACCTACACAAGTTTCATTTCCCAAGAAGGCCAACAGGTCAAAGAAAAGCATCATCGTTTAGTTGCACTGTTTGTGACATTCCAGGAATTGTTGAACAATTTCAGATTTAACCATAGCTCGAAATTGGCAGCTACAAACAATGCTTTTACTGTTCCCATTTACAGGTTTTTTGGGTCCAATTTTAGTTTCTCGTCTTGTTCCCCTCTCTTTGTGCCTTGCAGTATCATTTAATCCTATCCTCCTTCCACAGTAGAAATGTGGCATGTCCCATTGACCCTTACCAAGTTTTTATTGATGCATCATTGAAAACATCTTATCTGGGTGCAACTGGTCTGAACATGACCACAAGAAACCACAGAGAGTTGTGGACAAAGCTAGGAACATCACAGGAACCAGCCTGCACTCTGTGGACACTCTCTGTAATTCTTGCTGATCAGTAAAGCAGAAAGCATAATCAAAGATTCCACCCACTCTGGATATTCTCCCTTTGCCCCTCTCTCATCGGCCAGATGATACAAACTCCTCAAAGCACGTACTAGAAGGCTCAACGACAGCTTTCACTCTGCTTTTGCAAGACTATTCACTGGTTCCCTTTTCTGTCACTTCTTCATCTCACTGCTTTCCCTGCCTCAGTAAGTCTTTAAACTTGATATATCTGATTACATCCAGTAACAATAAATCTGTTTATTCTTCCTTCTCAGATGCTGGAGCTCCCTAGTAGGAGTTGACTATGCTGTGACATTGCAATAGAGAAGTGTCTCTATTGTGATCTCCACACTGTCGCTCAATAATAAATAAATAAATAACTGAAGGCACTTGTTGGTCATTCAGTACTTGGTGCGATCCTGAAGCAACAGTACCACACAATTAGAACTTAGAGTTTTATATGCCTTTAGGAGATTAACATCAAGCTTGTATAACTGGCAGTTGTACCAGTGAAGAACATTCATGGTGAGATTTGACATAGAAATTGCATTTTTCCTTATAATTGGTTACGTAGAGCTGAGATAGTAAAATATTTATCTTGTGTGTGCCTATTTTACCTTCAAAAATAAGGTCTGGATCTCATTCCCTGTTCCACACTAAAAATAATATACAATTTAGGTTGGACTTCCAGGCTCCCATTCTGTCTACCTAAATTTAGCAGGCATTTTATCTAAGCAAGTAAAATGCCTTAACTCTTGCATCTTATTCACCAATTTTAGAAAAGTCATTGTTGGAAAAGCAAGAAAGAAGCATTTCTAGAGATCAGAAGTTCAAAGTTCAAAGTACATTTTTTATTTAAGTATCTATTCTTGTGTGGTTCTTTAAGGTTGTTAAAACCATGAGGGGGTTGGTGGGGATAAGCTCCCAATACCTATTAAGTGCTCCCAATGGTGTGCAGCTCCTGGCTACTAAGCCCAGTGGAACTGCTTCTACTGACAGGAGCACCCATGTTTGAGGCATGCTTATGTCGATTGCCTGTGAGGAGAATCCCCATTAGTCTGTAGTCAGTTTCTGGGTGTCAATATCTCAGAGGATCTACCCTGGGCCCAGCACATTGATGTAATCACAAAGGAGGCACTCCAGCAGCTCCACTGCGGTAGGAGTTTGAGTCGATTTGGTTTGTCACCAAAGACTCCTGCAAATTCTTACACATACCCTGGAGAGCACGTTGACTGGTTGCATTACACCCTGCCATGGACACCACCGTTTGTAGGATTACAAGCAGCTGCAGAGGGTTGTAGACTCAGCAGCTCCATCATGGGCACAGCATTCCCCACCACTGAGGACATACTCAACTCAAGATGGTAAAATCCATCGTTAAAGACCCTCGCCCTCTAGGACATACCTTCTTCTCATTACTATCATCTGTGGGGAGGCACAGGAGCCCGGAGACACACACTCAACTTTCTCCTTTCTGCCATCAGATGTGTGCTTCAGTTAGGAGCCATTTTTGAAAGCTTTCTTCAAAGATCCTACAATCCTTTCTTCCATATATTTCACCAAGTTAAAATGAATCAACTTCCTTATTTAGTCCTCCCAGTCTTCTTGTGCAACAAGCTCACCTTCCAAGCAAATAGTCCAGTGTAACAATCTTTGTAACAATGCTATCCTTTCTAGGTAAGGAGACCAAACCCGTATACAGAACTCTGAGTGAAGCTTCACCTAGCTCCTGTACAATCGTGATATGTTTAGTCCTGTATCTAAAACCACTTTGAATAAAGGTCAGTGGCAGGCTTTCCTTAATGTTACTTGTATCTTTCAGCAACACCTGGGTCTCTTTCAACTTCAACATTTCCCAATTCAGCAACATTTAAAATGACTGTTTCTTGTAGAGAAATAGATTACTTCATTTTTTTTCACATTATATTACACCTGCAATTTCCTTGCCCCGTTATTTGCCTTGTCTTTATCCCCTTGAAGCCTCTTATACATTCACAGTTCCACTGAATTAAATACCATCAACAAACTTGGAAGTAATGACACTTAATTCCCTCTGCAAACTTTGTTAGAACTCATTGGGTCCTTCTTGTAATTTAAACTTTTAAACTAGCACTAAATTCCTTCAGTTCCTTGTAATCAGTGGATCTCTCTAGATCGTGAAGGAAGGTCTCCAGATTACCCTATATATCCTCCATCACTAACACACCCTTACTGCAAAGTACTCCACCATACAAAAACTACTTCACTGCTCAGATGCTACCCTCCCTTACCGAACTCAACAAAGAGTACGTGTAAGGGAACAGCACCACCTACAGGTTCCTCTTGGAGTGACACACTGCTGGCTGAAGCACACTACCATTCCTTTGGGGTTCAAATGCCGCCTAGTGGCACTGTATACTGTAAGTCTCTTTACCACCAAAATACAGAGGTTTAAGAAGATGACTTCTCACCAACTTCTTGTACAATCATAGATGAACAATGAATGGTGCACTTGCCAGGAACTTCACATCCAACTAAATAATATTTTTTTGTTAGAGTTAATTTATTGCTTTTACACTCACATTGAGAAAAGTGGACATCAAATCAAAAACAGCTGCTGTTGAATCTTTGCATTCAAATAACAAACAAACAAAATACACGTTTTAGGATTTTAAAACAAATTGTTACAGTTACCAAAATTGGTTATCAACAAACATGAGGAAATCTGCAGATGCTGGAAATTCAAACAACACACACAAAATGCTGGTGGAACACAGCAGGCCAGGCAGCATCTATAAGGAGAAGCACTATCGACCTTACAGGCTTCAAGTCCTGACGAAGGGTCTCGGCCCGAAACGTCGACAGTGCTTCTCCTTATAGATGCTGCCTGGCCTGCTGTGTTCCACCAGCATTTTGTGTGTGTTGTTCGTTATCAACAGTCATGTTTGTAAACCGAAGTCAAAAAATGTATGCTTTTGAAAAGATTTTACCCACTAACATTCAATAGCACACAGTATATCAAAACAAAATCAGTAAATAGTAATGTACTGCTACACAGGTAGAAATACCATTCTGTGAAGTCAGATTGTGTCTTCACAGTTTGGATGGTAACATAACAGAATGGATCATGATCTCCTTATAAAACGTGCAGTATTAATCCTTTTAACTTTGGAACTCAAATTAGCAGACTCCATGAAAGTTGATCCACTTCTCTAAATTATTACTACCCAAAGTAAACTCAAACTCTCTCTCTATGAAATTAACTCAATAAGTTGCTGCTATTTACTTCCAACTATTTAATAAAAGTTCTTGTTGAGTACTTCTCCTTCGATTCACTACTTGAGCAAGAAATTAAGTGACAATTGCCAGTAAGTTGGACAGTTACACTAAACAATATTTTAAAAAGTTCAAAGTAAATTTATAATCAAAGTACACATATGTCATCATATATAGCATTGAGATTAATTTCCTTGTGGGAAATACATCCATAATAAAATAATACCAAAATAGAACCGATGAAGGATCACATCATCTTGGGCATTAACAGTGTGCAAAAGACAACGTTCTGTGCAATGCGAATACAAAAAGAAATAATAATAAACAATAGTTAATCAATAAATATCAAGAACATGAAATAATGAGTCCCAAAAGTGAGACCATAGATTGTGGGAACATCTCAGTGATGGGGCAAGTGAGGTTCAAGAGTCTGATGGTTGAGAAGTAATAACTATTCCTGAACCTGGTGTTGTGAATCCTGAGGCTCCGGTATCACCTTCTTCCTGATGGTAGCAATGAGAAGAGAGCATGGCCTGGGTGGTGGGTGTCACTGATGATGGATGCTGCTTTCCTACGACAACATTTCATGTAAATGTGCTCAATAGTGGGGAGGGCTTTACCCATGATGGACTGGGCTGTATCCACTACTTTATGTCAGATTTTCTGTTCAAGAGCAGTGTTGTTTCCATAACAAGTTGTGTTGCAGCCAGTCACATGTATAGAGGTTTGTCAAAATTTTAGATGTTATGCTGAATCTAGATAAATTTCTAAGAAAGTAGAGGCGCTGCTGTGCTTTCTACATTATGACACTTGCATGCTGGGCCCAGGACAGGTCCTCCAAAATAAGGACACTGAGGAATCTAAAGTTGCTGACCCTCTCCACCTCTCATCTTCTGATGAGGACTGGCTCATGGACCTCTGGTTCCTTCCTCTTGAAGCCGATAATCAGCTCTTTGTTCTTGCTGACATTGAGTGAGAGGTTGTTGTTGTGGCACCACTCAGCCAGATGTTCAATCTCCCTCCTATATGCTGATCCATCACCACCTTTAATTCAGCCTACAACGGTGCTGTCATCAGCAAACTTGAATACGGCATTGGAGCTTTGCTTAGCCACACCATCATGTGTAAAGTGAGTAGAGCAGGGTCTAAGCACAGAGCCTTGTGGTGCACCTGTTCTAACGGAAATTGCAGGAAGATGATGTAACCAATCCAAACTGACTAGGGTCTGCAAGTGAGGAAATCGAGGATCCAATGCATAAGGAAGTATTGAAGCCAAGGTCCTGAAGCTTATTGATTAGCTTTGAAGGAATAATGGTATTGAATGCCAAGCTGTGGTCGATAATGAGCATATTGATGTATGCATCTTTGCTGTCCAGATGTTCCGGGGTTGAGTGAAGAGTCAATGAGATGGCATCTTTTGTGGACCTGTTACTCCAGTAGGTAATTTGGAGGTTTGGTCCAGAATTGTCACGTTTCCAGTGAGGTGGCTTTCTGGAGATCGTACCTGGACCTCGTCTAACTTTCTTGGTCACCAGACTTGACTGCCTCTCATCTGGCCCTCAGTAGACTGTCACCCAGGGTTTCAGTCTGGAGAAGACTCTGAATCATTTATCCAAAACTGTTTTCATTAAGTCCACGACAACCATGGCAATCAGATCCACAGATGAGTCCTTATATATTTTTCATGTAACTGATCATTTTTTAAAATCATGGGTACAACCCGGAGATTCTAACGGTCAGCTCACTTTTACATCTACTCACTCATCTGTTGTCCACATAGTGTTAAACGTTTGCCTCTTTAGAAATATCATATCTACTGACATAGAATTACATGTACACTATAATCCTTAAGTGTGATGAAAAATTGAATAGCTCATTTAAGGTGTGCTGCTTCACTGGTACTGCGTAGTTTAGGGTTGTGAATAAACTGCTTGTTATATTTCTACCTTCAGAGCTTTAATTGATCTCTTCTGATGGACTGGACAATGCATCACCTTGGCCCCTGCAGCTACACTTACATTTTTGCAGCCAGTAGGTTCCGTCGTTCTCAAGGTGGCCCTTCTACAAGCTGGAAAGGGCATTGATGTCAGGTGCTGAAGCCTGCAGCTTTGACCAGGACCACAAGGATGACAGCTTCCATCAACAAAGTTACCTTGTAAATGGCTCTGATTATCACAGACAATTCAAAACAGATTAAATTAATTTAACTTATTCAAATGTATTTAGAAAGATTTTAAAAGTTCAGTTAAAATCATTAAACTTATGTAAGTTAATTAAAGTAGAGTGAACTCACAAACATAAATGTGAAATGAAGGAAAAATCGGAATCCAAACGTGACTTTTTAATGACGGTCAGCAACCCACATGCGAGTGAGTGGGTTTGCTGTTTGTCTAGCCATTGTTCCTGCCGTAAAGCTAAGACGACAGGTACAAAAGCATTTGCCCCCCAACTCATTCTGATCAAGAACTATCACTGGATTCGGTGGCAAGTCCATTGACAGAGTGATTTGTCAGACGTTCTGGGTTTCACTACCACCACATTTCCAACTTGCACAACACAGCACACAAGTGCTGAAGTCAACGGTGTGCTGAGCATTGAAGGACACAGGAGGAAAAGCACCATTCAATCAGAATCTTGAGGTACACAGTGAAGACCAGCAAGATTAAGAGGAACAGAAGATTGAGAAAGGGAACCAGGGAAAGTCCTGTCAGAATACTACAGCCTCAACGACTAGATGAATAGAGGGTGGGTGGGGGGGGGGGGGGGGGGGGAGATATCAACTGCACAGCCAATAAAACTCTTTCTGCTTGAAGGCTACATTTAATAATAAGTCTTTTGAACTACAGGTCAAAGGAAAACTGATTCATATACTGAAAATGGAGAAGTAAGAAATTGATTTTTCATTGGGACTGGGGAAAGCTGGAAAACAAGTATGCTTTAAGGTACAGTTAAAAGAGAGAGTGGAGAGAACAAAGGGACTGTTTGTGATGCAGTGATCAAGACAACCTGGATGACGCAGATGTTGGTGATATTTGAAAGAAGGTAGTGAAGGCTTGTTATTCATTCTTGATCTGCCCAGAGGAGATATGAATAGAGATGAATAAGAAAAGGGGAAACACCAAACCAATCTATCTAAGATACTCTTAGGTAGGTACATGGAGCTTAGAAAAATAGAGGGCTAGGCAGTAGGGAAATTCTAGCCAGTTTCGAGTGTAGGTTATATGGTCAGCCCAACATTGTGGGCCAAAGGGCCTGTGATGTGCTGTAGATTTTCTATGTTCTATGTTCAAGGTTGGAGCCAAGGCTTTCACCTAGAAAAGTGTTGATATGGACCAACATGGTTCTCAGGAGGAGCAAGGTCAAAATGAGCAGCTTTGCCTATGGCCATGCCGTGTAGTATTACAACATCGTCATCAGAAGAAAGAGGATCCTGCGGAAGGGTCTCGGCATGACACGTTGACTGTACTCTTTTCTACAGATGCTGCCTGACCTGCTGAGTTCCTCCAGCATTTTGCATGTGTTGGTAAGTCCAATCAAGTTCACGAACACCCAATTAATCTTCACTCAATCATCTGAAAATGGATTGAATATGTGCTGGAAAATGATAGCAAGTGGCAATGGTATCTACACAGTGAGGTCCAGCTGGGTTTTATCAGGATGACTCAACCCTCAATCTTGCTATAAGGTTGATCCAAACATAAAGAGAGTGAGAGATAACAACAGTGATTGGTAATAGATAATGTCTTGGGAACAGCAAAGATGACATGTAGCTGGGATGTGGAGAGAAGATGAAGAAAGTGGGAAAAGAAGAAAAGGGAATTTCATTGGAGTCAGATGAGAACAACAGAATCGGAATCAGAATCAGGTTTACTGTCGCCAGCATCTGACATGAAGTTTGTTAACGTAGCAGTAGCAATTCAATGCAATACATCATCTAGCAGAGAGAGAGAAAAAATAACAAATAAAATAAAATATAGTAATGAATGAACAAGTAAATCAATTGCGTGTAGTGAATAGATTTTTTAAAATGTGCAAAAACAGAAATACTGTATATTTAAAAAGTGAGGTAGTGTCCAAAGCTTTAATATCCATTCAGGAATCAGACGGCAGAGGGGAAGAAGTTGTTCCTGAATCACTGAGTGTGTACCTTCAGGCTTCTGTACCTCCTACCTGATGGTAACAGTGAGAAAGGGGCATGTCCTGGGTGCTGGAGGTCCTTAATAATGGACGCTGCCTTTCAGAGACACTGCTCCCTAAAGATGTCCTGGGTACTTTGTAGGCTTGTACCCAAGATGGAGCTGACTAAATTTACAACCCTCTGCAGCTTCTTTCGGTCCTGTGCAGCAGCCCCTCCATACCAGACAGTGATGCAGCCTGTCAGAATGCTCTCCACGGTACAACTATACAAGTTTTTGAGTGTATTTGTTGACATGCCAAATCTCTTCAAACTCCTAATAAAGTATAGCCACTGTGTTGCCTTCTTTATGACTACGTCAATATGTTGGGACCAAGTTAGATCCTTAGAGATTTTGACACCAAGGAACTTGAAGCTGCTCACTCTCTACACTTTTGATCACTCTGTGAGGATGTGTTCCTTCGTCTTACCCTTCCTGAAGTCCACAATCAACTCTTTTGTCTCACTGACATTGAGTGCCAGGTTGTTGCTGTGACACCACTCCACTAGTTGGCATATCTCACTCCTGTACGCCCTCTCATCACCACCTGAGATTCTACCAACAATAGTTGCATCATCAGCAAATTTGTAGATGCGATTTGAGCTATGCCTGGCCACACAGTCATGTGTATACAGAGAGCAGAGGTGCACCAGTGTTGATCGACAGAACATAGACAAATTCTCGGCTTTCAAGGATGGAAAGACACATATTCATGAAAGAAAATCCCACTTCATATTTTCTATATTTAAAATGCAACAAACTGTATTTTCTTAACTTGAGGTTTATGAAATACTTGTTTAGTGGATGGTTTGTTATGCTTTAATAATCGTTACAGGTACGAATAAAGAATTAGCAAGTGCAGCTCTATCAATCACAATAAACCGTGATTGGATTAAAGTGGTAGCCAAAGGCAGTGATACACTATCAGATAATTATCACAGATCATTTGCAAAGATATAATTTCTTAATTGTGGAGCAAATGATTTTTTCATTCACCTTGTTTGCATTGATAATATCTAAGTAATCTGCAAACCAGCATATGGTACAGCACTTATCATCGAACGTACTAGTGGTGTTGCTTAAGTATGTGAGGTAACAATTCTTGTATGCAATACTTGTGCCCAAGGCATGTCCACTCTCCTTTACCTGCGAGAACAGTGTTCTCCCTGCTTATAATGTGCTTTGTCTTCTCATCCTAGTAAAACGGTTCATGCTCAGATACTTTGTACCTGCTGATTCCGTCCTCTCTCTCCTCACATTTGTGTTACTTGCATTTACCTACTTACAGTCAGAATTATTTATGCAGTTATAAATTTGCTTTAGATTTAATTTTAAAGGTAAAAGATGAAAATAAATACTGAATCTTCAAACAAATCACTTAATTATTTAATTGCCTTCTTTTCATTTTAACCTGAAAGTTATATAAAAAGATCTCTTTTTTTTTCCAAATCATGTAATTTAGTTGGAAATTTTCTTTTAACTCCTTGGGTAAAGGAATTTCCAATTGTGGTTTTTTTTTGTGGAAAGAAATAAATGCCTGAGTCATTAATACCAAATATCTTAAGGGAACTTTTTTTTCCACATTTAAAAAAAGTTTGTAACTATCATGTAGTTTGTTATTGCAGCCAATAGTTCTCGACCCAAATCTTTATTCTGTTCTTTCTCTTTACAAGTAAGGTTAACTTTGGCACAGAATCTACCTGTTCATTCCAAAACTTTGTTCGAGGTTCTTGTTTCATGTGCAATAGGTGAGTGATGTATATGAAGTGAAGTCTTTGAAATGTTGCAACAGCTGAAATAAAAACAGAAAATGCTTTTAGCGAGCCAGTCCCCTATGTGACAATTTATTGACCCTAAATCCACTACGTCCAATAGTTTCCCTTTATTGTCTGTTAAAGAACTGGAGCAGTTTTATCGATCATACATTGCTTTTCTTAAGCAATGATTGATTATCTTATGATTTTCTGAATGTCCACGTGTAACTTCAGAAATGGATTCCAGCAATTTCCCAATGACAGACATTAAGCTAATTGGCTTAACGTTAAACATTGGTAAATTTATTGTTTTCTGGTTTCTGTGTTCCTCCTTTCTCGAACAGGGGCATTACTCTTATAGTTCTCTAAACCAGCTATACATCAGGGAAAATAAAACAAAGTGCTGTAGGAGCTCAGAGAGTCAGGCAGCATCTGTGGAGGGAAGTGGGCTGTCACCATTTTGGGCCATCAGTTTGTATTTTGCTTGAGCCCTTTGTTTAGCTGGAGTTTTAATGTCAGAAATATTGCCCAACGACACCACAATCCTATTCCTGTTCCACTTCTGCTGTTTCTTCACAAATCTGGCTTGCAGTTTTCTTTCTGCATAATACAAATATTGTATTTGCTCTTCAGCCAAAATATCTTTTCCTGCAAGGACATTTCAAACTTCTTTTGTCTAGAACTTCAAAGGTTCATTTTATTATCAAAGTATATGCGCAGAATGCAACTCTGAGAACTTGTTTTATGTTTGAACATGGAACGTAGAATAGTGCGGCATAAGAACAGACCCTTCAGCCCCCAATATTGTGCTGAGCCAACTAAAACAGTAATTAAAGGGCTAACTAAACTCATCTCTTCTGCCTACACAATGTCTACATCCTTCCATTTTCCTCACAATCATGTGCCTGTCTAAATGGCTGTTAAAAGTCTCTAATGCTTCTGCCTCTAGCACCAACTCAGGCAGTGCCTTCATTCCAGACACCCACCACTCTCTTTGTGGAAAAAAAAAATCGCCCTTCACTTCTTTAAGCTTATTCCCTCTCATCTTAGATGCATGCCCTCTGGTATTAGACATTTCAACCCTTGGAAAAAGATATTATGTCTCTCATAATCTTATAAACCTCTCTCAGATCTCCCCTCAGCCTCCGCTGCTCCAAAGGAAATAACCCAAGTTTGTCCAGCCTCTCATTTCAGTAAATGCCAGTATCCTGGTAAACCCCTTCTGCACCCTCTCCAAACCCTCGACATCCTTCCTATAATGGGGCGACCAGAACTGTATGCAATACTCCAGATGTGGCCGAACCAGAGGTTTATAAAGCTGCAACATAACTTCCTGACTTTTGAACTCAATGCCTCGACAAATTAATGTAAGAATGCCAGAAGCCTTCCTAACCATCCTATCGACCTGTATAGCCATTTTCAGGGAGCTTTGAAGTTGAACTCCGAGATCCCTCTGATCATCAACATTGTCAAGGATCTTGCCTTTAACAGTGTGCTGTTCCTTTGCATTTGACCTCCTAAGGTGCAACACTCTACATTTGGCCAGATTAAACTTCATGTGCCATTTCTGCACCTGAGAATTGCAACTGATTTATATCCCATTGTATTCTTTACCAGTCCTCTACGCTATCCACAACACCACCATCCACAGACTTACTAACCCACCCATCTACATGTTCATCCAGATCATTTATATACATCACAAACAGCAAAGGTCCCAATACAGATGCCTGTGGAACACTACTAACCACAGACCTCCAGCTACAAAAACCCTTCAACTACTACCATCTGTCTTTTATAGGCAAGCCAGTTTGGAACCCAAATGGCCAATACATCATGGATCCTATGCTTCTTAATCTTCTGGATGAGCCTCTCGTGAGGGACCTTATGAAACACCTTATTAAAATACACATAGACAATATCCACAGCTCCACCTTCAATTACCCATGTCACCCTGTCAAAACACTGAGTTAAGTTAATAAGACTCGACTTGTCCTGCACAACACCTTGCTGGCTCTCCCTAATTAGGCCATGGTTTTCCAAATGCTCATAAATTCTATCCCTAGGAATTCTCTCCAGTAACTTCCCTATCACTGATGTGAGACTCACAGGTCTATAGTTTCTCCAGAATTATCCCTTGTTCCCTTCTTGATTAATGAAACAATATTAGCTACTCGCCTATCCTCCAGGACCTCACCAATTGTGAGAGAGGGCACTAAGATATTGGTCAAGGCACCGGCAATCTCTTCTCTTGCTTCTCTCAATACCCTGGGGTATATTCCATCAGGTCCTGGGATATATCCACCTTAATCCTCTTTTGGAAACCCAACACTACTCCTCCTTTCCAACAATATGCCCAAGCATATCAGTACACTTAGCACTTAGACTCTCTTTAATCCTACTTGCTAAGGACATTTTATGGCTCCTCCTCACTTTTATAGAACCATAGAACATTACAGCACAGAAACAGGCCTTTTGGCCCTTCTTGACTGTGCCGAACCATTTTTCTGCCTAGTCCCACTGACCTGCACATGGTCCATATCCCTCCATACACCTCTCATCTGTGTACCTGTCCAAGTTTTTCTTAAATGTTAAAAGTGAGCCCACATTTACAACTTCATCTGGGTGCTCATTCCACACTCCACCACTCTCTGTGTGAAGAAGCCTAATGTTCCCTTTAAACTTTTCCCCCTTTACCCTTAATCCATGTCCTCTGTTTTTTTCTCCCCTAGCCTCAGTGGAAAAAGCCTGTTTGCATTCAATCTATCCATACCCATCATAATTTTATATACCTCTATCAAGTCTCCCCTCATTCTTCTATGGTCCAGGGATCCTAATTCCTAATTTCCTAATTCCTTTCTTGAGTTCTTTTCTGTTTTCCTTATAATCCTTAAGGGCTTTGTTTGATTCTAGCTTCCTAAGCTTTACATACATCTCCTTTTTCTTCTTAACTAAATTCATCACCTCTCTTGACTACTAAGGTTCTCTTACCTTACCATCCTTGTCCTTCCTTCTGACTGGAACATACCTGTCCTGTACTCTGTGTGGTTGGTCTTTAAACACCCTCCACATGTCAGATGTGGACTTGTCCCAAAACAATTGTTCCCAATTAGTTCTCCTTGGTTCCTCTTATAATTTGCCCTGCTCCAATTTAATACTCTCCCACAAGGTCACAAATCTATTAGATATTCGATGGCTCTACTTCTTCAGTGCTACAATCACTGCAACCTGCAGCCTGTAATTTCCCTTTCAGAAATGTACTTTTGAAATGTCTAAACAGACTAGAGATTTTACGATCAGCAGGGCAGTCTCAGCCTGAAACGTCAACTGTACTCTTTTCCATAGATGCTGCCTGGTCTGCTGAGCTCCTCCAGCATTTTGTGTGTGTTGCTTGGTCTGTGTTAAACTCACTCTGCAGCAGTTGTCTCACTTTCATGGACTCAGCAACTCATATTCTCTGCACTATTTGTTTACTTTTTGTTTAGTATTTGCACAATTTATCCACTTTTGCACATTGAGTGCTTTTCAGGTGTGTGTGTGTGTGAGAGAGAGAGGGTGTTTGTGTGTGGTTGTGTGTGTGTGTGTGTGTGTGGGTGTGGTAATGTGTGGGGGGTGTCTGTGTGTGTGTGTGTATGAGTGTGTGTGTGTGTGTGTGTGTGTGTGTGTGTGTGTGTGTGTGTGTGTTTAGTGGGTTCTATTGTATTTCTTTGTTTGTGGGTGCCATCAAGAAGATGAATCTCAAGGTTGTACATAGTATGCATAATTTGATGATAAATTTAAACTTCAAATGTTTAGGAGTTTGGGCCTCTTTTCTCCAGAAACTGTTAAATTATTAAAGGGTTAACAGGGTGGATGTAGTGAAGATGTTTCCATTTAAGAGGGAGGCTAGATCAAGGGGCTGCTAATAAATGCAATATGGAATGCAGCAGAATCTGTTTCTCAGGAACTAGAAGTAGTTGAGGGGAAGCTAAGACTGCATTTGGAGGAAACATTAAACTTGAAGATAACTTTTCCCATCAGGTACTCCTGCTCTCGGCACTTAGATTTCCTGTTGGCCTTAGTTTCAGCTGATACCCTGACCTCAGATATCATCCCATGTCCTGTCAAAACATCTATCCTTGAAACAATCTCTCCATTCTGATT
This sequence comes from Hypanus sabinus, assembly GCF_030144855.1. NCBI lineage: Eukaryota > Metazoa > Chordata > Chondrichthyes > Myliobatiformes > Dasyatidae > Hypanus > Hypanus sabinus. The sequence continues at coordinate 25,765,167 of NC_082709.1, forward strand.
AAAATTCAATTGTATAATCTTTATTTATTCTCCAGATCACCCAACAGATTCTCCAGATCATTCACTCCCATTTCTGTGACAAAAGTTGAACCATCCAATTTTCTTCTTTTTCCCAATCTTGAGAAGGTCTCATTCTAAGCTTAATTTCAAGGTGAGTGACTGTGGCCAAGATTCCCCGTCTGATTTTTTTGTAGATTTCAGCACAGTCCACCATGTTATCCTTGCAGTTAATTCTCCAGATGCGTGAATTTCTCTTGCACAACTATCTAACCAAATCCTGTGCAACTCTGTGAATGGTTTCTATGTTTTCTCAGTAACATTACTTCAGGAGGCAACAGTTTATAATCGTTGGTATTGTTGGCTTCACTGTACTGCTCTCCAATGAAACGGTCGTGTACATCAGGAAAACTGTACTACTTCTGCCTCTTCGCATTCAAAAAACATCAAAATCAATGAAATGTCTTTAAAACTTAAATAACTTATTGAACATTTAATAAAACATATAGATGAAAAATTAAGTTATTAAAATATTAAAGCCGAGGCAAATAATTTAAAATGTAACTTACCTTCTGTTTATCTTTCTTTCGGGTAACCATGGAATCTCCAACTGGTGAATGGATAACAGGCACAGGTTCCATTTTTAGATTCCAAAACAAGTCTGTTAGGATTGGTGCTTGACTGTTAGACTCTAGGCTGAGGAATTAAGCTACCAAAATACTGACGGATCAAATAAGGACTTCCACGTTTGTAGGGGAGCCTGTTAACTAAGTCACAGTCTAAAAACTCTCTTCTCATCACTGATGTTACTTTTTCATTATTTATTAATCCAGGTCACCAAGGTTTAACTTTAAAAAAAATCTTCTAAATTTTCCCAAGGCCTCTCTCCACTCCCTGTATTTTTCACCTGCGTTCTGTTTTAACCGAAGGGTTGACCATTCTAACCCTGAAGGTCAGTCTGATATTCAGAAACGCAAGAGATTCTGCAGATGCTGGAAATCCAGAGCAACACACACAGAACGCTGGCTGGGTCAGGCAGCATTTATGAAAATGAATAAGTAGTTGACGTTTCAGGCCGAGAACCTTCTTCGGGACTGGAAGGGAAGGGGAAGAGGCCAGAACAGGAAAGTTTGGGGGAAGGTAAGAAGTACAAGCTAGGAGGTGATAGGTGAAATCAGTGGGTGGGCCAGAGGTATGAAGTAAGAAGCTGGGAGGTGTCGGTGGAAAAGGTAAAGGGCTGGAGAAGAAGGTGTCTGAGAGGAGAGGAAGCTGACCTTGGAAGACAGGGACAGAGGAGGGGCACCAGGGGGAGGTGATAGGCAGGGAGGAGAAGAGAACAGGCAAGAGTGGGTAATGGAAGAAGAGGGAAGGGGGAGGAGGAAAAAATACCAGAAGTTGGAGAAATCGATGTTCATGCCATCTGGTTGGAGGCTACCCAGACAGATCATGAGGTGCTGCTCCTGTAACCTGAAAGTGGCCTCATTGTAGCAGTAGAGGAGGTCATGGACTGAACTGTTACAATGGGAATGTAGATAGGAATTAAAATGGTTGGCTACTGGGAAACGCGGCTTTTTGCAGTTGGAGTGAAGGTGCTTGACTAAGTGGTCTACATAGAGGTGACCGGATACAGAAGACTACCCCAATGGATTTGCAGGTGGAGTGTTGCCTCTTCTGGAAGGACTGTTTGGAGCCCTGAATGGAGGAGTAGTGGTGCGTGTAGCATTTCTTCCACTCACAGGGATCAGTGCCAAGAAGGAGATTAGTGGGGAGAGGCGAATGGTCAAGGGAATCACAGAGGGATGATCACTGCTGAACGCGGAGAGTTTAATTTTCTGTCAGATTGCTTTCAGTTGCTTCCAAGTGTAAATATAGGTTCCACTGACGCTGCCCTGAAGTGAAACAGGCAAGAATTGAATGATGCGAAGCTAGCTGCTCCAAAGTAAAACAGGTCCAAATGTTAGTGTACTTCACCAACATTAGTCACAATTTCCCATATTTTCCTTTGCAAGTTATGTAAGTTTTATTTTATCTTTGAAACTTTTCACTTTCTAAAAAGTACCTTGTTTTCTTTTCCTGTACTCTCTTGGCAGGAAATCAAACTGCTTTTAAAGACTAAGTGCTTTCATCTGATGTGTCATTTGAGAAGGATCTGATTGATAGTAATTCTGCAAAATAAAATCACAAAGGAATTGATTTCCCACCCTTCATTTACTACTTTTATCTCCAAATGACTAGAACAGCTACGTCTTCCTGCGGTTCAAAGCGTTCCAGCTCACGATCCAGCTCAGGACCTTTTTCTGCATTACCTGCAGACTCTATTATCATATTCTCTACATCTAACTCTAAATCATTAGAGACCAAATGCTGAGTCATTTGGAATCCAATTACTAACAGCTTTCTGGGCACAAAACTCCCATCAAAGATTACCTTTTGTTTCCTATTATTGATCCTGACTTTGTCCACTCTCCCTTAGATCCCATTGTATTCCATTGCTGCTGTGCCCAAATTTGAAAAGCTCTTGGAATAACTACTGTGCTTTGCTCACATTAGTAAAAGGCTAATTGGTCATGGTGTGCTTTTCTTGTTATGCAGTCTACTGTGTCTACTGGTACGAGGGGTGATTGATAAGTTCGTGGCCTAGGGTATAAGGAGTCAAGTTTAGAAAACGTAGCACATTTATTTTTCAACATAGTCCCCTCCTACATTTATGCACTTAGTCCAGCAGTCGTGGAGCATACGGATCTTGGAATCTTGGACCTCCAGAAAGTGTCCACAGCAGGGGTGATTGATAAGATCGTGTGTCCTAAGGTAGAAGGAGATGAGTTATACAGCTCTCGTTACATGCACGTGCAGTTCAACTCTTTGAATGATTGTGCAGGAAGTTTGAAGTTAATAACTCATCCCCTTCTACCTTAGGCCACAAACTTATCAATCACCCCTGATGATTTATTAACTGATGAGTTATTAACTACAACATTCTCCGGGACCCTCCCCCCAATAAAAAGTTCTATTATGATACATTCTTTATTATTATATACATCTATACACCTGCTTGTAATGGAAATGATCTAACCATCCAATTATGTGGTGGCAACTCAGTCGATAAAAGCATGCAGACATGGTCAAGAGGTTCAGTTGTTGTTCAGACCAAACATCAGAATGGGGAAGAAATGTGATCTGAGTGACTGACTGTGGAATGATTGTTGGTGCCAGACGGGGCCATTTGATTATCTCAGAAACTGCTGATCACCTGGGATTTTCATGCACAAAGCTCTAGCGTTTACAGAGAATGGTGCGAGAAACTCACCCAGTGAGAAGCAGCTTTTTATTCATTCATTGAGATACAGTGTGGAATAGGCCCTTCTGGGCCTTCAAGCCACGCTGCCCAGCAACACCTGATTTAATCCGAGCCTAATCATGCAATAATTTACATTACCAATTAATGTACGTCTTTGGACCGTGGGAGGAGTCGGGAGCGCCTGGAGGAAACCCACACAGTCACGGGCAGGACGTACAAACTCCTTACGGGCAGCAGGAAAAGAATCATCTCGTTAATGAGAGAGGTCGCCAGTCCAGTTCAAGGTGACAGGAAAGTGAGAGTAACTCAAATGACCACGCACTACAGCAGTGGTGTGCAGAAGAGCATCTCTGAACGCACATGTCAAGCCTCGACGTGGATGGGCTACAGCAGCAAAGATCATGAACATAAACTCAGTGAGCATTTTATTAGGTACCTGATAAAGTGACCACAGAGTGTAATTTAAACATTCAGCCTCAGTAACTCTATTTTTCTGTAGGTGGAAATGTGAAGGGTATATTCAAAGTTACAAGACAAATGTCATCTAAAGCAGCAATAAATTAATTTTGCACTTATATGTAATAATAGCTATTGGCCACTGTGTGGCACTGTTTGCAGTGTTAGACGAGGGGTTTGTTTTCTGTTGAGGTATTTTATTATATTTTATCGTTTTAAAGATACTGATTATAGGTTCTATGCCCGTAGCTTCACCGTTTACTTTTCGTCTTTTTGCCTACAGCCTCCACCCATTTAATAAATTATTTTCCTGCCTAGCCTTGCTGACTTCTGTTTTCCTCTCCCAACTATTTTTAACCTAATGTTTTGTTACGGGTATGTATAAATATTTACAGAAACAAAGCATCTCATAGAACGTAGAACAGTACAGCACAGGAACAGGCCCCTCAGCCCACAGTGTTGTGCCAAACCGATTAAATTAGTAATCAAATGGCCAACTGAACGAATCTCTTCCTCCTTCCGACCTCCAGGTCCATTCACTTCCCTCCCGTTCTTTTGCCTACCTGAACATTTCTTTAAAAAACCCTAATTTATCTGCCCCTGCCACAACCCCCAGGCAGATTCCAGGCATCCTCTGTATAAAAAAAGCCCCTCAGATCCCCTTTGAACTTACCCCCTCACACCTTAAATGCATGCTGCCTGGTATTAAGACTTTTCAACCCTGGGGGAAGACCACTGTCTACTTACTCTGCCTTTGTCTCTCATTATCTTACTAAACTCTGTCAGATCTCCCCTCAGCATCACCGCTCCAGAAACAAAAACAACCTGTTATGTTTTGTAACTCCAGAAACTAATTGAAGGAGCCGGGATACTGGCCCAGTTTGTTTTCTTGTTGTTTAGTGAGGTGTTCATAGATGACGTGATGATGTATGCCATTCATGCTTCTGACATATCGTCCATAGTGCATTATGTAAAGAAACAATGCTTCATCAAACAATATATTTCCAATATTACTCAAATATCAAAAACACAACACAACCTGCTTAGCAAAAGCTGCAACTTAATATAGAATGCATCTCAGCTCAAATATGTAAGGTATTGCTCTCTAGTTATTTTATATACATTTATTGTGAAACAATCTCGTGTTCTAGGGTCTCCTCCGTGGTGGTTTAAGAGTTGACTCTGGGACTAAAGGAAATATTTCTATCATCTCTGAAAACACCTTTCTTCTCTAACAATTGACTCTGCTCTCCTCAACTGATCGATGCGTTTTCTCCAGATGTCATCAGATGTAACCTCCACTAAGTAGGAGAGGGATCTAGTTCTGCCCTTAATCTTTCCAAGTACCTGTTTTGATCATCGCTGTGTTCCCTCACCAGGACTACTTGTCCAGGAATGAAACATCAAACCCCCTTGTTTGAGGAGGCCTCAATCTGTCTCGGCTGTTCGTCCTGCACACATCTTCTGAGACTGGGTTTGAGGGGATCCAAGCGCGAGTGCGAGGGACGACCCAGGAACCGCACAGCTGGTGAGTTGTTGGGTCTGGAGTGTGCTGCATTGCAACATGCAAGGAAGAGATTGGCGAGCTTCTGATTCAGTGTCGGTGCCGTGTGTTCAGCTGACATTGCTTGCAGAGTGTTCATTAGACTCTGGACAAACCTTTCCACCGAGCCATGTGTAACTGGGTGGTACGGTGTAGATGTAATATATCTTATTCCATTCATTTTCAGGAATGACAAACTATTCTGCAACAAACTGTCTGTAAAGGATGTTGGGGGTGGTGAGGGTGGAGTGCCGGGTTAGGGGTTGGCACGGCTGCAGACGCACCCAGCCCTGAGGCACCAGGCAAGGTCATTTGATTCCAAACATTTGGTTTATTAATCATTACAGAATCTCTCTCTGGTCCTTCCCACTCCCTCCCCTCTCCCTTCCCCTTTTCCCAACCATGATTCCCCTCTCCCTGCCCTCTTACCATTTTCAGTCCACAAAGCAGACCCATATCAGAATCAAGTTTATCATCATCCACATATGTCATGAAATTTGTTTCTGCAGCAGCAGCAACAGTGCAATGCAGTACTGTCAGAAATAGTGCCAGGTGCACAGCATGCCCGTAGCAGTGAATATGAATCTATGATGGGAAAATAATGATTATTGAAATATAGTTGACAGCAGAGATTTTGAACCAAATCACTTACCCAAACTCTTTGGCCTTCTACCTTATCTCTTTCAATCTCCTTCCCCTTCTCAGTTCCTTTCTCTCCCTCTTCACATTAAAATTTCAGAAAATGTTGATGGTGTTGTGTGAACCTGCCACCTAATACTGCTTTAGATGTATAACTTTGTTGCTCTTAAAACATGTATAAGCTCTTTTATTATTTTTGTTCTTTTCTCTTGATTTTAAGTGGCACAACACAGGAGAAAAAGAGATACACAAGATATAGAGAGATGACTTGCTTTCTTTCTACCTCTTTTATTCATATCCAATGGGATTCTTAATTGTTCCAAGTTATAATTACAAGTATTTTGTCTCACTTAGTCTATCATTCCTCCCACGTGATTAACTCCCATTAAGGTTTCCACTTTCTTGACATTAAAGCAGATTAAAGAAGTTTAAAGCACAGTTTCATTTCTTGTGAAATGATTGGTCTTTACACTTCACTATCATAATTATCCTAAAATGTATTCAAACTCTGCTCTTAAAGGCATCTTTCCCATTTCCCGCACATCTGCCCTCACCCCATCCGCCCACCACTCCGCTCAGAATAGGGTTCCCCTTGTCCTCATTTACCACCCCACCAGCCTCCGGGTCCAACGTATAATTCTCCATACCTTCCGCCACCTCCAACGGGATCCCACTACCAAGCACATCTTTCCCTCCTCCCCCTCTTTCTGCTTTCCGCAGGGATCGCTCCCTACATGACTCCCTTGTCCATCCCTTCCCACCGATCTCCCTCCTGGCACTTATCCTTGTAAGCGGAACAAGTGCTACATCTGCCTTTACACTTCCCCTCTCACCACCATCCAGGGCCCCAGACAGTCCTTCCAGGTGAGGAGACACTTCACCTGTGAGTCAGCTGGTGTGGTATACTGTGTCCAGTGCTCCCGGTGTGGCCTTTTATATATTGGTGAGACCCGACGCAGACTGGGAGACCGTTTTGCTGAACACTTACGCTCGGTCCACCAGAGAAAGCGGGATCTCCCAGTGGCCACACATTTTAATTCCACATCCCATTCCCATTCTGATATCTCTATCCATGGCCTCCTCTACCGTCAAGATGAAGCCACACTCGGGTTGGAGGAACAACACCTTATATACCGGCTGGGTAGCTTCCAACCTGATGGCATGAATATTGACTTCTCTAACTTTTGTTAATGCCCCTCCTCCCCTCCTTACCCCATCCCTGATATATTTAGTTGTTTATTTTATTTTCCTCTTTCTTAGCCCATCACTCTGCCTGTTCTCCATCTCCCTCTGGTGCTCCCCTCCCCCTTTCTTTCTCCCTAGGCCTCCCGTCCCATGATCCTTTCCCTTCTCCAGCTCTGTATCACTTTCGCCAATCACCTTTCCAGCTCTCAGCTTCACCCCACCCCCTCTGGTCTTCTCCTATCATTTCGCATTTTCACCTCCCCCTCCTACTTTCAAATCTCTCACTATCTTTCCTTTCAGTTAGTCCTGACGAAGGGTCTCGGCCCGAAACGTCAACAGCGCTTCTCCCTATAGATGTTGCCTGGCCTGCTGCGTTCCACTAGCATTTTGTGTGTGTTGCTTCCATTCTACATCTGATTGGCTTCTTCTTCCCCCAGTTGGGTCCCCATTTGTATTTGGACTGGCTTTGTTTACATCAAAAATACTGAAGAAAATGTCACAACATTTAACAATTAAATTCCATGCATTTCTTGCAAAAAGAGACAGCAATTTAATTATACTTATTATCTAATTGTAAACTAGTTGACCAAATAAAATAAGATGATGCCTCTTCTAAAATGCTTCCTTCAATACCCTAATGAGATTGCGCATGGATAATTATTAAAGTCTAACATGTCTGAGATGGAATTTCTCTGGTTATTATTTACTATGTGATTTAGTCATTCAGTGAAGAGACAGCAAGGGGATGTTGGAAATGAAACTGTGATCATACAAGAAATCATAGATCAGAAGGATTACAAAGCATTGGTAGACATCTTACAATCTTGACTCCAGAGTGAGGATTACGAGGTGTGGAACACCTTTTAGTTTAGGAACATCTAGCAGTTTACCATAATATGGACAAACATTCGGCATATGTGAAACATTTAATCTGTGGTGGAGCTTCATAAAAGGTTCGTACCCGTGTCCCTTGATCAATTGCTGATTGCATGGAACTCTACATAAAGAAAGACAGATCATGTGCAGCAGAAACAGTGTGGTGGCAGACAGTGGGCTTTCCCCAACCAGGCTGATAACCTGATAGAACTTCCATAACTTTCCAGGGTAAGTCTTCCATGCTGTCTTCCATGGAGTACAAGATATAGTGAGCAGGAAATTAATATACAGAAATAATTAATATATTAATATATTTTAACAATCAAGATACCTGAAAATTATATTACTATATAGTGAAGTCAAAGTAAAATTTATTATCAGAGTACATGCATGTCACCATGTACAACCCTGAGATTCTTTTTCTGTGGGCATACTAGGCAAATCTATAGAACAGTAACTGTAAACAGGACCAACACACAACAAATTGTGTAAATGCAGATATAAATAAATAGCAATAAGTAGCAAAATAAAAGAGTCCTTGACTGAGTGTAGTTATCCCCTTTTATTCAAAAGCCTGATGGTTGAGGGGGAGTAACTGTTCCTGAACCTGGTGGTGAGAGTCCTGAGGCTCTTGTACCTTCTACCTGATGGCAGCAGTGAGAAGAAAGCGTAGTCTGAGCAATGAGAATCTTTGATGATGGATGCTGCTTTTCTATGGCAATTTTTTACGTAGATGTGCTCAATGGTTGGGAGGGTTTTACCCATGATGTACTGGCCTGAATCCACTACTTTTTGTGGGATTTTGCACTCTAAGGCATTGGTGTTCCCATACCAGGCCATAATATAGCCAGTGAGCACACTCTCCACCACACATCTATCAAATTATGCAAGCAAGAGAAAATCCTGCAGATGCTGAAAATCCAAGCAACACACACAAAATGCTGGAGGAACTCAGCAGGCCAGGCAGCATCTATGGAAAAAGTACAGTTGACATTACGGGACAAGTCCCTTTGGCAAGACCGGAGAAAAAAAGATGAGGAGTAGATTTAAAAGATGGGGAGAGGAGAAAGAGAAACACATGGTGAAACTGGGAGGGGGAGGGATGAAGTAAAGAGCTGGGAAGTTGATTGGTGAAAGAGATACAGGTGTTGTTCCTCCAACCTGAGTGTTGCCTCTTTGCAATCTCATATGGCCTCTTCTATCGCGATGAGGCCACACTCAGGTTGGAGGAGCAACAGCTTATATTCTGTCTGAGTAACTCCAACCTGATGGCATGAACGTTGATTTCTCGACCTTCTGGTAATACCTCCTGCCCCTTCACCACTTCTCATGCCCTTTTCCCTCTCTGACCTTATCTCCTTTCCTGCCCATCACCTCCCTCTGGTGCTCCTCCACCCTTTTCTTTCTTCCATGGCCTTCTGTCCTTTCCTATCAAACTCACCCTTCTCAAGTCCTGTATCTCTTTCACCAATCAACTTCCCAGCTCTTTACTTCATCCACGCACCCCCTTCCTTCCTGGTTTCACCTATCACCTCTCTCCCCTCCCCCTCCCCACCTTTAAATCTACTCCTTATCTTTTCTTCATCTTGCTGAAGGGTCTCGGCCTGAAACGTCGACTGTACTTTTTTCCACAGAAGCTGCCTTCACTGCTGAGTTCCTCCAGCATTTTGTGTAGACATTTGCCAAGGTTTTTGATGACATGCCAAAGCTCCACAGATTCCTGAGGAAGTAGAGACTCTGTCGTGCTTTCTTTGCAGTTATATTTACTGTCCAGGACAGTAAATGAATATTACAGATATAATGTGAACAAAATTTCTATTGAATATTATTACACTGTCTTGAGTTAAGCTGTTAAAATGAATTGGTCACTGTTGAAATGATTTGGGAATGAGTTGAAATCTTTTATATGCTTTTGAAATTCAAATTGCTTTTTTTCCAGGATTGTGGAGTTTTGACTTGACAGCTTATTCAAGAAATGGTTAATATATCAAAAAGGGGTTGCAAATGATGCTCAAGTCTCTGAGAATGAAACAACTGACCTTCTCCACTTTGTCATGGTAATCATTACTTTAACTTCAGAGATTTTGGGATTATTACATTATCTGCACTCTTTGTTTCATCCGGTAGTTTTATTTTGCTTCTAAAGAAAAAATTTGGAAAAGATTCATATGTGTGTTCTAGTATGAAAGAGAAACACCTCAATAATAACAAAAATACAATAGTCGTGCCTGAATTTGTTCTTTGATGGTCTTTACAGGAAGGTCAATTTCATCTCAAATAATCTGCAACAAAATTTGACAAATTTGTTGTCAAATGCAAGTTTAAATCTTGCATTGTAGTTAAAACTCAGGGCATTATATTGATATTATACTGTAAGTGTATTTTTATCTTAGAGAACAGAAATTGTAATGCACAGCTGTCAACAAAAGTGAAGCAATTAAAAATAATATTACATTTATATCGAAGTAAGCTGTTTGAAGTTATTAGAATTTTCTGTCTTCTTCCCGGTGATTCCACAGATTGAAATAATCCTTGCAGTTTAAGAATGAACATTCCTGAATTAATCACAAGAAAAATAATAGCAATTCTTAGCCAAAATGTTAAACTGCTTGGCATGTTTTTCAATCTGAGTTAGTTTTACAAGATTCCTGAAGGGTGAGGGAGTCTTCGTGGTTGACCACGGAGTTTAGCATATTCTCTGGTATACATAGCAAAGAAACATAACGTAGTGAGTTTATTGAACTGTAGCCTCCCGAACTTTAGAAAGGCAGATGTTGTCCTCTCTTGTGAATAATAGTCCATCTGCTACACTTCCAAGCCAGAATCTTATTGAATGTAGACAGCTGTCGGACCTCCGGTCTGTAAACACTCTCTACTTTTGACCAGAGTTGATCCAGGTTGCTATTACGGAATTTTAGAATTCCTCAATGGAATATTACCAGCCCCTCATCTTCCTTTGTGTGGCCAATGTAGTACTTTACATAGAATAAGTGTACATGAGAGGAGATAAGTTAGAGTCGTAGATCAATATAGCAATAAAAACAGGTTCTTCAGCCCAAACTGATCTGTGCTAAACAAATCGCCTGCCTGAACTAGTCCTATTCGCCTGCATTTGACCGTACAGTATCTCACTAGATCATTCCGATTCATGTACCCATTCTAAATAACACTTAAAGTGATTGAACCTGCTTCTACCACATCCTCTGGCAGCTCATTCCAGATATCTACCACCCTTCATGTCAAAAAGTTGCTCCTTTAAATCTTTCCGCTCTCACTTTACGCCTATGCTTTACAGTTTTAGTCTCCCCTAAACTTGGAAAAAGGCTGACCATTCGCCTTATCTATGCCCCTCATGGTTTAACTATCTCAATACAGCCACCCCTTAGCCTCCTGTCTCCTTCCCTTAGCCATTCAATCTCTTCTTTAACTCAAGCCCTCCAGACCTAGTAACATCTCTGTGGATATTTTCCGCAGTCTTTCTAGCTTAATGACATCCCTTCTTTAGCTAAGTGAATGGAATGGGATACAATTCTCGAAGTGTTGTATCAGCTTTGTCATGTACAGTTGTAATATGATGTCACAATTCTTGCATCTCATGCCCTGATTGATGAAGACAAGAGTACCAACCACCTTCTCCATTGCCCTGTCTACCTGTGTCACGGCTTTCAGGGAAATATCTGCTTGTATCCTGAAGTCCTTTTGTTCTACAACATTCCCTAGGACCCTACTGTTTACTGCGTATGCCCTGCGCTGGTTTAAATTCCTAAAATGCAACACTTTACACTTCCCTGGGTTAAATTCCTTCTGCCATTCCTTGACCCACTTTTCCCAGTTGATCTAGATCCTATTGTCATCTCAGACACTCTTCTCCACTGTACACTATGTGGCTGATTTTAGTGTCATTTGTGAAATTGGTGACTATGTCAACTACATTTTCATCACAATCCTTAATATGTATGACAAACAACAGTAGATCCAGCGGTATTTCCTGCTCATCGGTTTCCAGTGTGAAAAATAACCATCCCTGACTATCCTTTGACCCCTACCATCAAGCCAATTTTGTATCCAATTAGTCAGCTCTCCCCCAACCCCATTGATTCTGGGGCCCCTTGGGATCGGTGATCTCATGCAGCACAGCTCAAATATTCCCCTTTCAGCCTGATACAGCCGAGAATTACAACTGTTTCCAAGATTGTTACAGTTAATAAAGATGTCTTAATGCGATTGAATAAATTTCTGCTGCTTAAAACTGACAGAAACCATGCCGATTGTGGCTGTACTTCTTGCCAGATTCCACACAGGAAACATGGCTGCAGGTCTGGGTATGCAGGTGCATTCTGGGAAATGGGGTTTTAGACTCCCAATACCCACCATCTTGCTGGCAAATGTACAGTCTCTAGTAAATAAATTCGAAGATCTCAGAGCTAGGGTGCCGTGACAGAGGGACATTAGAAGCACGTATGTCCTTTGTTTCACAGAATCCTGGTTAACCCCTTCCATACTGGAAGCAGCGATTCAGATTGACAGGTTCACTATACACCATCAGGATAGGACTGTCAAATCTCTCCAAAGCAAAGGTGAAGGTATATGCCTGATGAACAATTCCTCTTGGTGCACAAATGTATCAGTATTGTCCCAACTCTGCCCATCAGACCTGGAATATTTTTCATTTAAGTGCCATCCATCTTACCTGCCGCTGGGGATTTCTGTGATCATTTTGGTAGCAGTATAAATTCCACCACAGGCCAATGTCAAACAGGCTCTAGATGATCTGAGCAATGGGATCAACATGCACAAAGCAGCACACCCTGATGCCTTCACCATCATCTTGGGGGATTTTAACCAGGCCAACCTGAAAAAGTCATTAAATAATTACCATCAAAAAATCACTTGTTAGCACCAGAGGAAATGAAGCACTGGGCCTTTGAAAGGGAGAGTGTTACTACAGCTGCACCTGGTGACCCTGCCATCTCGGTCACAGAGGCTGATGTTAGGCTGTTTTTAAAGAGGGTGAACCCATACAAGGCAACAGGCCCCGATGGAGTATCTGGTAAGGCTCTGAAAACCAACTGGCAAGAGTATTCAAGGACAGTTTTAACCTCTCACTGCTATGGTCGGAAGTTCCCACCTGCTTCAGATTGTCAACAATTATACCAGTGCCTAAGAAGAGTAGTGTGAGCTGCCTTAACGACTATTGACCAGTAGCACTCACAGCTACATGATGAAGTGCTTTGAGAGGTTGGCCATGGCTAGAAAGAACTCCTACCTCAGCAAGGACCTGGACCCACTGAAATTTGCCTATCACCAGAATAAGTCTACTGCCGACACAATCTTAATGGCTCTTCACATGGCTTTAGATCACCTGGACAATGCTAACACCGATGTCAGGATGCTGTTGGTTGTCTATGGCTCAGCATTTAACACCATCATTCCCACAATCCTGCTCAATAAGCTACAGAACCTGGGTCCCTGTACCTCCCTCTGCAATTGGATCCTCAACTTCCAAATTGGAAGAGCAAAATCTGTGCAGATGGTGGTGATATCTCCTCCTCGCTGACAATCAGCACTGGCACATCTCAGGGGTGTGTGCTTAACCCACTGCTTTACATCCTCTATATCCATGACTGTATGGAAATGTTTAGCTCAATTACCATCTATAAATTTGCTAATGATACAACCATTTTTGGTAGAATCTCAGATAGACAAGAGAGGGTGTATAGATGTGAGACATACTGCTAGTGGAGTGGTGTTGCAGCAACAACCTTGCGCTCAATGTCAGTAAGAAGGAAGAGCTGATTGTGAACATGAACCAATCCTCTCAGAGGGATCGGAAGTGGAGAGAGTGACCAATTTCAAGTTTCTGGGTGTCAAGATCTCTGAGGATCTAACCTGGCCCCAACATATCGATGCAGTTGTAATCAGGCAAATACCACTATAGAGCTTCCCTGTCCACCAATTGGAAACAGCAACGTATGACCACTTCAAGACTGTATTTCAGATCCAAACACACAACGTGGAGAAATAAAAAAAGGTCACATTTGCTACAAGCTGCACCAGGCTTGTCCGAATACTGATGTTTGCTTGATATAACTGCCGAAATCTCTGCTGACAAAACGTAGCGGCAAAACTAATCCAAGATCGAAACAAAATCAACCTGCGACCACCGCATAGTTGTTATACGTGCGCGAGGCTCCCGCAGCTCTAATTAATTGATTGCTGGAAAGAGTCAAATCCTTTATTAGCAATTACCAAACATACAATGTTGATGCAATATTATGGTCAGCAAAGTTATGACCTCTGCTGGCCCCAAGCTACAAACTGCCATGGAATAAGCAAGAATATGAAACTTAGTCCCTTCGCTTTTACCATGCTCCCACTAATGTGACTCGTTACCATAATAAACATCATAAAAGCACAACGCAGAATACATGGCTGCCACAGGGCAAGTGAAGTTGAGTGATATTATCCCCTTAGCTTCCAGAGCCTGATGATTGAGGGGTAATAACTATTCCTGAACTAGGAGGTGTAAGTTCTGAGGCTCCTGTACCTTGCTCCTTATGGTATCAGAGAGTAGAGACCATGATGGGGGTCCCTGATGATGGATGCTGCTTTCCTGTGACAATATTTCATGTAGACATGCTCGATGGTGGGAAGGCCTTTACCCGAGGTGGGCAGCCATATCCAAAAATTTTTGCAGGATTTTCCATTCAAGGGCATTGATGTTTCCATACCAGGATATGATGCAGACTGTCAATATATTCTCCACTACACATTTATAAAGGTTTGTTGAAGTTTTATTTGTCATGCTGAATCTTCACAAACTCCTAAGGTAATAGAGGCACTGCTGTGCTTTCTTCGTACTTACACTCACTGTATGTGCAGTGAGCAGTACGAAGTGAGCCACAGGGGTCAGTGCTGGGGCCGCAGCTGTCTGCGATGTACACCAACAATCTGGAAGAGGGGACCAAGTGTAATGTATCTAAGTTTGCTGATGACACCGAATTGATTGAAAAAGCAAATTGTGCAGAAGATATGAAGAGTCTGCAGAGAGATGTAGATAGGTTAAGTGAGTGGGCAAGGGTCTGGCAGATGGAGTACAACGTTGGCAAATGTGAGGTCATCCACTTTGGAAGGGAAAATGGAAAAGCAGATTATTATATAAACAGTTAAAAAAATTGCAGCGTGCTGCTGTGCAGAGAGTCTTGGGAGTGCGTGTGCATGAATCTCAAAAAGTTGGTTTGCAGGTGCAGCAGGCTGTCAAGAAGGCAAATGGAATGTTGGTCTTCATTGTTAGAGGGATTGAATTTAAAAGCAGGGAGATTATGCTGCAGCTGTACAGGATACTGGTGAGGCCACACTTGGAGTACTGTGTGAAGTTCTGGTCTCCTTTCTTGAGGAAGGATATACTGGCTTTGGAGGCAATGCAGAGGAGGCTCACCAGGTTGATTCCAGAGATGAGGGGCTTAGACAATTAGGAGAGATTGAGTCACCTGACACTACTTGCTGGAAGAATGAGAGGAGGTCTTACAGAAACATATAAAACTATGAAAGGAATAGATAAAATAGAGGCAGGAAAGTTGTTTCCACTTGTAGGTGAGACCAGAACTAAGGGACATAGCCTCAAAATTCAGGGAAGTAGATTTAGGATGGAGATGAGGAGGCTCTGCTTTTCCCAGAGAGTTGTGAATCTGTGGAATTCTCTGCCCAATGAAGCAGTGGAGGCTACCTCAGTAAAAATATTTAAGACAAGGTTGGATATATTTTTGCATAGTAGGGAAATTAAAGGTTATGGAGCAAAGGCAGGTAGGTAGAGTTAAGACCGTGGTCAGATCAGCCATGATCTTATCGAATGGTGGAGCAGGCTCGATAGGCCAGATGGCCTTCTCCTGCTCCTATTTCTTATGTTCTTATGGTGTGGCCAGGATAGGTACACCAAAATAATAACACCAAATAATTTAAAGTTGCTGATCTTCTCCACCTCTGATCCACTGGACCTCAGGTTTCCTCCTCCTGAAGTCAATAAGCAGCTCCTTGGTCTCGCTGTCATTGATTAAGAAGTTATTGTGGCACCACTCAGCCAGATTTTCCATCTCCCTCCTATGTGCTGATTTGTCACCACCTTTGATTTAGTCTACAACAGTAGTGTCATCAGCAGGCTTGAATATGGCAGTGGAGCTGTGCTTAGCCAATCAGTCATAGTGTAAAACGGGTAGAGCAGGGGCTAAGCACACAGCCTTGTGGTGCACCTGTGCTGATGGAGATCATGGAGGAGATGTTGTTTCCGATCCAAACTGACTAAGGTCCGCAAGTGAGGAAATCCAGGATCCAATTGCACCATGAGGTGTTGAGGCCAAGGTCTTGAAGCTTATTGATTCGTTTTGAGGGGATGATGGTATTAAATGCTGAGCTGTAGTCCATAAGGAACACCCTGATGTATGCATCTTTGCTGTCCAGATGTTCCAGCATTGAGTGAAGAGCCAATGAAATGGCATCTGCTGTGGATCTGTTGCTCTGGTAGGCAAATTTGAATGGATCCAAATCGTTTCTCAGGCAGGAGTTGATATGTTTCATCACCAACCTCTGACAACACTTTATCACTGTGGATTTAAGTGCTACTGGATGATAGTCACTGAGGCAGGTTACCATGTTCTTCTTAGGTGCCAGTATAAATGAAGCCTGCTTGAAGCAGGTGTGTACCTCAGACTGCTGAAGCAAGAGATTAAAGATCTCAGTGAAGATCAGCCAATTGATAAGCATAGGGTTTTAGTACTTGGCCAGATACTCTGTCTGGGCTGAATGCTTTTCGTGGGTTCACTCTCCTGAAGGATGCTCTCGCAGCAGCCTCAAAGACATAAATCACAGGATCATTGATGGCTGTGGAAGTTCGTGGTCGTTCCTCCACATCGAAGTGAACAAAGGAGTCATTGAGCTCACCTGGAAGCAAAGGCCCGTTGTCACTTACGTCACTTAATAAGAGGTGACAGCGTTCAGGTCCTGCCACAATTGTCAAGCAGGGCTTGAATGCCATCACCTGTTACAATGTTCAAGTTAATCTCTTTCAATGATTCAAGTTTAGTCCAGAATTGCCTGTGAAATGGCTTTCCAGAGATGGTACCTGGACATCTTCTTACTTCCTTGGTCATCAGATTTTGAATGCCTTTGACCTGGTCCTAGCAGACTGCAGGTCCCATAGTTCAGTTAGGGCTTCTGGCTGGGAAGTCTCTGAATGACTTTGTAGACACACACTCATTTACAACTAATTCAATAAAGACCAGGACAACCATGGTGTATTCATTCAGATCCACAGATGAGTCTTTGAACTCTACCCAGTCCACCAACTTGAAGCAACCCTCTGCCTCCTGCGACCAGCTCTTTGTTGTCCTTGTAACGTTCTCCTTCGCGTGTAACGAACGCCGAATTTAACGTCGAGATAAACCACAGTTAATAAGAACCAGATCGCAGCAAGATTAACCATTTACTGTTCACTCTTCACATTAACATATGGTGAAAACTGTTGATAAAACAATACAAGATTGATACAGTATTTGTTCCTTCCTTAATATCACATTTCAAGTGTAAATACTTGCAAAGGTGACTATAACTACATTACACTAAGGTGCAGTATACAGGGAGAGTTTACCTGCTCCATTGACTACTTTAAATACACTTCCATGCAAACTATCCGCGACTCTTTAACTAACGAAAGCATAAACATTATCTACCGTCGTTACTTCTAACAGGATCAGCATTAACATCTTAGTTCAATATATCGATTATCTATTAACTTACAGCGTTGCTCTCACTGTGATTTCTCATGCCTGCAAAACAACTTCTGCTCGGGTCTGCCTCGTGGTGAGCCCCCACCCTCGCGTTAATTCCAAACCGGTATTTTCCCACAAGACGCGGCGAAACCGGATGTGACGTCATCGCATGCCGATATATTTTACATGCAATGAATGTACTTTAAACACTTCTAATTCTAACTAGAAAATACTATCGAATGAATTACTAAGCGGAAATATTATAAACTAAATAACTGTCGTAAAGACAGCACAGCCCTGTTCTCTGGAACTTTGCTCTTTAGCCTCTGCCTGTACACAGGTAGGAGAAGACAGCCAAGTAATCTGATTTACTGAAATATGTCTGGGCATGAAACGGTAGGCATTCCTTTTCTTAGTAAAACAGCGGTCTAGTGTCTTGGGACCACTGGTGCTACAGATTATATGCTGATGGTAATTGAGTAGGGTGTTTTCAAACAAAACTGGTTGAAGTCCCCAACTATGATTTGAAATGTGTCATGATGGACCGTTTCATGTTTGGAGACAGCATGATGCAGTATCTCCAAGTGTTTGATTATAACCAGCTGCGGGTGGTATGTAACCTGCAGTCAGGATTACGGAGGAGAACTCCTTAGGTAAATTGGACAGACAGCACTTGACCATTAAGTATTCAAGGTCAGGGGAGCATGAGTTCAACAAACCCACCACATTGGAGCACCATCGAGGGTTTATCATGAAACACACACCTCCAGCTTTTGCTTTTTCCCAATCAGCAGTTCAGTCCATTCTGTAAATCAAGAAGCCTTCAGGCCTGATTGCTGTATCCTGGGAGAAAGCCACGTCTCGCTCAGACATTGAACATAGCAATCTCGCATTTCCCTCTGATACAGCAATCTTGCCCTCTGGTCCTCAGTTTTATTCTCCAGCAAACGGACATTTGCTAACAAGATGCTGGGTAGAGGGTAGAGGGATGAGTTTCATCCCATCTTGGACTCCCCCATCTTGCCTCGTTTCTGGCAACAGTGATGAACCTTCATCCACTTAAAGGTATCATACCTGCTTAGTCCACCAAGTCTTCAGAAAGTCATGAAATCTGTAGATGACTGAGTGGATTTAAAAGATTCTGCAGATATCCAGCATCTACAGAATCTGTTGTGTTTCTATTTATCCATTCTTTATTTCCTGGCAGTTAACCAATTCCCCAACCATGTTCCTTTATGCGGTGAGTGCCATGAGCTCTTATCTGATTTTATTATGTTAGACCTAAAAGAACATTTTTCAGAAACCCAGATACACCACATCCACTGGTTGATTTTTCTATTCTTCTGATCCTCAAATACATTGTAATAAATATGTCAAAGATAATTTTCCTTCAGTAAACCATGTTGACTCTGCTTAATCGTATTATGATGTTCAAGTGAACTGTTTATTCTTACTTAACATTTGACGGCGGCACTTTGCTGACAACAGGTGTTAGGCTAACTGACCTATTGTTCCCTTGGTTCTCTCTTTCTTCTTATTTGAGCTACAGTGCTATGTTCAATTTTCCAACGCACTATACCTTTCTTAAATGTAGGGAATTATGAAAAATCACAACATTTCACTGAAAAGATCACCTCTACCTCTGTACTCAGTATTTTAGAATCTAGTATAGAAGTTAGTTTTTAATCAATTTGGTTACCTCATACATTCCTTTTATGATAATGATTGTTTCATAGCATATGGAACATAGAAATCTGCAGCACATTATAGGCCCTTCAGCCCACAATGTTATGCTAACCATGTAACCTACTCTAGAAACATCCTAGAATTACCCTACCGCATAGCCCCCTATTTTTCTAAGCTCCTTGTCTCTTAAAAGACCCTATTGTATCCGCTTCCACTGCCATCACTGGCAGTACATTCCAAGCACCCAACACTCTCTGTGTGAAAAACTTATCCCTGACATCCCCTCTGTACCTACTTCCAAGCACCTTAAAACTATGCCCTCTCGTATTAGCTATTTCATGTGAAAAAGCCTCTGGCTATCCACATGATCAATGCCCCTCATCATCTTATACACCTCTGTCAGGTCACCTCTCATCCTCTGTCACTCCAAGGAGAAAAGGCCGAGTTCATTCAACCTATTCTCATAAGGCATGCTTTCCAATCCAGGCAACATCCTTGTAAATCTCCTCTGCACCCTTTCTATGGTTTCCATGTCCTTCCTGTAGTGAGGTGACCAGAACTGAACACAGTATTCCAAGTGGGGTCTAACTAAGGTCTTATATAGCTGTAACATTACCTCATGGCTCTCGAACTCAATCCCATGGTTGATGAAAGCCAACACACCGTACACCTTTTTAGCAACACTGTCAACCTGCGCACCAGCTTTGAGTGTCCTATGGACACGGACCCTAAGATCTCTCTGATCCTCCACACTGCCAAGAGTCTTACCATTAATGCTGTATTCTGTCTTCAAATTTGACCTACCAAAATGAATCACCTTACAATTACCTGGGTTGAAACCCATCTGCCACTTCTCAGCCCAGTTCTGCATCCTATCAATGTCCCGCTGTAATCTCTGACAACCCCCCAACCTACCTGTCATCATCAAATTTACTAACACACCAATGTTACTATCTATCCACTCCTTCACCATCTCCCCGGGCATTCTCCTGTTTATTTCCTTCCATTTTCACTGTTCTTAATGTCTTTCATTGTGAAGCCAAATACCAAATGTTACATGCAGACCAGGTAACGACTTTGCAAGGCATCTGCACACTATTCATGATGGGCATCCTGAGCTCTCAGTTCCTTTCCATGCCTACAAAATCCTTCCATCCTTGGGCTTTTTCCACTGCCAGAGTGAGGCCCAAATTTGAAGAAGAACTCCTCATGTTCTATCTAGGAGGTCTATAACCCAATACTATGAATACTGAATTTTCCAATTTCAGGTCACACTTGAACCCTCCAGTCTAGGTTCTGCGGAGAGAAAGTGGTCGCAATTTTTTAGGTTGTTACTGGAATGCTGTGGCACTCAGCTTATAATTTATATTGATGATGAAAGGACCAAATGTACTGAAGTTACATTTATTGATATGCAAATGCAACCGAGAGAATAAGTTATGAGGACACAAAAAAATTGCAAACTTAACCCATCTCACCTTAAATCCACTTATATTTGGCATCTCAACCCTCGGAAAAAGATATTGACTGGCCATTCTGTCTGCAGTTCTCAGAATCTTATAAACTTCTATCAGTTCTCCCCTCAGCCTCCACCACTCCAGAGAAAACAACTCAAGTGTGTCTAATCTCTCATTTAGCACATGCCCTCTAATCCAGGGAACATCCTGGTAAACCCCATTTGCACCCTCTCCAAAGCCCTCACCATCCTCCCTATAATGGGGTGACCAGAATAATGGGGTGAAGCAGTACTCCAGATGCAGCCCAACTCGAGTTTAATAAAGCTGGAACGTAACACTTGAACTCAGTTCCTCTACTAACAAAGGTAAGCGTGTCATATGCCTTTTTTAACATCCAATCGACAAGTGTAGCCACTCCCGGGGAGCTATGGACTTGTGTCTCAAGATCCCTCAGCACATCACACTGCACATCAACACTGCTGAAAGTCTTGCTATCAACAGTGTATTAACGCTTTACATTTGATATTCCAAAGTGCAACACTTCACTGTTGGCTGGGTTAAACCCCACCCACCATGTCCTACCCATAATTGTAACACACCCATATCCCACTGTATTCTTTGCTAGTTTTCTATGCTATCCACAAAACCTCCAATCTTCATATCAGTTGCAAACTTACCAACCCCTCCATCTATATTTTCATCCAGATCATTTACGCGTATCATAAACAGCAGAGATCCCTGTGGAACACCACTAGTCAGAGGCCTCTGGCTGGAATAAATCTCTTCAACCACTATCTTCTGTCTTCTATGGGTGAGCCCATTCCAAATCCAAACAGCCAATCTCTGTTGATCCCATGAATCTTAGTCTTCTGCATGAGCCTACCATGAGGGACCTTTGTCAAATGCCTTACTAAACTCCATGTAGACAACATCCACAGCTCTACCTTCATCAATGGCTCATCACAGCTGTTCCCCGTGAACTCTCCCTTGTTCCTGCATAATGCTCTCATCATTTGCCCTTCTCCAATTTAATACTCTCCTGAAAGGTCCATACTTGTCCCTATCTACAACTATCTTAAACCTTAAGGAATTCTGATCACTGTCCCCTAATTGTTCTCCACTGAAAGATCAGGCAGCTGGACAGGCTGATTATCCAACAACAGGTCCAGTATGGCCCCACTTCCTGTTGGACTATCCACATGTTTATTTAAGAACACCTCCTGGATGCACCTAACAAATTCTGGCCTGTTGAAACTTCCTGCACTTAGGAAATCCCAGTCTATATTAGAGAAATTGAAGCCACCCACTCCAGCAACCACCATTTTCACAGCTCCCCTAATCTTTCCTGGCAGCTATGGGGGCGAGGGGGCATCTGTTGTACAATTGCAAAAGAGTAATTCCACCTTCCTCCTCTTTGCGTTGTACCCATATAGATTCAGAGGATGAGTCCTCCATTATGTCCCATCTGAGTGCAGCTGTAGTACTGATTAACAGCTCAACATCTTTCCCCCTCCCTTTACTTTTCCTCTATCTTTTCTAAAACATCAAAAACTTTGAACATTAAATGTCCTGTCCCTCCCTACTGACTCTCTGTTATGGTCACAAAACATAGTTCTATGTACTGATCCATGCTCTATGTCCATCATCCATACCCTTGATACTCTAGCAAATAAAACACACACTTCAACCTAGCAACACACCCAAAATGCTAGTGGAACTCAGCAGGCCAGGCAGCATCTATGGAAAAAAGTACAGTCAACATTTTGGGCTGAAACCCTTCGGCAGGACCAGTAATTTTTTTTTCCATAGATGCTGCCTAGCCTAGTGGTGCAGAGCCAACAACCTGTCTCTGAATGTTAACAAAACAAAAGAGATGGTTGTTGACTTCAGGAGGACACGGAGTGACCACACCCCGCTGAACATCGACGGCTCCTTGGTAGAGATCGTTAAGAGCACCAAATTTCTTGGTGTTCACCTGATGGAGAATCTCACCTGGTCCCTCAACACCAGCTCCATAGCAAAGAAAGCCCAGCAGCATCTCTACTTTCTGCGAAGGCTGAGGAAAGTCCATCTCCCACCCCCATCCTCATCACATTCTACAGGGGATGTATTGAGAGCATCCTGAGGAGCTGCATCTCTGCCTGGTTCGGAAATTGCACCATCTCGGATCACAAGACCCTGCAGTGAATAGTGAGGTCAGCTGAGAAGACCATCAGGGTCTCTCTTCCCGCCATCACGGACATTTACACTACTTGCTGTATCCGCAAAGGAAACAGCATTATGAAGGACCCCATGCGCCCCTCATACAAACTCTTCTCCCTCCTGCCGTCTGGGAAAAGGCACCGAAGCATTTGGGCTCTCTCGACCAGACTATGTAACAGTTTCTTCCCCCAAGCTATCAGACTGACACCTTGCCCTATTGCCCTGTTTATTATTTATTGTAATGCCTGCACTGTTTTTGTGCACTTTACGCAGTCCTGGGTAGGTCTGTAGTCGAGGGTAGTTTTCTCTGTGTTGGTTTTTACGTAATTCAGTCTAGTTTTGTACTGTGTCATGTAACCCCATGGTCCTGAAAAACATTGTCTCAGTTTTACTATATACTGTACCAGCAGTTATGGTCAAAATAACAATAAAAATGACTTGACTTGACTTCCTCAAGCATTTTGTGTGTGTTGCTCGGATTTCCAGCATCTGCAGATTTTCTCTTGTTTGTGACACACTTCAACCTGTCCATCTCATTCTTCCTGTTATCTTCCTTCTGCCTGTTCTTACTGGTCATTGTGATATTGAAATAATTTTTTGAACAATAGAGGCATCAGGGATCTAGAAATCCGATATACATCTGTCACTATCTTATGAAGCAGGCCCACAGGCAATGGCTTATTCCAGCTGTTTCTTATGTTTTTCTGAATGAGAAATGTTTAAATGATGGTTTAAACAATGTACGGTAAAGAACAGAAGAAAACAAAATGAAAATGGTGCAAAAATAAATTACATTTGGATTCAAATAGGTTATACCAATGATAGACTAATAAAAATGGGGAAGTCAGGGGTAAGTTTTTCACAGAGAGTGGTGAGTGCATGGAATGTACTGCCGGCGAGGGTGGTGGAGTCAGATACAATAGGGTCCTTTAAGAGTCCCTTAGATAGGTACATGGAGCTTAGAAAAGTAGAGGGCTATGCAGTAAGGTAATTCCAGGCAGGTTACAGAGTAGGTTACATGGTCGGCACAACAATATGGGCTGAAGGGCCTGTAATGTGCTGTAGGTTCCTATGTTCTACAAAATTCTCTGTGGAGAAGCAGCTTATTGGTGTGATCCATAACAATCAAGAACTACTAAGAACAAAATAAGGGATGTAACAAAAGAAAAATTCTATTGCAGAACTTTAGTATAATTTCTTATTATTGACACATTCCAGAATGTTGTGAAATTATGTATTAATGATGAGTGGAAGTACGGTCCATATTCAAATGTGTACAGATCAAAGAAATATAATGACCGGCTGGATGATAACTAGTTTACTGTGCTATTATGAATGAGTGTGGGCCTCTGCAGTTGGAGTGTGCAAGCAATAATTCATAATTCTGCAGTATTGTACAGACAGAACCATAATTTGCAATACTAACTTCAAAATGCTGACTTTTAATGCAACTAAAACAGCATTTTGATTATTCTAACGTGGTTTGTGTGAATTGCATTAAGTGTAGTACCTTCACTGGGGAGCTACACAGAAAAGTTTTCTCAGCATTCTCACTGATGTCAGCTTCAGCTTTGCTGATATGATATTTGCAGCCGGCTCTTAAAAGGCATCCCATAGAATGTAGCACTTTGGCATAACGAGTAGAGCTGCTGCCTACAGCTCCAACAAGCTGAATTTCAATCCTGTTCTCTACTGCTGTCTCTGTAGTTTGATTATTCTCCCTGTGACTGCACAGGTTTCTCCCAAGTGTTCAGTTTCCAACACACACCTTCTGAAATATGTGTTTTGGTAATATAAATTACCCCTAGTGGGTGGTAGTGAGCGGTAGCATCTGGATGTAGTTGAAAGAAATGTCAAGAGAATAAAATGGGTCACGGTAGGATTAAGGTAATAATGGATGCGTAGTGGATGACATAAACTCAGCTGTTTCTCCCTGTGACTATGACTGGTGTTTCTACTTCCTTTTGCCACAAGTAATACTCTTCTCCTAGCAATCAAGATCACTAGCAGCCTACAATTAATTGAAAGATTTTGTTAAAAAAAACTCCTAATATGGCAAAAGCAAAATACCGCAGCTGCTGGAACTCCACAGAAGATTAAGAAAATTTGTGGAAAGGGAACCAGTTAAATTTTCAGGTTGATAGCTTGTCATCAGAATAGATATAGTTCGATAATTTAAATCAATACAGTCACTGCGTTAATTCTAATGCTAGATACTCTTACTTCTGATTTTGATAACTGGTTAATTATCTCATTAACTATTTGTGGAGCCTTGATGTATGCAGGTTGATGCCTTTTTTTGCCTACATGACATTCATAATTACAGCACCTAATCATTTAAAGCTTTGATATATCCTGAGGATTAAAATGTATGGTGCAAATTCGATTTTCTTTCAAATAATTGTTCAATTTTTTTTCAGTTCACTGGTAACATCTATGTGTCATTTTAGTGAACTTATATTGGTAAATACAAACATTAATAAGTAAAAATATGCTAAAATAAACCTGATTGTGTAAGTATTTTCATCCTTCTGATAGCCAGATTGTTAACACGGCTTCATGAATGTAGTAGCAGGTCTCCGTTAGTCTCAATTGACCATGGATTTGCACCTTGGAAAGTTTCCAGGCACAAGCCTGGGCAAGGTTTTTTTTATTATGGAAGACTGACAGTTGCCCAAGCTGCAAGTCTCCCCTCTCCACACCACCGACATTGTCCAAGGGAAGGGAAGCTTCATGGATAAGTATACATTCAATGGCCACTTTATTAGGTATACATGAACATCAGCTTGCCAATGCAAATATCTAATCAGCTAATCATGAGCAAACAACTCAATGCATAAAAACATGCAAATATGGTCAAGAGGCTCAGTTGTTATTCAAACCAAACTTCAGAATAGGGAAGAAATGTGACCTAAGTGACTTTGACCGTGGAATGATTGTTGTGCCAGATGGGCTGATATGAGTATCCCAGAAACTGCTAATCTCCTGGGATTTTCACATACAACAGTCTCTAGAGTTTACAGAGAATAGTACAAAAAACAAAAACGAGAAAGAAAATCCAGTGAGCGGCAGTTCTGTGGGTGAAAACGGCTTGTGATGAGAGAGGTCAGAGGAGAATGGCCAGACTGGTTCAAGCTGACAGGAAGGTGACAGTAACTCAAATCACCACACATTACAACAGTGGTGTGCAGAAGAGCATCTCTGATGCAGAGGCCAGAATAAAACAGTGGTGGGGGTGGGGGGGCAGAAGCACAAGTTGATAGGTGAAGGGGAAGGTTGGTGGGTGAGCCAGCATCTGCAGGATCTCTTGTGTCTCATCTTCAAAAGATTCCAACCTTAGATGATAGGTTGAAAGTATGAAAGAGCAGCAAACTGTTGTAATAAGTTTTTGACTGATGGAAAATCAAAGGAATCAGGCATTTAGAAATAAATTACATTCATGGAGTTTCAATAATTGTAGCTATTTAAAATCTATATTTATGATTGTTTTCCAAAACCTGTTGCAATATTCTAGTATAAAAGTGAACTATGGAAAATAAAAACAATGGTCTAAATATTTATCAGTAAATACCAATAGTGCCAATGACCACCTGAGCAGTTCCAAACTCCCACACACAATTTCTGTCGATTTCCTGCTACTACTCCTGTGTTTGACTCTTCGTGGAGTTAAGTGTCTGGGTGAAGAATAAGTACCAGTCAATTCGTGTTATTGAGTTTTGTAATTGAGTTCATTTATATGTCTTTTTTATTTTCTTTAAGTGGTTAAAATTTTTAAATGAACCATTTCAATGATATTTAATTGTCTCTTTAATTTTCAGACGTTGTTGAATATCTTTGCTGTCTGAGAAAGCAGCAAACATTAAATCTGTCTGATGCTTTTAGCAGAAGCAAAAAAAAAGATTTCAGATATAAAACATAGAATAACAGAATGCTGGAACCTAGCAGGCAAATCGGCATCTGCGGCAGCAAAGGATGTAAGTCAAAGTTTCAGGTCCAGGTTGGGACGACAGGGGTCATCGGTTAAGGGTGAAAGGTGAGAGGGGAAATTTCTTCACTCAGAGGGTGGCGAGAGCATGGAATGAGCTGCCAACATAAGTGGTTCAGGTGAGCTTGATTTCAATGTTTAAGAGAAGTTTGAATAGGTACACAGATTGGGGGGGGGGGATGGTATGGAGGGCTATGGTCCAGGTGCAGGTTGATGGGAGTAGGCTGCTTAAATAGTTTTGGCGTGGTTTAGATGGGCTGAAGGGCCTGTTTCTGTGCTGTACTTCTCTATGACTCTAAGTCCCTGCATCAGCACTGAGATGGAACAGCAAAGATTGTCAATATATTACATAGCAGTATGATGAGAAATAACCAGCCCCTGGTGTAGTGGCATCCACACTGGGCTTCAAGGCGAGTGGTTCCAGGTTCGAATCTGGCCGGCTCCTTACATGCTATCTATCTGTGCTCGGTTGAGCACTGAGTTAGCAAATCGGTTTCACAAAACAAAACAGACAAATGCTAAGAGAAATGGCAAGGTTGCTGCCTGAAAAGGAACAACGAACAACACACGTGATGAGGGATGTAATAGTAGGTGACAGCTTAGGATGGGATGACGACAGAGGCAACCAGGTAGTGGGGAAGGATTTGGAGGTGAACAAAGGGAGAAGAAAACTAGATGGACAAGCATGAAATGTAGTAGACTAGTTGGGAAGAGGCGCAGTGAACTAATCCCTCATTTGCAGGGGAAGTGCCAGGGAACAGGAAGGGTTGGCTGGGGAGGGATGAGCAGAAAGCAAAAAAGAGTGGAGAGGTGAAGATGTAACAGGTGCTGAGATCACGTTAGAGCTGGCAGAAATAGTGGATGTATTCAGAGGCCGGTCGGTGCACAGTGAGGCCGAAGGGAATTTTGTTGGTGTTCTGACTGCTGACAGGGGAACAGATGTGAGGGAAATGGAGGAAATATGTATGAAGACTCCATCAACCATGGCAGAGGGAAGCCATACAGAAGCTCCAGAGCGGAAGTTGTCATTTTGAGAGCAGATGCGGGAGCGACAGTGAAATTGAGAAAAATTACAGGGTACAGGATGAGAAGTGGGAAATAAGCATAGAAAATTACAGCACAGTACAGGCCCTTCAGCCCACAATGTTGTGCTGATCTTTTAACCTACTTTTAAGATCAATCTAACTCTTCCCCTCCACTTTCCTATCATCCATGTGCCTATCTAAATCTCTTAAATTTTCCTAATGTATCTGCCTCTACCACCTCCCCAAGCAGTGTGTTCCACACACCCAACACTCCCTATGTAAAAAAATTACCTCTGACATCCCCACTAGTCGCCTTAAAATTATGCACTGTTAGCTTAGCTATTTCTATCAGGGGAAAAATTCTCTGGCTGCTCACTAGACCTGTGCCACTTATGGTCTAGCACATGTTTATCAAGTCACCTCTCATCTTCCTTTGCACCTATCTTGTCCCAAGATATCTTCTCCAATCCAGGCAGCATTCTGGTAAATCTCCTCTGTACACTCTCAATCTTCCACATCCTTCCTAAAATGGAGTGATCAGAAATGTACATAAAATACCAAATGTGGTCTGAACAGGCTTATATAGAGCTGAACATTACCTCACAGCTCTTGAACTTAATCCCCCTTAAACTAATGAAGGCCGCAACATCATATGCCTTCTTACCAACCCTATCAATTTTCGAGCCAGCTTTGAGAGATCAATGGACATGGACCCCAAGATCCCACCCTTAAGAATCCTGCCATTAACCCTGTATTCTGCCTTCAAATTCAACCTTCCAATGCGAATCACTTCACATTTGACCGGATCGAACTCTGTATAGTTGAGGTGGTTGGTTATAGAAGATGTTAGTGTACATCTCCAGAGATGGAGGCAGGGAGATGTAGAAGGGGAAGGGAGGTGTCAAATATGGTCCAGGTGAATTTAAGGGCAGAATGAAATTGGTGGTGGTAAAGGTGATAAAATTGCCAAGTTCTGCATGACTGCAGGAATTACAACCAGTGTAGTTTTTGATGTAGCAAATATAGAGCTGATAGTTTTGCCAGAGTAGGCTTGGAGAAAGGACTCCTGCATGTAGACAACAAAAGGACCCAAGTGAGTGCTCATGATTACCTCTTTGATCTGCGGAAAATGGGAGGAAGTGGAAGGAAGTGATGTTTCTGAGGTTCTGCAGAATGGATGAGAGTGCTTGTGGAGGGGAAATGTGTTTAAGAAATTACAGCAATTGCTTCAGCATGAGAGTGCAGCCCATCTACTGTCAAAGCATTTCAATGTCGGTTTATGGTAAAAAGACTCAGCATCCAATAGGAGCCAGTTCCCTGCAGGAAGTTCATGGCACAGGATCAGCACAAGTTAAAAGCATGTTTGGTGGACAAGTAACCAGTCAGCTTGGATTAAAGACTGGGGTCACATTTTATTTTGTCTGGATCAGATAACCTATGACAATCTAATGACTAAGTTTAGCATTCTGAACAGGGGCTATTTTGACATTGCTCTGAACATTTGGATCAGGAGAGAGTGTTGACAAAGCAGCTCCAGGTTCCTTGCACAGAGGCAGAGCTTCTGCTGTAAACATTATTTTTACTCTCAGTTATAATACTGCTTCAGTTAAAGGTTTGTGGGTTTAAACCCTTCTTCAGAGATGCAGGCTGGAAGTATTGAGCATTTCTGCACTGTCAGAAGTAATGTTCTTTGGGTAAGTTTAATAAAGCCCAGTGCTTCTGTATAAGTGGACATTAAAGGTTAATCCTTCTGGTGTAACCAATTGCAGCAGCAACTTGAACAAACCAATCCTGCTGCAGGTGATTCCACGGGCAGTCATCCTTGTATAAAGCACACGCCAATAATTATGTTCAAAAAAGGTCAAAGAAATGTACTCAGTTCTTTATTAGCAAAGGCAAAACACACAGTTTTGAAGTGATGAAACTTACAATACTGAATTTAGCAATATTAAACATACTTAGGTGGACTTAAATGAAGTTAAATAATGTTAAGTGATTTCAAGTGCGGTTAAGCAAAGTTAAGCGGTCAACAAAAGATATGACAACCGTCTGTCCTCAGCTCTAAAACTGTCCAGAACAAAGCATGGATACATAACTAAACCCTTTGGTTTTACCGTGCCTCCAGCAATGTGACTAGTTACCGTACTAAACATGATAAATGCGCAAATCAGAATTCAATGCAGATAGAATCCAAGCAACACATGCAAAGTGCTGGAGGAAGTCGGCAGACCTGACAGCATGTATGGAAAAGAGTACATTCGATGTTTCGGGCAGATAGAATGATATTGAACCTGATTCTGATGTTAATCATAGAGTCAGCTTCATCAGGAGTCATGACAATTGTACCATATTCCTCACACACTATATGATCTCACTAAAATTGAAACTGGTTTCTTGTTTTCCTGAAAAACAGCAGTGATTGGCTTTCATTAAGGGTTAATTGGCTGTGAGGCACTTTGTGACTTCCTGATAATGTGATAGGCTTGATAGAGCCATATGTTGTTTCCTTCAAGCTGGGCTGTTTCAGGTTTAATCTAATGAAGGACAGATTGAGGTACAGATTCACATTTATTCAATTGTTTGGTTAATCGTGGGTGTCTCTGAAATTGGTACTGATCAATTTTAGACAGTATTTCATTGCATATCCTTACTTTTCCACACTCTTTCAATATCTTGCTATATGACCCATCACTCTGAAAACACTGTGCAAATTTCCATGTGTACATTCATGATAATCTCTTTTAGCCCATCACAATCTCTACATTGCCAGTTATTGTACTATGACATGTAATACTACTTGAGCAGAAAGTTCTACAGCCTGCTGAGGAAACCCCATTTCCTCACCACCGATTCACTCTCTCTGGTAACTGAAATGGACAGTTCATAATCTTCTTGTGACATTTCACCAAGGGTAGGTTTCAGACCATGTATCCATGACAACATCAGGGCTGTCTGTTTTCCCCTCAATACCGATGCTCAGTTCCATCCATGTTCCTATTAATTTACACCGGCTCCTGGTTAAGAAACACTTTGTTATTTAAGTACTTTAAAATCTCTCCATGCTCTTAACCATCTCTAAACCTGCGATGCTCCCCGTATGGAACGGTGGATATATCCGGGCTCCTCTAATTCTTGTGTCTTTTCCATCTCTCATTCTCTCTACCTTTGATACAGTCTGTCAACTGCAAGGCCCAAGGTTCAGTTCTCTTTCACCAAACATCTTTATCTCTCTCTACTCCTTCAAAACCTACCTCTTTGCCCAAATGTTGCCACCTTCTCCAATGTCAAATCACACAGTCAGGCAGATATCACTGGTGGATAACAGCAGGAGTTTAGCGGAGTTTCTGGCCATGGGTTCCCATCAGAACTTTCATTAATCATCATCCTGAAGCCAGGAGTTTATTTCTCTCTACACAAGTGCTGCCTATCCTGCTTAGTATTACTAACATTATCCGTTTTTCTATGATTCAGAAAACATTAGACAGGTAGCTTAGTAACAGGGAGAATGACTTATTGGGGTAAAGTGCAAAAACTACATGCAGCTAAAACGTGCAACGTGAGCGTTCAGCATGTGCACCGGTTCTTGTATGTCAATTGAAAAAGGTTTATTCCGGGGAGATGAAATTGCGGCTGTTCACGTTGGCCGGGCTGTAAAGCATCTCCGACCGCTCACTGCGAGGGGGTATGTTTTCTCCGCGCGATGCTGTCCACTTTCCATTAAGGCTGGTTAGATTTTACACTTGTTGCACGAACGCACGCGTACATTCAGGAAGCTGCCGGGTGTTCATTCTGCAATCCGACAGTTTGCGAGCACGCTGTCTCCCGCTATGCACAGATTATTGCTGCGGTGCACATTCCACTTTGGCTTTTCTGAAGCACCGGCGTTTGTGTCGCTTCTGACGTCAAGGATGTTTTACGCTCCCTTCTTGCCAGGGGTTCGTGTTAGGAAGTGATTGTTTTCAGCTCCGCCGGAGCCAGCAGTCACCTCTCATTGAGCCGGTTTGCTGCCGCCGAGCCTATGATCTCCCCTGCCATGGTCGCCGCTCACACCTCGTCCCAATCTTCGGCATCGGCAGAATGGATTGCGTGCCTGGATAAAAGGTAGGAAAATGTGAGCGGGGACTCTTCAGCTCCGTAAGAGGAATGGAAATCATGGGAAGGGGGTTTCTAAGTCTAAGGCCACTATGGATTCTCTTGCTTGTGAAGAAAACGAAATAAGACAATGCAGTGATAACAAAGAAGTCTAACGATGCTGGAATTGCCCACCACGCACCGAGACTGGAAGACGATTAAGACACCGAGGGTAGCTATAAAGGTCATTCATCCGTCTCTGAATAATATTCATGCCGTATGCAATACAGTACAACGCTACTTTCTCTATTTCCGACATCAAACCCGGTCAGTTGTTTAATTGGAGACACGGCACCGACGAAATAGTTTTTTTTTGCATGATTGTATCAGGAGCCAGTTAGCATGCCAGAAGCATCGAAGGTCTGTATATACTTAAAAAAAATGCGACACCTGCTATCTTTGCCAACATCAATTTTGGGGAATTTAGTTGACTGTGTTCAAAATCGAACCACATGTAAGAATCAGGTTACACGAGTTTGATATCCGATTCCACCAGGTTTCTGCGGAGACCAATGGTGAAGAAGCAATTTAAATAGGAAGTACAGGCCTGTACTTTACTGCACAAGCGATGGGACTTAGTTCATGCACTATCAATGGAAAATATTATTAATGTTTGGGCTGATGAGAATTTTAGTTGTTAATAATGCCACGCGATGTTCTCTTGATAGGTAGTTCAGGATCAATCTTAAAATAACTCCCATCTTTTTTTTAAGTCACTGTCACAGTAAAATAATTATTTGATGGCCAAGGCCTGATCGTGATGCAAAGACACCTGAAGAGATTTTTACTATATAGGTACCATGTTAAATGTGTTTGATTTAAAAACACTGGTGTGTATATTAGTGTTTATCCATGTGACAGTAATTCCCAATTAGCTGGCACTGAATATTTTCCAGCAGATAAGTGGAATTTTTTCTGTTTTTGTGTGTGTGTACAGTAGCATGTTGTCGGGGAATCTTGCTTGAGGACTCCCAAGTCCCTTTGCACCTCCGATTTCTGAATTCTTCCCCGTTTAAAGAAAATTACGTAATGGTCAAAGCCTGACCCTGATGTGTAGAAATGTAAATGATTTTTTTTGTTATACAGATACCACGTTAAAATGTGTTGACTTGAAAACACGCTGATATGTGTCACTTCTTTGCCCATTCTCACAAAGGCATCAATTCTGTCATCCACATCATTGTCATATAATGTGGTCACGCTGCTGTCTGTGAGGAGTTTGTCCGTCCTCACTGTGACAGTGTGGGTTTCCTCCGGGTGTTCCAGCTTCCTCTCACAGTCCGAAGACTGTACAGGTGGGTTGGTCATTGTAAATTGTCTTTTCTGATTGGCTGCCAGTGACTACTGGCGTTCTGCAGGGGTCAGCCTGGGACAGCTTCTTTAGTTGTTTATTGAGATACACCACGGAATAGGCATTTCCAGTCCTTTATAACCACCCTTTACCTCTTGCCAGTCAGCCAATCTCCTATCTATGCCAGTAGCTTTCCTGCAATGTCATAAGTTCTTGTGAATGATGGGATTGATTGTTTTGTAGCCATGTTTGTAGATGATACAAATATAGGTGGAGGGACAAGTTATTGAGGAAGCAGGGAGTCTGCAGAATGGCTTAGACATTAAGAGAACAGGCAAACAAGTCACAGATGGAATACAGTGCAGGGAAGTGTATGATCATGCACTGTGGTAGAAGAAATAAAGGTGTAAACTATTTTCTAAATGGGGAGGAAAGAATTCCAACAAATTTGTCAGGCAAGATTCCCCTTAAGGAAACCATGCTGACTTTGACATGTTTTATCATCGGCTTCCAAGCACCCCGAAAGCTCATCCTTAATAATGGACTCCAACATCTTCCTAACTACTGAAGTTGGCCTATCTGGCCAATAATTTCCAATTTTTCGCCTCCCTTCCTTCCTTAAAGTGTGGTGTGACATTTACAATATTCCGGAACCATTTCAGAATCTAGTGCTTCTTGGAAAAATAATCGAGTAATTCTTTTACAGTAATTCTACACCAATCCTATTTTATTGTTCCCATTTCTATTGGTCTCTCCTCTACCCCTGATTCCCGAGAAAAGAGAACCTTCAATTTACTCAAGCAAGCCAGATTTCCTCAGTCATTTTCCCTAGATGTGGTACCATTTGTTTTTTCCCTATAGAAACTGTGAAGTTCTGCATTTAGTATTAGCTCAAATTAATTTGTGTCACTTTTACTTCCAAATTGATTCAAATCCTAACCAAGGGGCTAAATCCATAATATAGCTACATATTTAAAATGTGAAGCAGAGGGAATGTGATTTATTGTTTATGAATACCATAAAAATGCCACTGATCCTTGCTTTCTTTGCTGAGTTCAATGTCAGCTGTGGCTCTTATCTGACTTGTGAGTTCATGTTCTGCTTTATGATCCCGAGGACATAATTTAAACTGATGTTCCAGTGCAGCCCAGAAAAGATGGTCTTTTGAATAAAACATCCTAGATGGATATAAAACCTTTATGAAATGATTCAAAATGGAACAAAGGAGTCTCTGTGGTTTTCTGTTCCTGTTAAGACTTTGCTTCACAGTTTACCCCGAAGCATTTCAAATCATAGTCAGGGACTTCATCAGGCTTGTCTGAATTACCTTCAATTACTATCAGCATTTAGCCAGCGGAACCAAGGGTCCCAATATACTAGGCTATCACTATACTATTATAAGGAATGCGTACCATTCCATTGCCCAGACCGCTTTTCAGGAAATCTTATCACTTAGCTGGCCATCTCCTCCCTGCACACCTGCCCCAGAGATTAGGACAACAAAGAGGTGATCGAAGGAGGCAAAAGAGTGGATGCGGGGTTGCTTTGAGTCGATGGTCTGGTCTGTGTCGGCTCTTCAGAGGATCTGAATAAATACACCACTGTTGACCCAGACTTCATAAAGACAGTTGTAGACAAGTGCGCCCCCACAAAATCATTCAGAGTCCTCCCCAACCAGAAGCCCTGGATGAACCAGGAGATCCACAATCTGCTGAGGGCCAGGTCAGTGGCAGTGAGGTCTGGCGACCAAGTAAGATACAGGAGGTCCAGGTGTGGTCTCGGGAAAGCTATCTCACAGGCCAAGTGGCAGCTCTGGATTAAACTTGAATCACTGAAGAATGCGCGGCAGGTCTTGAATGCTATTACCTCTTACAAAGTAAATCCAAGTGGCATAGGTGACAACAGGGCTTCACTTCCAAATGAACTTAATGCCCTCTATGGCTTTGACCAATAAAGCATGGAGGGTCCTTCCCGTTGACCCTGTGATTTCAGTTTTGGTTGTTTAGGAGGATGAACCCAGGGAAAGCATCCAGCCCAGTCTGAGTACTAAAGGCCTGTGCTAATCAGCTGGCTGGAGTGTTCACTAATACTTTAAACTGCTTGCTTTAACAGTCTGAGGTACCCACCTGCTTCAAGCAGGCTTCAATTATACCAATGCCTAAGAAGAACATGGAAACCTGCCTCAATGGCTACCATTAAGTAGCACTTACATCCACTGTGCTGAAGTGTTTTGAGAGGTTTGTGAAGAAACACATCAACTCCTGCTTGAGATATATCCACTCCAATTTGTCTACTGGAAAACAGGTCCACTATAGATGTCATTTCATTGGCTCTTCATTCAACCCAGGTGTAGCGGTTACTTGGGAACAAAGCAAAACCACTGAAAGACTGAGTATGCAGGTAGACACTGTGTGATGTGCTTCCAAAATAATACATTTCCAAACCAAAAGAAGTGCAATTGATCCTTTATTACAAAACCAGCAAAAATGATATAGTGATTTTTAAAAAAAATCTAGCAAACTAAAATTGACCATATAACAGTTAGTGAAGTTAAAGTAACTAGCATTTAAAGTGGTTAACAAAAAGATACCATCTCTAGCCCTAAATAGACTAAACAACTAAGTAACCACACGTGTAAATATGTAACCATATTAATTTGCTTCTACCATGCTCTTACCCATGTGGCAAATTACCCATAAAATACAATATAGACAGAAAATAGATACATGACTTCTGTACCTGGAACTTCTGGAGATGAAGAGATGCAGACACCAGAATGCTCTTTGTTGACTACAGCTTGGCATTCAGTACTATCGTCCCCTCAAAGCTGATCAATAAACTTCAACACCTTGGCCTCAACGGCTCCTTGTGTAATTGGACCCTCGATCTCTTCACTTCAAACATGTTCTCCACAATCTCTATCAGTACAGTTGCTCTACAAGGCTTTGTGCTTAGCCCCCTGCTCTACGCGCCTTGCACTTATGACTGTGGGGCTCCAGTGCCATATTTAATTTAACTGACAACACCACTGTAGTTGGCTGAATCAAATGTGGTGACAAATCAGCATATAAGTAGAAGATTGGAATTCTAGCTGAGTAGTGCAATTTCAACAACTTCTGACTCAATGTCAGAAAGACCAAGGAGCTGATTGTTGACTTAAGGAAGAGGAAACAGGAGATCCAGGAGCCAATCTTCTTCAGAGGATCACAGGTGGAGAGGGTCAGCAACTTTATGTTCCTTGATGCTGAACTGATCTGAACTGGGCCCAGCAAGTAAGTGCAATTATGAAGAAAGTACGGGAGAAAAGATTTGGCATGACATTTAAAACTTTGACAAATTTCAATTGATATGTGGTGGAGTGTATATTGAGTGGTTGCATCTCGGTCTGGTATGGAAACACCAATGCCCTTGAATGGAAAGTCATACAAAAAGTAGCAGATATGGCCTAGACCACCACGGATAAAGCCCTTCCCACCACTGAGAAAATCTGCATGGACTGTTGTCACAGGAAATAGAATCCATCACTAAGGACTCCCACAATCTAGGCTATTCTCTCATCTTGCTGCTGCCATCAGGAAAAAGATACTGTAGACTCAAGACCCATGCCACCAGATTCAGGAACAATTACTACCCCTCAACCATCGGGCTCCTGAACCAGATACTTTTTAGTTTCTTGGATTTACTGAGTATGCCCGCAAGAAAATGAATCTCAGGGTTGTGTATGGTGATCTATATGTAGTTTGATAATAAATTTACTTTGAACTTAAATTTTGAACTTGTACGAAGAAGCTAATGCCTACTCTACATTATTTGACATTTCAAAGATACTGTATTGGATTAGAAAGTTTTAAGATGTCCTAATGCTACAAAATGTTTTGTAGAAATATATTTTGTCTTTCATCAATACAGTGACACTATTATGAAAACATTGCATGTCCATTTACTCTCCTCAAATTACAAACCCAAGAGAATATTGATAGTGCATAGTTAATTGCTGAAATTAATAACTTTAAATGCAAGTGCAGTAATAATTTGAGTCATATGCCTAGAATTCAGCTTTGTTGACATACTAAGAAAACAATAGAAAGTTGAAGAGCAGCACAAAGCCTGCTGGAGGAACTCAGCAGGGCCGGCAGCATCCAGGGAAAGGAGCAGTTTGGACAAGCAGCACGTCATATTCTGTCTGGTTAACCTCTAATCTGATGGCATGAATATTGATTTCTATAATGTGTGTTAATTGGTCCCACTTCCCCCTCCCCTTTTTTTTTCATTCCCCACTCTGGCTCTCTATTTGCCTCTTCCGTGCCTAAGACGTTCCCCAGATGCCCCTCCTCCTTCCCTTTCTCCCATGGTCCACTATCCTCCAGTCAGATTCCTTCTTCAGCCCTTCCTACCTCTCACCTCCCAGCTTCTCACTTCATTCCCCCCATCCCTAAAATCTTCCAGCTTGTCCTCCTTAAACATCTGCACCCCCCCCCCCCCCCGACATTCAGGCTTCTTCACCATTTCTTTTGCAATTCTGATGAAGATTCTCTGCCGACAACAATGGTTGTTTATTCCTTTCCATAGATGCTGCCTGATCTGCTGAGTTCCTCCAGCATTTTGTGTTTGTTGCTCTGGATTTCCTGCATCTGCAGAATCTCTTGTGTAATAGAAAATTGAAGGAGGTTCTCAGAACCTTTGATAAATTATTTAAAAATAAATCAGCAGCTGTGTCATGCTGGTTATTCTCAGCCTCTCATATTTACTGATCATTCTGGACCTAATATTATAGAAGATGTTTTCAGAGTGGGTTCCGTTTTACATTCCTAATATAAATAATTATTGTGCATCAGGATGTGGATGTTTTCCTGACTTATTATTGGGAATTTTCATATTTTTTTTTTTTTAATAATTTTTTATTGCATTTTTAAATGATTACAAAGTATGAAAAAACAATGTATATAACCCATACCCCCTCCCCCCTAACTGCCCCATAAAAAA
This sequence comes from Hypanus sabinus, assembly GCF_030144855.1. Classification (NCBI taxonomy): domain Eukaryota; kingdom Metazoa; phylum Chordata; class Chondrichthyes; order Myliobatiformes; family Dasyatidae; genus Hypanus; species Hypanus sabinus. Next base: position 25,803,682 of record NC_082709.1, read on the forward strand.
AAAGAAAGAAAGAAAGAAAGAAAGAATGCCTGGTGGTTGGAAGATCTCCACATGCTCCATGGAGTTCGTAATAATTTTAATATGTATATTTATTTCTTTCCCCTAATAACCAATTGTTTCATCTTAAAAGCATCTATATATTTAATCCTGTCTTTTGTAAATAAGGGCTCCAAATTTTCAAAAATGTTTCATATTTATCTCTTAAATTATAAGTAATTGGGATAAAAGTGAAATTTTACCTCTTACTAAAGGAGATTATAATCAATGTCGATTAATAACTCAATTTAGATGGCCAGCAAATGGTATAAAATATTTAGGTATAAGAGTTGATAATGATATAAAAAACTTATACAAATTAAATTACTTACCACTTTTGAAAAAAATTCAGGAAGATCTTGAAAAATGGATGGCATTACCAATAACATTAGTAGGTAGAGTAAATACTATAAAAATGAATGTATTCCCTAGATTACAATATTTATTTCAATCATTACCAATACAATTACCCCAGAAGTTTTTTCAAGAGTTAAACAAATATCTGAGGAAATTCCTCTGGAAAGGTAAGATGTCCAGAATATCGTTGGAAAAATTGACATGGAAATTTGATCTAGGAGGATTACAACTTCGGAATTTTCATATATTGAAAAGACTGCATGTATTGTGGATTTCTCGTTCCATCAGTGCAATATGATAGTTGTTTGACAAGAAAACCTACTGCAGAAGTGTCTTGCTTTATGATGTTCTTGATTTACTTCAGTAAATAAAGAAAATTTGCTCTATAGGTCAAGGCAGTGATTTGTTTTTTATGACGTTTGTTGGTTTTCTAGATTCCTGAACATTGTTTCCATGTTTACTATCCTTTTAAGAAACATTTGTGATAGGAGGTTTTCACATTATCAAGTGCGTATACAGTACAATAGCAAGGAATTAATCAGGAAAAATATAGTCTTTCTTCACTTTCAAACTTAATGCTGAAGCAGTAAAATTATATTTGCAATGCAATTGATTGCAAATATACTCAATGTCAGTAAAATGAAATTGCTGATTGTGGACCTCGGGAAGAGTAGAATGAGAGGTCATGCACCAATGCTCATAGAGGGATCAGAAGTGGAGAGAGTGAGCAGTTTTAAGTTCCTGCGTGTCAAGATCGCTGAGGATTTAACTTGGTCCCAGCATATTGATGCCCCTGTAGAGAAGGAAAGGCAGTGGCAATATTTCATTTGGAGTTTGAGAGATTTGGCTTTTCACTTAGGACACTTCAAATCTTCTACAGATGTACCATGGAAAGCATTCTGACAGGCTGCGTCGCTGTTTGGTATGGGGGTGGGGGCTCCTGCACAGGATCGAAACTACATAAAGTTGTAAAATTAGTCAGCTCCATCTTGGGTGCTGGCCTCCATAGTATCCAAGAGCTCTTCTAGGAGCAATGTCTCTGAAAGACAACATCCGGTATTTAATACCCCCCAACACCCAGGACATGTCCTCTTATCATTGTTACCATCAGGAAGGGGGTATAGGAGCCTCAAAGCACATGCTCAGTGTTTCAGGAACAGCTTCTTCCTCCTCCTACCATTGATTTCTAAATTAACATTGAACTCATGAACACTACCCCACTTTTATTACGTATTTCTGTTTTTGCATTATTTTTAATTTAACTAATATCCATACTGTTTTCATATTCATTTCCCCTATATTATCATGTATTGTTCTGCTGCTGCTAAGTTAATAAATTTCACAACATATGCCATTGATATTCATATACATTACAACACAGAAACAGGCCTTTTGGCCCTTCTTGGCTATGCCGAACCATTTTTCTGCCTAGTCCCACTGACCTGCACCTGGCCCATATCCCTCCATACACCTCTCATCCATGTACCTGTCTAGTTTTTCTTAAATGTTAAAAGTGAGCCCACATTCACCACTTCATCCGGCAGCTCATTCCACACTCTCACCACTTTCTGTGTGAAGAAAGTCAATGTTCGTCAATGTTCCCTTTAAACTTTTCCCCCTTCGCCCTTAACCCATGTCCTCTGGTTTTGTTCTCCCCTAGCCTAACCTGATTCTGATGGGAAATTTCCAAATTGAACACTCCAAGTGCTTTGATTTGAACTCTATGTAAATGTTATTAATTGACAACTTCTATGTGTTTGATATTGATTGCAGTTTATATTTATCTGCAAAATCAGGTAAACAATAGTGAAACTTGGGGTTTGAATAGTTTATTGGAAGAGTCAAACCAATAGACAAGTAAGTGTATTCAATTCAGGATAATTAATGTACAATGCTCACTGTAGAACCATCTACAGTATGTTAGAATATCTATCAACTCCTTGATAGTTTAAAATAATATGGATGATTCGCTTAATTTATCTTTCATTATACCTTTAAACACCAAAAATGTTTCTTGGTGTGGATAGAAAAAGCTCTGTTTCTCTATTGTTTTCAGAGCTGAAATCCTCTACTTACAAACATGTCTATCAAAAATTAACTCTGGTTGCTGCCAGGTAATACTTAACTAGTCCATTTCAACATATGGACCTGCTACAATAGTGAACTGTGTTGGTTGGCAATTAATGCACTATTTAGTCATCTATGTAAGATGAGTGTAGCCTGAAAAAAAATATAGGAAGGTATATCTACCTTTGAGGATGTCTTAAGGCGGAAATCAATGACTTATTATATTATTCTTACAACACACACAAAATGCTGGTGGAACACAACAGGCCAGGCAGCATCTATAAGGAGAAGCACTGTGGACATTTCGGGCTGAGACTCTTTGTTAAGTTTTTTATTTGGAAATTTCCAATCAGAATCAGCTTAGGCTAGGGGAGAACAAAAGCAGAGGACATGGGTTAGGGGTGAAGGGGGAAAAGTTTAAAGGGAACATCAGTGGGGGGCTTCACACAGAGAGTGGTGGAAGTGTGGAATGAGTTTGTCCTGACGAAGGGTCTCGGCCCGAAACGTCGACAGTGCTTCTCCTTATAGATGCTGCCTGGCCTGCTGTGTTCCACCAGCATTTTGTGTGGTTGTTTGAATTTCCAGCATCTGCAGATTTGCTCGTGTTTGTTCATTATGTTATTCTTGATCATGTGTGTTAGGAGAGTAAAGGGTTAAGAATTTGCAAGGTCATTTGCAAAGGATGGTTGGAAAAGGAGAGTGGAGAATGTTTATAAAAAGTTTTAAAACAAAATACCTTGTCTGTGACTGCTGTTATTATGGTAATACTTCTGTGGTGTAAAAAGGTAACTTTATGGTGACCTCCAAGATGTTTGTTTATGGATTATGACTGTAGTACCACTGAACATCGAAAACAGTAGTTAGACCAACATGGAGGAGGTGGTTCATTGCCTGTCACCTGTGTCGTGAGAATATTATTTAGCATTTATCACTACATGCCAAAATGTTATTTAGATTTTGATATATATGGACTGCTTCAATTTTAGAAAAGTTGGGACATTATGTAATCCTCTTCAAGCGTCCCTTGTTCTGACCTTGTGATAATATTTAGGCCTTGAATGCTGCCCTGGAAATTACTATAGTGATATCCTTGGGCTGTACTGACTGACCTCCATCAACTGCAACTTTCTTTGTGCAAGATTTAATTCCAGTCATTCAACTTGATGCCTATTACAATAATTTTTACCAGGCTCCCAACCTCACTTGGTGAAATGTTGCGATGTGGTCCTGGTGAAAGCTGAACGCGGTATTAGTGAGCAATATATTTGCAAGTGCCATTGCATAGCATTATTGATGACAATTTCCATCGTTTATCTGAAGGCAAGTTGCTTGATTGGAAGGTAGTTGGTCAAAATGGATTTGTCTATAATGAGGCTGTTACAGTGACTTGGGTTAAATTCCTCCACTATCTGTAAGAAGTTGATACGTTCTCCACCCTGTGACCACAGGGGTGTCCTCTGAGTATGTGAGTTCCCTTTCACAATTGAAAGGTGTGTGTTGCTCGGTTAATTGGCCACATGGGTGTGATGGGCTAGTACAGGTTCAATGGTAGGAAGGGCCTGATACTGTGCTGTATCCTTAAAACATCCAAAAACTTATTGTTGAGACTAAGACAAACATTCATAATTTTAATTTACCAGTGTTGTACAGGAACAATTTGGCTAAAGCTACAGCTTGTCATGGACAGTAAGTCTTCAGTTCTAAGGCAGGATTCATGTTTGATCTCCTAGCCTTTTTAGTACACTGTGGTATTAGGTCTATTTCTTGCATTATTTGGAGTAATACATAATATAAAAATGTATACCACATCTAACACATCATTCTCCACAACTTCCACCATCTTCAACAGGATCCTACCACCAAGCACATCTTTACCCCCGCCCCAACTCTCTGCTTTTCACAGGGATCGTTCTCTCCATGATTCCCTTGTCCATTCATCTCTCTCCACCAGTCTCCCTCCTGGCACACATCTCTGCAAGCGGGAGGTGTGCTACACTTGCCCATTCACCTTCTCCCTTATCTCCATTCAGGGCCCCAAACAGTCCTTCCAGATGAAGCAACATCTCTGTTTGGATCGTCTACTGTGTCTAGTGCTCCTGATGTGGCCTGCTCTGCATTGGTGAAACCCATCGTAAATTTGGGGACCGCTTTGTCGAGCATCTCTACTCCATCCACCAAAAGTGTAATTTTGTGGTGGCCAACCATTTTAATTCCAATCCCCATTCCCGTTCCATCACGTTGGTCCTTGGCCTCCTCTTCTGCCATGATGAGGCCACTCTCAGGGTGGAGGAACAACACCTTGTATTCCATCAAGGTAGCCTCCAAAGTGATGGAATGAACGTTGATTGGACATTCTGGTAATTTTCTTCCTTTTTTCTTTCTCCCTTCCCTTTTCCATAGTTCTTAACACTGCCTTAAATCACCTGGTCAATACAAACACCTGTGTCAGGATGCTGCTTATTGACTATAGCTCAGTGTTTAACACCATCATTCCTACAGTCATGATTGATAAGCAATGGAACATGGGCCACTGTGCCTCCCTTTGCAACTGGATTCTCAACTTTCTAACCGGAAGACCACAATCTATGCGGATTAGTGATAATAACTCCTCCTAAGGGCTCGTTGCTTTGCCCACTGCTCCTCTCTCTCTCTACACCTATGACTGTGCAGCTAGGCACAGCTCAAATATCAGCTATAAATTTGCTGATGATACAGCCAGTACTGGCAGAATTTCAGACGGAGATGAGAGTGAAGGCGGAAATGATTGAAATATATCAGCTAGTTGAGCGGTGTCGCAGCAACAGCCGTGCACTCGGTATCACTCAGGACATGCCAACTTCTCATTTTTACCATGAGGAAGGAGGTACAGATAGCTGAAGGCACATGCTCAGTGATTCAGGGGCAACTCCTTCCCCTGTCCCATTCAATTCATGAATGGACATTGAACACTACCTCACTATTATTTCTGTGTTTGCAATATTTTTAATTTAACTACTTAATATACATATACTTATAGTAATTAATTTATTTTTCCCCTGTATTATCAGGTATTGCATTGTACTGCTGCCACTAAGTTAACAAATTTCATGACATATTCAAGTGATATTAAACTTGATTCTGAATCTTTCCTCTTCCATTCCCCACTCTGACCTCTTAACTCTTTGCCTTACCTGCCTACCACTTCCCCCAGGTCCTCTCTTTCTTCCCTTACTTCCATGGTCCACTCTCCTCTTCTAAAACATCTTTTCTTCTCTTGCCCTTTATCTCTCTCACCCACCTTTTTATTCTGGAATCTTCCCTCTTCCTTTCCATTACTGATGAAGGGTCTCGGCCAAAACATTAACTGTTTACTCATTTTCATAGATGCTGCCTGACCTGCTGTTTTCTCCAGCTTTTTGCATGTGTTGCTCTGCATTTCCAACATCTGCAGAATCTCCTGTGTTTACTATGTGGGGTGAATCACCTTGGTTGAAAGACAGACTTCTGGGATGGTGGGCCCGTGGAGCCCAGGAGCCCATTTGCCGCTTCTGGCGGACCATGGTTACAAATTCTTTGGTCAGCTTTGAGACTTAGTTGCTGGGTCTCACCGTTTTTCAGCAAAGGAAAATTCATAGATCCTCTTGCTCCCTAGGTTCAGGGCCATTCATGAATACATTTGCCTGAATGATTGTGGGTTGGTTACCTCTGGTACCCTGCACCAAATTAAGGTCTACCTCCTGATTTGACTGCAATAACAAAGAGAGTGTCATAGATACGCAGGCTACGGGGCAATATAATGTGCCGGTACTGATGACTCTCAGTGCTTTATGGGTATCCATTAATAAACAGCTCTATCTGTTCAGAGGCAACCTTGTCTATCTTCTTTTAGAATGGTGACTTATTATGGTGACAAATGAGAGGAATTTGAAGACTTTAAGAGGAGACAGAAAAATAGTTTCATGTTAGTAAGATCTTCATGGCGTATTATAGGGACTCTGGATATTTTGGAGAAGAAGAAATTTTCTTCTCTCTTAGTCATACCACAAATGTTTCAAAATTAGAAAACTAATGAGTAAAGCACCATCGCACTGAGAAACAAGTCTCATGGTAATGTAAAATATCACTTCACCAGTGCTTATTTTATAACAGTCTCATCTCAAAGTCAAAAGGTTTAAGGTTTAAGTTCAAGTCTAGAAACTTGAACAGAGAAATCTTGCTTTTCAATGCAGTGATGTGAGGAAGGAGAACCACATTCTCAGAGGTGTTGCTTCTGAGATAAAATTAGGCCGAGGTTCCATCTGCTATGTGAATGTAAAAGATTCTGTTCCATAATTCTGAAGGCCAGGGAAATTACTATTTGCCTCCTAACCAATATTTTCCTTTAATCAATATTTAGAACGTAGAAAACCTACAGCACAATACAGGCCCTTTGGCCCACAAAGCTGTGCCAAACATGTCTCTACCTTAGAACTACCTAGGCTTTACACATAGCCCTCTATTTTTCTAAGCTCCATGTATCAATCCAGGAGTCTCTTAAAAGACCCAATCGTTTTCACCTCCACCACCATCGCCAGCAGCCCATTCCATGCACTCACCACTCGCTGCGTTTTTTTTTTAATTACCCCGACATCTCCTCTGTACCTACTTCCAAGCACCTAAAAGCAATGCCCTCTCATGCCATTTCAGCCCTGGGGGAAAAGCCTCTGACTATCCACATGATCAATGCCTCTCATTATCTTGTACACCTCTATCCGGTCACCTCTCATCCTCCGTCGCTCCAAGGAGAAAAGGCTGAGTTCACTCAACCTATTCTCATAAGTCATGCTCCCCAATCCAGGCAACATCCTTGTAAATCTCCTCTGCATCCTTTCTATGTCTTCCACATCCTTTCTGTAGTGAGGCAACCAGAATTGAGCACAATACTCCGGGAGGGGTGGTGGGGGGGTCTGACCAGAGTCCTATATAGCTGCAACATTACCTCTCAGCTCTTAAGTTCAATCCCATGATTGATGAAGGCCAATGCACCGTATGCCTTCTTAACCACAGAGTCAACCTGCGTAGCAGCTTTTCGTGTCCTATGGACTCTAAGCCCAAGATCCCTCAGATCCTCCACACTGCCAAGAGTCTTACCATTAATGCTATATTCTGCCATCATATCTGACCTACAACAATGAACCACCTCACACTTATCTGGGTTGAGCTCCATCTGCCACTTCTGAGCCCAGTTTTGAATCCTATAAATGTCCTGCTGTAACCTCTGACAGACCTCCACACTATCCACAACACCCCCAACCTTTGTGTCATCAAATTTACTAACCCATCCCTGCACTTCATCCAGGTCATTTATAAAAATCGCAAATAGTAGGAGTCCCAGAACAGATCCCTGAGGCACACCACTGGTCACCGACCTCCATGCAGAATATGACCTCTCTATAACCACTCTTTGCCTTTTGTGAACAAGCCATTTCTGGATCCAAAAGCAATGTCCCCTTGGATCCCATGCCTCCTTACTTTCTCAATAAGCCTTGCGTGGGGTACCTTATCAAATGCCTTGCTAAAATCCATATACACTACATCTACTGCTCTACCTTCATCAATGTGTTTAGTCACATTCTCAAAACATTCAATCAGGCTCGTAAGGCATGACTTGCCTTTGACAAAGCAATACTGACTATTTCTAATCATATTATGCCTCTCCAAATGTTCACGAATCCTGCCTCTCAGGATCTTCTCCATCAACTTGGCAACCACTGAAGTAAGACTCACTGGCCTATAATTTCCTGTGCTATTCGTATTCCCCTTCTTGAATAAGGGAACAACATCCGCAACCCTCCAATCCTCTGGAACCTCTCCCATCCTTACTAATGATGCAGAGATCATTGCCAGAGGCTCAGCAATCTCCTCCCTCACTTCCCACAGTAGCCTGTGACTTATCCAACTTGATGCTTTCCAAAAGCTCCTGCACATCTTCTTCCTTAATATCTACATTCTCAAGCTTTTCAGTCCACTGCAAGTCATCCCTACAATTACCAAGATCCTTTCCTTTAGTGAATAATGAAGCAAAGTATTCATTAAGTACCTCTGCTGTTTCCTCTGATTCCATCCACACTTTTCCACTATCACACCTGATAGGTCCTATTTTCTCATATCTTATCCTCTTGCTCCTCACATACTTGTAGAATGGAAACATAGAAAATAGGTGCAGGAGTAGGCCATTTGGCCCTTCGAGCCTGCACCGCCATTCAGTATGATCATGGCTGATCATCCAACTCAGAACTCTGTACCTGCTTTCTCTCCATACCCCCTGATCCCTTTAGCCACAAGGGCCATATCTAACTTCCTCTTAAATATAGCCAATGAACCAGCCTCAACTGTTTCCTGTGGCAAAGAATTCCACAGATTCACCACTCTCTGTGTGAAGAAGTTTTTCCTCATCTCAGTCCTAAAAGGCTTCCCCTTTATCCTTAAACTGTGACCCCTCGTTCTGGACTTCCCCAACATCGGAAACAATCTTCCTGCATCTAGCCTGTCCAATCCCTTTAGAATTTTATACGTTTCAATAAGATCCCCCCTCAATCTTCTAAATTCCAGTGAGTATAAGCCTAGTCGATCCAGTCTTTCTTCATATGAAAGTCCTGCCATCCCAGGAATCAATCTGGTGAACCTTCTCTGTACTCTCTCTATGGCAAGAATGTCTTTCCTCAGATTAGGGGATCAAAACTGCACACAATACTCCAGCTGTGATCTCCCAAGGCCTTGTACAACTGCAGTAGAACCTCCCTGCTCCTGTACTCAAATCCTTTTGCTATGAATGCCAACATACCATTTGCCTTTTTCACCGCCTGCTGTACCTGCATGCCCACCTTCAATGACTGGTGTACAGTGACACCCAGGTCTCGTTGCATCTCCCCTTTTCCTGATCGGCCACCGTTCAGATAATAATCTGTTTTCCTGTTCTTGCAACCAAAGTGGATAACCTCACATTTATCCACATTAAATTGCATCTGCCATAAATTTGCCCACTCATCTAACCTATCCAAGTCGCCCTGCATCCTCTTAGCATCCTCCTCACAACTCATGTTGATGAGTTCAAGTTGTGTTATGAGGAAAGAAGAGGTGCGCACATCAAATATTCCATTCTGAGTTCGTTGCTCGCTAATTCCTAAATAAACTGTAATAATAGTCTTATATTTGAATTCCAGCTGTTAATGAGAATGCAACAACAGTTAGCATTTGCATAGCTGCTCTGACATAGTAAAAGTCACGCAGTTGTGCTGAGCCATTAGAAGACGTCAGAGGGACACACACTCGAGCTTGGGTGGAAAGGTTAGAATAGTAACCACTTATAATTATTCTAAAAAGATTTTAAAGGTGAGAAGGTTGAGCAGGCAAATGAATTCTACACTGATGCTGTTGAATTATTTGGATGGCTATCAAGCAGAAGTCGAGTTGATGGAAATCAGGAAGTGGAAAGTTTAAGAGGAAGGAGCAGCAGATGGTGAGAGCAGTGTGACGAAGCTGAGAATAAGTATTCATGAGAAGTACAAGATACGTTTGCGCATTAGGTCCGGATCTATTAGGAACCAAAGCTTGATTTCATTCAGTTGAGTGGGTGGTTAGACGTAGAAGTGGAATCCATTCATTGTGACAGAGACTGAAATGATCAGCTTTCATCTTCTTATTAGTCATCTGGATGTGTGACTTATTTGCAGGGTCTCTTTTGTCAAATTACCATAGTATAAATTATCATGGTCTTATTTCCTACATCAAACCTTTTGAACACTGCTGATAGCTTATTACTGCACTGGTGTTACTAAACAATTGTGCAATTACATTTTAAGTTAAAAGGTTTGTTTGATCTCCTTCAGCATCAAAGTATTTAAAATTACTCATTCGGTGTTGATTGGTCAAACTTCAAAAACAAAAATAAACAAATTAGCCCCTAGTATTGCATCCTGTTTTCTCTGCTACTTGGTGGTACATTATGAAGCTGGTCACAACTGAATGGTTTATTAAATATAGTAGACTGCATTCTGACAACTAGGAAGGGGATGCTAGAAAGTCTTGCTTTTAATGCTATACAGTACTGTGCAAAAGTGTTCGGCACATATACATAGCTAGGGTGCCTAAGGTTTTTGCACAGTATTGTATTTGTCAATGTGGAGTAGCGAGTGAACTTGTAAATCTGGTGTGTGGGACAGGTGGCAGAGAGGGAGTTCCAGGCAACTGGTTTATTGATCATTACATAATGTCTCTCTGGTGCTTCCTGCTCCCTCCTCTCCCCCTTCCCATTTTCCCAACCATGATTTCCCCTCTTCCTGCCCCCTTCCCACTCTCAGTCCACAATAGAGACCCATTTCATAATCAGGTTTATCATCATTCACATCATAGTTTTTGCGGCAACAGTACAGTGTAATATATAAAATTACGATGGTACTATGCAAAAGGCTTAGACATCCTAGCTATACATGCAGTATGTTCCTCAGAATTTTGCACAGTACTGTATATCCAGCGAAGTCTCCTCATTATCAAAATGCAGAAAATACAGCAACCAACTTGTCTACAGCAAGGACATAGAAATGGCAATGTTGTAATAGCTTTAGGATGGATATTAACCAGAATACACTGCAGACTACTACTCTTTGAAATAATGCCAGAGATATTTAATGTCCATGTGAGAGGACAGATGGTGCTTCAGTTTAACTTGTCATTTGAAAGATGGCAACTTTGCCAACCTAACGCTTTTTCAGTGGTACACTGCTGTGTCAGTGCAGATTTTGTATTCTAGTCCCTGCAGTGAGATCAAAACCAAAATATTATGATTGAGCAGTGAAAGTGCTACCACTGAGACACAGTTGGCACCAAAATCACAGAAGTCACTGGATATGTGAATAAATGTAGAATAGTAGTTTCATAATTCCAATGTTCATGGCCCCAAATTGTCCCAAATAAGTCAATTATTACTTCATAGAGAGCGGATGCACTGTAACATTGAGTTAAGTTCTGTGTGACAGTAGTTTTTCCTATATGTTTTTTAACAAATATGTTTGTTCATTTTCTTGGCTATTCCTGTACGATAGCTATTATGCAATCACTTCACCTGTTAAATTCAGAACCTCCAACCATGATCTCTGAATTTTTTTGACCAAGCTTATTTGCTTCATAAAAATTTACCAAACCGTAGTTGATACTGAAGCGAAACTAGCATTTTAAAGAACATCTCTTTAGTACATTGATGACATTTCCTCCAACAGTGATGTTCTGGCATCTCAAGCCGACATGGTTAGGCAGTAATGAAAATGGTTCTCATTTATTAACTGTCCCTGTAATGGGATTGCCCTGTGGCTCATACTCATATAATTGAACTTGGGGTGTTGTTGGTGATCTTCGTGCAGTACAACATGGAATTAGGGTTGCATTGGAATTAGTCAAGTGGAGGTAAATATTTCATTTGCCTGATTTTTTTTTCTTTTCATTCTGTGCAAAATCAACAACCTTTCATTTCCACCTCACCCACAGACTCTCTGTTGGTTTTGCATTGCAATTTGTGATGATTGGAAACGTAAAACAGTACAACACCCACTGCTTTGGAACCTGGTTTTTTTAAAAAAGCAAAGACAGTATGCCTTCCTAACGAATCACTCTGAATAATCCTAACTAGGAAAAGAAGAGTCTACATCGGGCACAATGAATTAGAGTGTTTAGTTCAATGGTAAATAAGGGTCAGATTGCAAAATAGAAGGAAAATTGTGATAAAGGGATAGAAAAGCCACAGGTGTGTGACCTTTATTGATTTATTCATTTTAAGGGAAAGGGAGTGTCTTTGGGAAGCTCAGTCTTCCATTCCTTGAGCAGTTGATAATGAGTAACCTTTTTGAACTTCTGCAGTCCTGACGAAGGTATTGGGCAGAGAGCGAGTATTTGAACCCAGCAACAGTGAAGGGATCGCAATATAATTCCAAGTCAAGAGGACCTTCCAGATGGTGGTGTGTCCATGGGCTTACCTCTCTTACCTGCTTTGATGTAATGAGAAATGATATTTGTTTCAATTTCTTGTAGATATTAACAAAGATATAGGCAGATCTGGGGAATTAATATGCAAATGTGCAGATCCCTATAATGAGATGGCTGGACTTTGGATAGGAAGATTCTGTATCAATAGTATAAACTCTGTCTTAACCTGAATGGGACTAATGTTCTAATATGAGATGCAAGTTGAGAACAGATAAATATTTTTAGGCCAGAGGGATAGGGAAAAGAAGTAGTAGAGGGATTTAAAGCAAATGCAACCAGCTGAAATATGAATCAAACCAGAAATTGACGAAGCAAGTGAAGAGAGACATGGAAAGAATTGCCAATAGAATTGAGTCGATCTATCCTGTAGAAGAATGCACGTAGAATCCATAATAAAACAGGGCAGCTGGAGGCAATAATACATTACAAAGGACCAAGTACAATATAGTCTACCGAACCATGGCCACAGTAATCAGGGCTGAGATTCATCATTGCTAGATACACAATTTTAATAAGAGTGCAGTGAAAAAGGGAATGATGTAGCTGTATTTATTAGGGATAAAAATAATGACAGTGGATAAAATTGACATGACTGTCATAAAGACAAAAATAGAATGAGATGCTTGAGATAAAAATAAAAAGGACTCACTCTGACTAATCAGCAATTGTGGAGGAAGGAGTATGCAATCAAGCTGAGGAATTGAATAAAAACCTGGAATAAGTAGATTTCAGCAACACTATAATTACTTCATTAGTAAAGACAGATAGAGGGGGAAAGGTAAAAGCTGTGTGTTGCCAGTATAGCCCCAATGAAAGGGATATTAATCAGAACAGGAAACTAAACAAGGGATCAGTAAGGAACAATTTTGGCAACTATGGCCATAATGTTTTAAGATATTAATTGTAATGGAGGAAAATGTCATAATGACTTGAATAATATGTTGAACACTGAGAAGATAAGATGGTTAAAAATATGGGGAACAATGACAGTGATACCAAACGTCAGTGAGAAAGATTTCAACTGTTGTTTAACAGCATCTAGGAAAATAATTGTTCTGTTGAAAGAGACAACATAAAAATGCATGGGTAAGGTGTCACGTACAAAGAGAAGACAAAGGGGAAGAAATTGGCTGAGTACAAGGTGCATCTGAAATGCATTATCAGCACAACAAGGGACCTTGCAGTAAGTAATAAAATATTAAGGAAGAGGAACTATGGAATTGAATAGTCCCATAATACGTTTTGCAGACATGTAAACTGAAAGAAAGTTGAGATATATATTTGACTACGAAGAATGAATAGGAGAAGAAAAATCTCAAGCTGCAATCATTAATGAAATGCCAGTTATATTAAATAGTTTCTTTTTTTCAGCACTTAATCAGAAGTTCTTTATTGCCAGCATGTGAAACATAGCAGAATTGATTGTGGTTCAGCGCTAAGCATAAAACACAGGAGAATACCGTAACAGACAACACAAAAGCAACCAACAGTTTACAGGGCATGGCAAACAGCCATGAGAAAATCACAGTTAGCAGAACGGTCACATAAGCACACGTCAATAATCAAACTTAATGGGGAAATGAATGCAACGTCTGATGTTGAGACTGGAAATGATCATGGCATGATTAGAATGCAGAAGGCCATTCAGCCCATCATGCAACACTGACTCTTTATTAGAGCAATTCAATAATTCCTCAACTGGTCCCTTCTCTAAATATTTACTCAATTCTGTTTTGAACACCACCAAGGAAACTCCCTTCAGGACATAAACAGGCTAAGTATTGGGGGTTCCGATCACATGTTTCATTCTGTTACTCTGTGATTTCCTTCCCCTTTCTTTTATAATATAGCCTCTCATCCTTGACCCCTTTATCAACAGGAGCAGCCTCTCACTTTCAAACCCCTTCATAATCTCATATACTTATATCAAATATCTCTTCTGTCTTCTCTTTGTTTTTTTTTAAAAAAAGCAGTCCAGGTTTTCTAATCCATCTTTGTAACTATAAACCCTCATTCGAAGACTCATTCATGTAAATCTATTCTGCATCCCTGTGGTGGTTTTAATTTTCACTAGCCATTGGCCAGGCCACGCTGCTCTTCACCGGGTACCTTCTTGATCCAGGAACCCGGTGGGAATCTGCTGACCCGCCAGTGCTGGGGAAATACAGGTGTAGGAAGAGTGCAAGCATTAATTCCCAGGGATGGGAGGAAGGAAATGAGAGAGGTTAAGAGTGAGAATAGTGTCACTGCTGGCATTTCCTCAAGGGTTTCAATGTACTGCAGTGAGACATCTGTATCATGATCTGAGGACAGCTGATGCTATCCTTAGTATTTTGTACAGATGTCACCCTGTGGTCTCAACACCATGGTTTAGGAAATGTTTGTTAATTACTATTGCATCCTGTTGTGCTCCCCCTTGTTCTGAAAGAGAAAGAATTGTATAAGTGGGTGTCTTTGGGTGTTGTGGCTATTATAATTAAATGAACAGTTGTGTTCAAGCTGTGAGATTTATGTCTGAAACACTCAGAAGTATTGAGTGTGTGAGAATCCCGTAGACCTTGTGGGTTATAGGCATGAGCTCAGATTGGTAATATTGTGAGTGAGGGGGGTATAAAGAATTGAGCAGTGTCTGGGACTGGTAACAATTGTAGATGAGTTCACTGAGATTGACCATTTACAGGAGGTTGTTACTCTTGTGGCGTTCCATCCAGCAGCTGAGGATGTATATTGTGTGAGAGTGTGTGTCTAATTCCATGAGGCGTCCAAAAACTTTGAATTCTGCGTCTCCTTTCGCAGTTGTTCTTTATAGTTTCGCAGCCTAGCTTCAGTTATGGAGCATCTTTCAACACTTCTTTCAGCCTATATTTAATGATGGCAACATCCCCACTAAGTGCCTTCACCATCCAGGAGCAACTGCAGAATATTCTCAAGGGGAAGGGCAAGCAGCTGGACGTCATGGTAACACATTGGCACCAATGACATGGGTAGAATGGGAGAAGGGGTCCTGCACTGTGAGTGTAGAGGTTAGGAATGAGGCTGAAGAGGAGAACCTCCAAGGTAGTAATCCCAATGCCACTTGCTAGTCAGGGCAGGAATAAGATGATAGTATAGAAACCTGTAAATGTGTGGCTGAGGAACTGGTGCAGCGGACAGGGTCTCAGGTTTTTGTATCAACGGAACCTTTTCTGGGGTAGGGGTGACCTGTACAAAAGGGATAGGTTGCACCCAAACTGAAGAGGATCTAATATCCTGGTCAGGAGGTTCACTGATGCTACTCAGGAAGATTTAATTTAGTTTGGCAGGGACATGAGAACCAGAGCAGGTGGAGAGATAGAGAGGAAGGTACATACTGAGGCCAGTGAAAATGGGCAGGAGCGAAGTACTAATAGGGGACAGGTAGTTTGAAGAGTGTGTACTTTAATGCTAGGAGCATTATGAGTAAAGGTGATGAACTTGGAGCATGGTTCAGTACAAGGAATTTACGGTGTTGTGGCCATTACAGGGAGTTATTTGAGAGAGGAACAGGAAGAGGTGCTTAATGTCCTAGAATTTCAATGTTTTAGAAAACAGAGGGAAGTAAATGTGGGGGTGGTTGCACTACTAATCAGGGACAATATCACAACTACGCCCAGAGGGGACATAATGGAGGTTCTATATGGGTAGAACTCTAAAATAGGAAGGGTGTAATCACTCTAATTGTACCACAAACCTCCCCTCCCTCCCCCAACTGTCACCGGTGTATTGAACAGATATGCAGGAAGATTAAGGAAAGATGTAGGGTTGTTGTCATGGCAGACTTCAACTTCCTTATATAAACTGGGACCTTCTTAGTGCAAGAGGTTTAGGTGGGGCAGAATTTGTTAGGTGCATTTAAGAGGGTTTTTCAAATCAAAACGTAGATTGTCCAAGAAGAGGAAGGGCTGTACCAGACTTGGTGTTGGGTAATCATCTTGACCAGATGACTGGCCAATGTTGACCAGTGAATGTGCAGTTCAGGAAAAGTGACAACACTTCTAAGTTTTAAAATGGCTATAGATAAAGATAACTACAGACCTTGCAGGAGAGTATTAAATTGGAACAGGCAAAATTATGAGAGTATTAGGAAGGAACTAAGGGATGTCAATTGGGAACAGCTATTTTTGGACAAGTCCTTATCTGACATATGGAGGGTGTTTAAAATCCAACTACATAGTGTATCAGACAGGTATGTTCCAGTCAGAAAGACAGACAAGTTTGACAAGGTGAGAGAACCCTCAAGGTCGAGAGAGGTGTTGAATTTATTCAAGAAGGAAAAGGGAAAGTATGTAAAGCTTTGGAAGCTAGAATCAAAAAGTGCCCTTGATTATGAAGTAGCTAGAAACTAACTCGGGAATTAGGAAAGCCAGGAGAGGCCACGGAAAATCCTTGGCAAGTCGGATTAAAGAGGATCCCAAGGCATTCCATACATACATCAAGAGCAGAAGGATAACTAAGGAGTGTGTAGCACCACTTGAGAGTCAAAGGGGGAGTATTTGCTTGGATGTGGGTGAGGTCTTTAACGAGTACATCAGGATTACCAAGGATGTAAAGGAGGAGGTAGTGCTGAGTCTCTTAAATGTCCCCAGGGCCTGATAGGATATACCCCAGATTGTTGAGAGAAGAGACTGTCAGGTCCTTGACTAATAGTTTTATGTCTATTCTAACCAGAGGTGATGCCCTAGAGGATTTGTCAATAGTTAATGTTGTTCTATTATTCAAGAAGGGAACTAGGGATAATCCAGGAAACTATAGACCAGTGAATCTTGCATCAGTGATAGAGAAGCTACTGGAGCGAATTCTTAGGGATAGGATCTATCAGCATTTGGGAAACCATGGCCTAATTAGGGAGAACCAGCTTTGTGCAGGACAAGTTATGTCTCACGAACATGATTGAGTGTTTCATTCAGACGATGGGGGTGATTGTTGGAAGTAGAACTGTGGATCGTATCTCATGCCCCTTGCTGCACAGAACATTGTATATCATTTGTGAAAGAAGGCTCCAAGTCGAGGGTGTACAGCACAGGCCCACGATCAAGCATACTTTCCTTAACCAATGATTGGTGTGTCAAGGCCGACCTGGATGGGAAAGGCAGTTTCCCGGAGCAAATAGTTTTCACCACATTGTGTCCAGATATAATTGTCTGGTCTGACACCAGTAGAGAAGTGGTTATTGGTGAACTCACAGTCCCCTGGGAAGACAACATCGATGAAGTCCAAGAGCGCAAGTTAACCAAGTATGCAGAATTAAGATCAGAGTGCAGAGACAGAGGGTGGAAGGTCTCATGCTATCCATTCGAAGTAGGGTGCCGTGGCTTTATTGCATTCACTTTCCAGAAGTGGCTGCGTGACCTTGGCTTCACTAGAAGAGAGATCAAGTCAACCAGCAGGGTTGTAGCTGGGGTAGCAGAGGCAGGATCATCATGGGTGTGGACCAAGTACATCCAGAGGGGCAGATAGTTGGTCAGTGAATCCATCTTTTGCAAACCCTTCAGTAGTTGCATAGACACTTGAAGAGTAGACTATCTGTTGGATAGAAGCGACCAACAACTCTGGTAGAGGCAGATGCCAAGCTGTTAAGCTCATCAGTGGGAGGTGGTGCTTTAGCACTGCTGGCCCACCACCTCGAGGGAGTTTTGATCATAAGCGGACCGAAACTCCTGAGGACAGGTGGCAGATCAACTGATGATCCCACTGATGATAGCACAGGACAGTTAACATCTTAGTCCACGTGTATTTTTAATTCAATTCAGGCATTTGACAAAGTATAGGAGGCTCATCCAGATCCTTAAGATGCACAAGATTCATGGTGAATTGGCCATTTGGTTCATAATTGGCTTCCCTATAGTAGATGGAGGGTCTAGCTGGAGGTCTGTGATTAGTGGTCTGCAGAGATCTGTATTTGGACCTCTGCTGTCTGTGATGTATTTAAATAACCCAGGTGAAAATATAGGTGGGTGGGCTAGTATGTTTGCAGATGATATAAAGATTGGTGGTGTTGTGGATAGTGTGGAAGATTGGCCAAGAATACAGTGGGATAGAGACCAGCTGTAATTGTGGGTGGAGAAAAAACAGATGGAGTTCAGCCTGGCCAAATGTTGCTGTGTGAAATTGGGTTTATGGGTTTGGTGAGTGGTTACAGAAGACACTTCTGGAAAGTTAAGTTAACTATTTATTTACAGGATGAGACAGACGCTAAACATTCAGCAAACTCTTCAAAGTACACTGTTACAAACTTGTCTAAAGTGGCAGAACAAAACGGACAGTAAACTACACACAGTGACAAATACTTGTCTAAAATGTGTGCTCAGGACTTCTCCACTGCACCCCCCCCCCCCCCCCACTGTATACTGTTTCCATGACAACACAACTATCAGAGCCCATGGCGACCTCGAGCATGGTTTCTGCTCGTTAGATTTAAACTCTACCAGCGCCATGATGTCACCAGCTAAATGACAGCTAAAGGGAGGGGCTGCAATGTTCCTTACATGGCCCAATCTCCGCCCCCATATGGCAAGACCTTTAAAAGTGTTTCTGTGTATAGGGATTTTGGAGTCCATGTTCACAGCTCCCTGAAAGTGGTTACCAAGTTGGTTAAGGAGGCTCATGGCATGCTTACCTTTATTACTTGAGGCATTGAGTTCAAAATCAGCAAGTTATGTTGCAGCTTTATAGATCTCTAGTTAGGCCACATCTGGAGAACTGCATACAGTTCTGGTCGCCCTAATATTGGAAGGGTATCGGGACTTTGGATAGGCTGTAGGAGGGGTTTACCCTGATGTTGCCTGGATTAGAAGGTATATTTTATAATGAGAAGTTGGACAAACATAAGTTGTTTTCTGCGGAGCTGAGGCTAAGGGAGGTCAGATAGAGGTTTGTAAGATTATAAGAGGAAGAGATAGAGTAGATAAACAGAATCTTATTCCCAGGGTTGAAATGTCTAATACCTGATGGCACCCATTTAAGGTGTGAGAGGATAAGTTCAAAGGAGATGTGAGGGGCAGGTGTTTTTTTTTACACAGTGTGGGTGCCTGTAATGTGCTGCCTGGGGCGGTGATAGTGGCAGATACATTCGGGACTTCTAAGAGATGTTTATATAGTCTCATGAATGCAAGAATATGGATTTTGTTTAATTGGCCATTGGATTACTAATTTAATTGGTTCAGCACAACGTTGTGGGCTGAAGGGCCTGGGTCCTGTGCTCCACCGTTCTACAGAGGTGGTGGGGCAGGTACTTGAGGAAGCAGAGAGGCTATAGAAGGACTTGGACAGATTTGGAGAAGAGTCAAGGAAGTGGTAGATGGAATACAGTATCAGGAAGTGTATGGTCATGCATTTTGTTAGAAGGAACAAAAGCACAGACTATTGTCTAAATGGGGAGAAAATTCAAAAATCCAAGATATAAAGGGACTTGTGGTCTAAATCTCTGAAGGTTATCTTGCAGGTTATGGACATCACTGAGTAGTGGCTGAAAGAAGGTCATAGTTTGGAGTTAATCTCAAAGGATATACTTTGTTTTGAAAGGACAGGCAGGAAGGCATGGGCAGTGATGTGGCTGTGTTGGTAAGAAATGGAATTACAACTTTAGAAAGAGGGGACTAAGTCAGAGAATGTTGTGTCTTTGTGGGTGGAGTTAAGAAACTGCAAGAGTAAAAAAAAACATCATGGGAATTGGGTCTCCAAATAGTAGCCAAGATGTGGGGTTCAGATTCCAAAGGGAGCTGGAAAGGGTATGTAATAAGGGTAATATCACAATTTTAATGGGGGACTTCGATATGCAAAGGGTTTAGGGAAAATCAGATTGGTGTTGGATCACAGGAAGGGAATTCATTGAATGCCTATGAGATGGCTTTTAAGAGCAGCTTGTGCTTAAGCTTACTCGGGGAAAGGCTATCTTAGATTGGGTGTTTGTAATAACCCAGATCTTATTAGCCTAAGGTAAAGGAACTCCTAGGAGTCGATGATCATAATATGATTGCATTCATACTGCAATTTGAAAGGGAGAAGCATAAGTCACATGTATCAGTATCACAATGGTATAAAAGACGCATGGGAGAGAAGTTTGCCCAGGTGGATTGGAGGAGGACACTGGCAGGGATGATGGCAGAACAGAGGTGGATGAAGTTTCTGGGATTAGTTCACAAGGCGCACCATAGATATGTCCCACTGAAGAGAGAGTTCTCAAATGGCAGGTCTAGGCAGCAGTAGCTGACGGGGAAAGTTAAGGACTACATGAAAACCAAGGAAAGGGCATATAAGGTAGCAAAAGTGAATGGGAAGTTGGATAATTGGGAAGCTTTTACAATCCAACAAAAGGCAACTAAAAAACTATAAGAAGGGAAAAGATGAAATATGAGGACAAACTAGCTGGTAATGTAAAGCAGGATACTAAAAGTTTTTTCAGTTATATAAAGAATAAAAGAGAGGTAAGAGTTGATATTGGACCACTGGAAAATGATGCTGGCGAGGCTGCTGAAATTAATAAGCACTTTGCTTCAGTCTTTACTGTGGAAGACATTAGCGGTGTGCCAGAGGCCCATGTGTGTCAGGGAGCAGGAGTGAGTACCATCGCAGTTGAAGGTAAAAGTGCTAGGCAAACTGAAAAGTCGTGAGGTGGATAAGTCACCTGGACCAGATGGACTACATACCCACAGTCCTGAAAGGGGTTGCTGAGGAGATAACGGATGCATTGGTCAGGATCTTTCAAGATTCTGGCATGATCCTAGAGGAATGGAAAATTGCAAATGTCACTCCACTCTTTAAGAAGGGAGGACGGCAAAAGAAGGAAATTACAGGCCAGTTAGCCTGACCTCAGTGGCTGGGGAAGTGTTGGAGTCCATTATTAAAGGCAAGGTTTCAGGATACTTGGAGACTAATAAGTCAAAGTCAGCATGGTTTCTGTAAAGGGAAGTCTTGCCTGACATATTTGTTAGAATTCTTCAAGGAAGTAACAAGCAGGGTGGACAAAGGAGAGGCAATGGATGGCATTTACTTAGATTAGTGGTCACCAACCTTTTTAAACCCAAGATCCCCTACTTCGGCCTTAGTGAAAGGTGAGGTCGACCCCAGATCGATTAGTTACATGCATGCACACCGGGGCAGAAAAGACCAGAAGTAAAACCCCGCGACCCAGAATTAGAAATAATGTATGAACACCAGGGGTAACCACCCTTTTTTTGCACCGCAGATCAGTTTAATATTGACAATATTCTTGCGGACTGGCCGACGGGGGTGGGGTGGGGGGGAAGGGTGTTGAACACGACTGGAATACAGCGATACTCAAAGCAGGTCCTTTACGTCCAGTCTATTATGCAGTTTAGTTTTCTCGGTTATTAGCACTTAGCTGCTGTCCCGCTTGCTCATGTCTTTACCACTGGGGGGGGAATACTCAATGGGTTTGTCTTTAAGTGCAGGGTGCTTGGACTCGAGGTGCCGGAGCAGTTTTGAGGGCTTCATTGCCTCATTAGACAACCTCCTGCCTGTCTGCCGCCAGACGCTTTGGCCAAGTGCAGCTGTTCCCATGCCAGGGCCGTGGCGGTTGCAGTCTGGAGAGAGCAACTGAGCGAGGAGTGCGACAGGGTGCCCGCCCGCCCCCCCCCCCTTGTAGGATCTATCAGTCGACAAAAGTTTGTTTCAGTAGATCGCAGCGAGGTAGCTGCTCTGATACTTATGGAACGCTGAGCCCAAATTCGGTTGTCTGCGAATATTTTAGCACTGGGTTCCCCACCAACATTCAATGTTCAGAGGCGGCGCCCATCTGTCTGTGCTTCAGGCCAGTAGCGACGGCACTCCTCGCCGGTTACCCGAGGCCAACCAGTGATCCCTGGCGCGAGGGTATCACTGCGTTTAGATGACTGATGACCTCGCGTGTACTCAATGGTGTTGAAATGTTGGAAGTTCAACAGTGGGCGTGACAGGGAATGAGGAAAAGTGCAGCTGACATATCGTTTCCTTGCAGCCCGGTGGTTGGGGACCACTGAAGTACACTGTAATGCGTGGTGGGGGAGCTACACACATGGGCAGAAAGAACGGAACTAAAACCCCGCAACCCGGAAACAATCTCTCAACAGTATTTGTGTATTTATTTTTCTCTTTTTTTTCGGGATCTACTGGGAAAGTCTCAAAGATCGAGCAGTCGATCGCGATTGACGGGTTGGTGACCACTAACTTAGATTTTCAGAAGGCATTTGATAAAGTGCCTCAGGTGAGGCTGCTTAACACGATAAAATTTTATGGTATTATAGGATAGAGGAATGGCTGACAAGCAGGAAACAGAAAATGGGAATATTTTTACCCAGAGGATTTATTTAATCTATTTTGGGATTGTGAATATGTTAAAACATTTTGGGTTGATGTTTGTCAATTTATAGATGAATATATTAATGTGGATTTTACTGTTGTTTTAAAAATGTCTTATTTGGGTTTACTAATAATACCAAATCTCATAGGGATCATTTCTCTATCATAAATCTTTTGTTAATTTACAACAAATTTTATATCCATAAATGCAAATACAGCAATAAGAAACCTTCATTTATATTTTTGACATGAGACTTCAAACTATACGTTACTACTCTGAAAACTTCCCATAACCAGAAAGCTGTAAAGACTGTACAAATTTGTCAATGTTTTGGGTTATCTCTGTAAATGTTTGTTTTGTGACTCCTTTTAGATATAGTTCCTTCTGTCCAACTGTATTTAGTGGATTTTCTTGTTTATTTGTATATTTAAAGTTAATAGTTATATATCTGTTGCTGCTTATGTGTGATTCCCTGGCTTTGTTAGCATTTGTTTAGAGTTCCTGCTTTTGTTTGTGTTCAAGAAAAATAATAAAAAGTTTTGTTTTAAAATGGGAGTAAAGGGGGCGTTTTGTTGGCTGCCGGTGACGCGTGGTGTTCATCAGTGGTCCGCATTGGGACTGCGGCTTCTCACATTGTTTGCTAACGATTTAGATACAGTGTTAGGAAATGTACACTAATGCATTTTTGGTAAAAGGAATAATAATACAATCTTTTATCTAAATGGGGAGAAAATTCAAACATCAGAGGTGCAGAGGGACTTGGGAGTCCTCGTGCAAGACTCCCAGAAGGTTAATTTACAGGTTCAGTCTGTGGTAAAGAAGGTAAATGCAATGTTGGCACTTATGTCAAGGGAATAGAATATAAAAGCAAGGAGATAATGCTGAAGCTTTATAAGACACTAGTCAGGCCGCACTTGGATTATTATCGACAGCTTTGGAGCCCCAAATCTCAGAAAGGGTGTGTGGTCATTGGAGAGAGTCCAGAGGAGGTTGACGAGGATGATTCCGGGAATGAAGGGGAGGAGCAGCATTTGACAGCTTTGGGCCTGTACTCACTGGAATTTAGAGGAATGTGTGGGGATCTCATTGAAACCTACCAAACGTTGGAAGGACTAGATAGGGTGGATGTGGAGAGGATGTTACCTCTGGTGGGGGTATCCAGAACCTCAAAATTGAGGAGCGACCTTTTAGAATAGAAGTAATGAGAAATCTTTTTAGCCAAAGAGTGGTGAATCTGTGGAATTCTCTGCCACAGACCATGGTGGAGGCCAAGCCCGTGGGTATATTCAAAGCAGAAGTCGATAGATTCCTGATTGGTCAGGGCATCAAGGGATATGGTGAGGAGGCAGGTATATGGGGTTGAATAGGATCTGGGATCAGCAGATTAGATGGGCTGAATTGCCTAATTCTGCTCCTATGTTTTATGGTTGAGTTGGTGGTGAGGAAGGCAAATGCAATGTTGGCATTTGTCCAGGAGGAATGTAATATAAAAACAAGGATTTAATGCAGAGGCTTTAAGGCACTGGTGATGCCTTACTTGGAGTATTGTGAGAAGTTTTTTGGCCCCTTATCGAAGAAAAAATGTGATGACCCAGTTCAGAGGATGTTCACAAGAATGATTCCAGGAATGAAAGGCTTATTGAATGAGGACCATTTGATGGCTCTGTGTGTGTACTTGCAGGAATTTAAAAGAATGGGAAGAGATCTCCCAGAAACTTATTGAACTTTGAAAGGTCCAGATAAAATGGATTGAGGAAAGGATGTTTACTATAGTGGAGGAGTTGAGGACCGGAGGGCACAGCCTCAGAATACAGGGCATCCACTTAAAAAGGAGATGAATAGGAATTTCTTTAGCCAGAGGATAATGAATCTGTGGAATTTATTTGCACAGGCAGCTGTGGAGGCCAAGTCATTGGGTGTATTTAAGGTAGATGTTGATAGGTTCTTGATTAATCAGGGATTGAAAGGTTACGGGGAGAAGGCATGAGAATGGGGTTGAGAGGGAAATGGATCAGCCATGATGAAATGGCAGAGCAAACTTGATGGGCCAAATGGCTTAATTCTGCTTACGTCTTATGGTCTAATGGTCTATATGTTTTGTATATAAATGTAAGATTTGACTCCTTGCTTATCAATTGATACCAATCATACCTACAATCGGTTCACCTACTAATAAGATGTCAAAGTGCCTGGTAACAATCAATCACATGCTGTTTTAATTGTCCAGTTTACATACTTTAAGGAAATTATTGTTTTTATTTGATAACACAAGGAGACTGATTACAGTTATTTGTTGCCGATTTTGAAATCATTATAGGTTCATTTTGTATTTGTCATTCTGTTTGCTTAACCTCATTAGTTACAGAAAGATAAATATTTCCATGGTGGCAGACTTTGTAGTCCCAGAGCAACTGGGTTACATGCTGAGTGTAAAATATAAAACTGGAAATGCTCCTTTTGGTAAACCATATGTTGTCTCAGCGTATTCTCCAGATTTGGATCTAATGATAACCAAATGTAAATGCACCAGCTATTCTATGACTCACTTTTCTCTCTACATTTTGCGTCTTTTTTTACCTGTATCTTTTTACATTTTCTATACTTTTTTTCTCCTTTCTACTCCTCGGTTTATTTTAGTTGTACAGGGTTTGCTGTAGTTTTACACTGAAACTTCAAGAAACTCCTTTAGATCTCTGTTAGCAGACATTATATGTTACAATAAGAACATTATAGCAGAGTGTGGTGGCTTGATGCTAATATTTAATTTTCAATATTAAAATATCTGACTTCTGCTTTGCATCACTCTTCAATATCTCTGAATACAGAATTTGGAAAATACTGGCATGATTCATGTATTAATGATAAGTAATTGCAGTGTGTGTGTTACATATATTATATATAATATATTCTATATAAATTGTGTAATTGTGTTACTTTATTCAAAGCCAGGAGTTCATATTGTTGAACCTCAGTTAACACTGTTGGAGCAAATAAGAGTATTTTCAAACATAAATTTGGAAATAATTCAGATGGAACACAGAAGTAGAGCTCAGGAACAGGCCTTTGGAAATAGCGTCACCACAATTTCTATACTAAGCATGATGCCATTTTAAACTGTAGATCTGATGGAATGTGGTCTACATCCCTCAATTCCCAGACTGCCTGTTGTCTGTCTAAATGCCTCTTAACCTTTTGCTATTGTTTCTGTTTTCATCATTTCTCCTGGCAGCACATTCCAGTTACCTAGTGAGTAACTGGCCTCATAAATCTCCTTCAAACATTCCCTTCTCACTTTAATTCCAGGCAATCCAGCATTTGACATTTCCATCCTAGGGTGGGTGAAGGGGGGGGGGGGGGAGCAAACCGTCCAACTATCTACCTTACCTTTGCTTCTCATAATTGTATATACTTCTATCAGCCTCCGGCGCTACAGAAAAAAAACAATTCATGATTGTCCAAACTCTCCGTATGGATGCCTAAGTTTACTTTTGCATCTGCATCAGTTTCTAAGTAATACAATACAAGGACCAAAATAAAGATAACAAATATTTAACAGATGAAGGGTCTCGGCCCAAAACATCGACTATACTCTTCTCCATAGATGCTGCCTGGCCTGCTGAGTTCCTCCAGCATCTTGTGTGTGTTGCTTGAATTTCCAGCATCTGCAGATTTCCTCGTGTTTGCTCTTTATTTTCTTTATGCATTAGTGAAATCTGATCATCCTAATTCCCAGAATTGTCTGCTTTTGAAGTTCAAGTAATTGAGTATTACTATCTCCAGCAATCATTCTGCAAATTAGTTTGCAAGAACGTGAGACAATTCATCTTTTACTGCAAACCACAATGGTATCTTCAGGTTATCTTTCAGTGGTGAATAAAACTCCTCTTGGGCTTCCAGCTAGGTACAGATTTCGATTTCAATCAATGTTTTGATGACAAACTCTGCCATCTTCAGGGATGATGCCTAGGCACATCTAGTCTGGTGGTATATATACCCGTATTGTCCGTCCCTCCTAAACAAGGTGGGACAGCAGAAACCTGATGAGTTAGTCCTCAACTAGTCAGGTTTCCACTATCCCACCTTGTTTACAGTCTGATCCCAGTTCTTATTTGGAGTGAGACCTTCTTCTTTGTTAAACTACTTATTCTCTAGTTTTATTGCAATGGCTTCCTTCACTAAATGGCATGGCAAAGTAGTTTTGTGCCGTCGAAGTCAATCCTAAGCCCATTGCGAATGCAGTATTCTGCTTCTGCTGATTTCTCCGGGTAATCCAAATACTTACACCTCCAATGCTCCTCGATGCAGAAGAAGATGTGGAAGTTACTGAAGAAGATAAAAGTGTGAGGATTTGCGAGAACTTTATTGGCATTAGAGGGGGATTAGCTGATTAACAGAAAGTTAAGATAAGTGAATAATTTTTATTTTGGCAATCAGTAACTGCCACATGGATCACCACTTGCTGTCTCCTAGTTCTCATCAATATTCATTGCATGGATGAAGGAACTGAGTACACTCTCACCATGTTTGATAACGCTGATAGAGTGTTTACCAATTTGTGATGAGGATACAAGGAGCCTTCAAATGGATATGAATAAGTGAGTGAGCAGGAAGTTGGAAAATAAAGTTTATTGTGAGAAAATAATGAGGAAGTCCATTCTGGAAGGAACGGTGAAACAGCAAGTTATTATTATTTTATGACTTTTATGATTATTTCAATAAAGTGAGAACCCAAAATGTTTTGGAACAAAAGGATCTGGGCATCCTGGTACTGGGAGATACCAGGATGTACTTCCCAGTACTCGGGAACAAACTTAAAGGAAGCTTACGTATTTACAACATCAGCTGAGATTAGTGGATATATTTTGCTTAGAATATTGAAACCTTATTAAAATCACAACATTGTTTGCTGATGTTACTGATGAACTTTTAAGCAGATATTTTGGTTTCTGCCTGAACTTGCCACTCTAATTCTGAGAGTCGGTGCTAGTATTGGAGAAAGTTTGCTTCTGCCAACTCAGGAGGATGTTACAGGATGATTGGGAAATTATATTCTCAACAGACATTTTTCTTAGCTATTTTAGTTTGATTGAGTTGAAGAACATTAAATGTGTCGTGGTCCGGTCCGTGAAGACCGCATTACAGTTCATGAGTCTTCAGGCTGTCCGTTATTTCAGTTGGGCTTGACCCCAGGCACCTGACTCTCATATTGGGGCTGGAATACACGTGGCCTTGGGTTTGAGTGTGGTGGCTAGTTCATCTCGTTGGCTAACTGTCCTTGCCTCCATGGGGTAAGTCAGGCCGTCCTTGCCGTTACCCTATGGCGGGATCTGTCCCTCCCTGTCCTTGCCTCTGTTGGGTAAGTCAGGCCATCTTTGCCATTACCCTGAGGCTGGACTGTTCCTTCCCTCTGAAGCCCTGCTGGCTACCTTGCCTGCATCCTCGCCTGTATCGCCGTCAAGTTCAGCCGCCGGAGTGAGACCGGAGCCTTGCCACGCCAACAGAAGGAACTGTCTATCGTTGAGCTTGGAACTGTCTCTTTGTGTCCCTGTGTTTAGTGTCCATGTATGAGTCCCAGCCCTATGTCCTGCCCCCAAGGAGGGGTCCTGACTCTGTGTTCTATGTTCCTGTGATCCAGTCCAAGGCTCCGAGGAAGTTCCAGTCCATGTCCAAGTCCTGGTCTCATCCAGGGCTAGTGTCCGTGTCCAGCTACACCTCTCCCCACTTCTGCTTTGCTCTCCCTTGACCTAGGCTCTGCGTTCCTGCTCTCCCTCAATCTAGGCAAGTCTGAGCTTCATGACCTCGTCCAGCCCTGGAGTCCTGCGTCCTGCCCCCTCGTCCAGTCCTGTTGCCTTGCCACGTCCTATATGTAACCATATAACAATTACAGCACGGAAACAGGCCATCTTGGCCCTTCTAGTCCATGCCGAACGCTTACTTTCATCTCGTCCCACTGACCCACACTCAGCCCATAGCCCTCCATTCCTTTCTTGTTCATATACCTATCCAATTTTACTTTAAATGACAATACCAAACCTGCCTCTACCACTTCTACTGGAAGCTCCTTCCACACAGCTACCATTCTCTGAGTAAAGAAATTCCCCCTCGTTTTACCCTTAAACTTTTCCCCCCTAAGTCTCAACTCATGTCCTCTTGTTTGAATCTCCCCTACTCTCAATGGAAAAAGCCTATCCAGGTCAACTGTCTATCCCCCTCATAATTTTAAATACCTCTATCAAGTACCCCCTCAACCTTCTATGCTCCAAAGAATAAAGACCTAACATGTTCAACCTTTCCCTGTAACTTGGGTGCTGAAACCCAGGTAACATTCTAGTAAATCTTCTTTGTACTCTCTCTATCTCGTTGATATCTTTCCTATAATTCGGTGACCAGAACTGTACACAATATTCCAAATTCTGTCCTCGCCGGGTTCTGGAGTCCGAGCCCGAATCAAGACCCAGGTTCAGAGCCCCTGTCCAGTCTCTGGCTCGGAGTCCTTGTCCAGGTTCCTAGTTCCTCGTCCAGCTCCCACTTTCCTACTCTAGTCCTAGCCCATGCCCTGTCTCCTAGTCTTGTCCAGGGTCGTTTGTTCCCCACTTCCCTTGCTTTCTTGATACTCCTAGTCCTTTTCCTAGTACTTCAGTGTCTGAGTCTTGCATTTGGGTCCGTTCCCAGTGCCCACCCCTTATGACATAATGAGGAGGGTTGGGCTTAGTATCAAAAGGCCAGTCCTCATAAAATATCAAAGCTTGTGCAAAGGAATTCACGGTACAGCCATTTTCTGAAGTTCTCAGTGAGGAGCTATGAATCAGAAGGAATTGGAGGGTCTAGACTAAATGGGTATTGGAGGATGATGCCAGCTTTTACTCAGAGGGGTGCAGTTGTGGTCACGGATCGTGAACTGATGAAGGAAGCCCATTCTAATCTGAAGAGCAGATGCTGAGTGATCTGTCTGTTCACTGCTAATTCTGAAACAGAATGGTTACAACTTTTATTACTTCAAGGAAGCCATGCTTTCCTCACACTGTTCACCGTGGTCAGTTTATGTCAAACTGTTTCAGCAGTCTGCTACAATTGACTTCAGAGGCTCCTCAGCGAGCCCAAATATGACTAAGTTTTGTCTGCTTTACTGGGTGAAGTGCATAGGCTTTCTTCTCTCTGTACATGCAGCTGTATGTTTCCATATCTACGTGAAATTTCAACAAGCACTTGATAATATTCCACATGGTAGGCTGTTTCAGAAGATTCAAGATGTGTTGCTAAATTTGATACAGAATTCCCTTGGCTGTCGAGTGTAGTGGTGGAGTGCTGAGTCTCCGAAAGGATAATGATGGGGTCTTTTGCAGTTAATAAAATATGCTAAAGATTTGGTACAAAATGTAGGTGTCTGATTAGTAAATTTGCAGATACTGCGAAAATTGGTGGTGTTTTGGTGAACAAGTTGTCAAAGGAGATAACAGGATATAGAAAGATGGAAATGCAGGTGGAGTTAAATCTAGACAAGTGTGAGCTGTTGCATTTTATAAGGGGGAAGTAAATGATGGGGCTCTAGGGAACATTTACACATGAAGGGATCTTGGGCTACAAGCACACAGCTCTCTGTAAGTCATTGGATTAGATTAGTATTATTTGTCTCGTATGTCGAGTGAAATGTGTCATTTGCATCAAATCAAATCAGCCACGATTGATTGTGCAGGGGCAGCCTGCAAGTAGCACCAACTCAGCACACCCACAACTTACTAACCTTAACCGTATGTCTTTGCAATGTGGGAGGAAACCAGAGAAGCCAGAAGAAATCCAAGCTGTCACGGGGAGTAGGTACAAACACTTCACTGACAGTGGTGGGAATCGAACCTCAATCGGTGATTGCTGGTGCTGTAAAGCAACTGCACTAACCGCTACTGCACTCTGCCACCCCCCCGGTGGATAGGATGCTAAAGAAGGTGTACAACATGATTGTGCTCCTCTGCTCAGGTGTTGAGGAAAGGTAGGGGGTAAATGTGTAAACGTGGAGAAGGTGCAGAAGTTCATCAGGAATTTTTGGGCCTGGAGTGTGTTAGCTATAAGGAGAGATTTAACAAACTTGGACACACAAGAGACTGCGCAAGCTGGAACCTGGAACAACGGACGACCTGCTGGAGGAACTCTGCAGGTCGAGCAGCATCTGTGAGACTAAAGGAATTGTGGACATTTCTGGTCATCATGGCAAACTTGGATTTTTTTTTCAGTGGAGTATCAGAGGCTGAGGAGAGGCCTCATAGAAGTACATAAAGGTATGAGAAGTAATGATGGGATCGATAGACAGTGTTTTCCCCAGTCTGGAAATACTGCAGGGTAAAGGTTTATGCCGAGAGGGGAAAGTTTAAAAAGGTTTGTGAGGAAAGTTTTTTTTTAATAACACAGGTGCCTAGAACATGCCAAGGGAGGTGGTGTAAACAGATATACATAGCAATGTTTGGGAGTCATTTAGACAGAAATGTGAACAGGCAGCAAAGAGAAGGATATGGATTATGTGCAGGGGGTAGGATTAGTTTAGATTGGTATCATGATCTGTGCATACATGAAGGACTGAATGGCCCATTCCTGCACTGTACTGTTCTGTGTTGTAATTTGAGTGATGTCCCCCTTTGGGCAGCTGAAGTACTTGCTTTCCCATCTCTCAAGAGTGGCCTGCCCATACCTTTCCATATGAACTATCACCTCAGAATCCAGCTGCATGAAGTGTAATAATGTATTGTTCTCATGCTCTTCCTCCTCTCCCAAGACCATGCAGCTAAAGACAGAAGGAGCAAGTACAATCTGCTGTTAGCGAGAGTGATATGAGTACAATATAAGCATATACTGTACATGGAGATAACATTCATTCCTACAAGGAGAGATAACATGCTAAAGATCTATAGATAGTTGCATACCCTCTATACATGTAACATTCTCAGCTGCAGCAGATGTATGATCTGATTTACCCTACTGCCTACAAGAATGAAGCCCCCAGCTCCGCATTGATATTTCATTCAGACGGTGCACCCAGCAGCATTGTGGAGTTGGCTTAATAAGGGATCTATCTAGCTTCAATCAGCAAATGAATGTGTTCATAGATATACAGTATTACTCCATTCATCATTCCTAACTACACATTACTAAGGGAAGCAAAGGGTTACACCATCAAAGTGCACCCTAACATTATACAGTGATCATGATTGAAAATCTCATCCAACGTGCAGACACAATTAGACAGAAGTTGCTCTTTGGTGTACTGTTTTATGACCAATTCATTTTCTCAGCAGTGATGCCTATCCTTTTACGTTGAAGTTGCCTTTCTTCTCGGGAATTGTTGGAGAACTCTTCACTGAAATTCACTTCATGGTGTTACAGCTGTGGACAGGAACACAGCAAATATATTATGAACATCACACTAACATTAAATGTTTCATCATGCTGGCACAATTTTCCTTAACTTTACTGATCCAGTTCCTCAGGGAGGTCCAGCAGTGACTTAATCACACTCCACCCAAGTCTCTAAGTATTTTAGATTTCCTTTTTCTCTTACTGAACCACTTCTGCACATTTTTTCCTCATTTGTAATGAAAATAACCACAAATCCAGAAATTAAAAAAACAAAGGGGAGAGTTTACTTAGGAAGAGCTTCTTGGAGCTCAGTTACTTTCCTCTAACTCAATGGATCCATCTACCTGTTACCTACAGACTCAACCAACAGGGTCATCCAACATTCCCATGTTCCTACCTTTCTTCCCTTACCTAGTCGCATTTTATAAAGTCCCTTCTTATCTATTTCCATATCTACAGCCTTTGTTACCTCCACCTATCATTTCCCTACCTCTGTCGCTATTTGTATCCTTCCTTCTCCCACCTGGTCCCGTCTGCCCATCAGCTCCTCACGCGGACCTGCCTATTGCTCATTCCTTCCTCTCATTTCCTCACGTTGGCTGCCTCTCCTTTATAGTCTCGGTCTTCATCCAAAAAGTTGACTGTCCCTTGACCTTCACAGCTGCTGCCTGCCAACTGAATTTATCCAACAGCTTTTTGTTTGCTCCAGCTTCCATCTTAGATGGAACTATTTGCCGTTTGAGGAGGTAAACACTGCTATTATTAGTTTACAACAATATTATTGCTGTGTGACTGGAAATCACAGAAGGCCAATCAACTGAATATTTTTTTCATAGCAGATCTGACTACAGAGGTTTGTGGATTTGCAATGATGATCTCAAAGAACTCTTATGTTCTTTATAACCAAGACTGATTGTGCAGAATATCTTCCACACCACAACCTCACAATATGAATCATTAAAATGCCTTTCTTTGCATATATTTCAGTCATTGCTAATGTGAAATTATATTTACTTCAAGGTAACAATGCTAAAGCCACATGTTTAGAATAGTCTGAAAATATGGATAAAGGAAATGCAGTCATTATGGTTTATCTGTATTATATCACTTTTCAGTATTGACAACCAGATGTAGACAATCAGAAAGCAAAATATTGATATTTATCCTATTAACAGATCTAAAACTTAATGATTAGGGCATTGCTTTGTGGATGCAGAACTGGCTTGCCCACAGAAGGCAAAAAGTGATTGTAGATGGGTCATATTCTGCATGGAGGCCGGTGACCAGTGGTGTGCCTCAGGGATCTGTTCTGGGACCCCTACTCTTTGTAATTTTTATAAATGACCTGGATAAGGAAGTGGAGGGATGGGTTAGTGAATTTGTTGATGACACAAAGGTTGGGGTGTTGTGGATAGTGTGGAGGGCTGTCAGAGGTTACAGCGGGACTTTGAAAGGATGCAGAACTGGGCTGAGAAGTGGCAGATGGAGTTCAACCCAGATAAGGGTGAAGTGGTTCAT
The DNA here is from genome assembly GCF_030144855.1 of Hypanus sabinus. Lineage (NCBI taxonomy): Eukaryota > Metazoa > Chordata > Chondrichthyes > Myliobatiformes > Dasyatidae > Hypanus > Hypanus sabinus. The sequence continues at coordinate 25,837,310 of NC_082709.1, forward strand.
TTTGGTAGGTCAAATATGATGGCAAAATATAGTATTATTGGTAAGACTCTTGGCAGTGTGGAGGATCAGAGGGATCTCGGGGTCCCAAGCCCATAGGACACTCAAAGCTGCTACGCAGGTTGAATCTGTGATTAAGAAAGCATATGGTGCATTGGTCTTCATCAATCGTGTGATTGAGTTTAAGAGCTAAGAGGTAATGTTGCAGCTATATAGGACCCTGGTCAGACCCCACTTGGAGTACTGTGCTCAGTTCTGGTCGCCTCACTAAAGGAAAGATATGGAAACCATAGAAATTTTGCAGAGGAGATTTACAAGGATGTTGACTGGATTGGAGAGCATGCCTTACGAGAATAGGTTGAGTGAACTTGGCCTTTTCTCCTTGGAGCCATGGGTGGTGAGAGGTGACCTGATAGAGGTGTACAAGATGATGAGACGCATTGATCGTGGATAGTCAGAGGCTGAAATGACAAACATGAGAGGGCACAGTTTTAAGGTGCTTGGAAGTAGGTACAGAGGAGATGTCAAGGGTAAGTTTTTTTTACTCATAGAGTGGTGAGTGCATGGAATAGGCTGCCGGCGACGGTGGTGGAGGCGGGTACAATAGGGTCTTTTAAGAAACTCCTGGATAGGTACATGGAGCTTAGAAAAATAAAGGGCTATGGGTAACCCTAGATAATTTCTATAGTGAGGACATGTTCGGCACAGTTTTGTGGGCCAACGGCCTGTATTGTGCTGTAGGCTTTCTCTGTTTCCATGATTAGTGGTTTCTCATCAGGTATTATTTTGATATCTTTGCTCTTCCAATTGATGTTGTTACATATGTGTGGAGCAAGAATTACAGTGGAGCATTAGGTGTTTTTACTGGGTCACATTGGTAATGGTACACTAGGAAATTTATAGTCAACAAACTAGGCCCGCTGAGAAAAAAAGCGTGCTTTCGAAAGCCGTGCGATAAATGAGAGCCCTCCACGTGTAGGGTGCCTAATTGATTCACCATGCCAAAAGGACAGCTGCACGCACGCCTGACTCATTCTTGCAATCGGTCGGGCACGATTCATCCCTTTTCCCCCAGAGATGGAAACAGCAGAGCAAAGGAGTAAGTGAGGTAAACGGAGAAAAAAGATGCAGTGCCCTCCTTGTTAGCTGATGTCGAGGGCAGCGGGCTGTGAATCTCCTTTTCTCTTGATGAAGCCTACATTATTTCATCAGCTGGGACGCTACCTTCATCAGTGGAGTATGCTCGGGTAGCTTCTCCAGGACCCCAGTCAGTTCGCTAGCATATATGATACAAATGTCACTTAACAATTCATCTGCCTGTAAAGTCAAGTTCTGCTACTTGACTGTGACTATGCTGGATGACAACCGGCAGCCAGTTTTCCTTCTGTGAGATGTGCATATAGACGTGGTCTCTGTCACTGAGCATCCCCGGCCTGGTGTACCTATTGTATTTTTGCTACATGGCAGCTTGGTTGCTGCAACTTGGTTCCCAGATGATCAACTGTAGGAGATCTAATCTGGTGTGTGAAGTGTGCTTAAACATTAACTTAGTGGTTGATGCACCTGTAAGTTTGTTTGGGGTAACCCGCTAATAGAAAAGGAAATGGCTTAATTTTGGTATCAAGTTGCCCCGTTTTTGTTTGGAAAGGCTTCATTTCACTATTTGTATTGCTCTCTCCAGCAGGACGTTGATACTGTGTGATATGAAGCCATTGTCAGGTGCCTGATACCATTCGTCTCCACAAACTTCTTAAACTCTGCACTTGAAGGCTAGCTGTGTCATATCTGCTCTCTGTAGTTTTGGGCCCACCACATATCTGCTCTCTCTACCTTTGGGCCCACCACATACTGCATTGGATGGGCCTTGTAAAATTTCATGTGGCAGTTCTGAAACTTGAACTTGGCCAATGGACCACGGTACTAACCCCAAGTGTCAGCTTGGAGAACCCTTTGGTGCTTTTGTAATAGAGAATTCAATGTAGGATTCCTCCACCAATTAGATTTGAGCTAGCTACAGGGTCAGTCATCACCATGGTAAGCAAATTAACCTTGCCCCAGATACCAAAATTTTGACTGCCAAACTCGATGTTCCTCAGCAACGCTGAAGATAGTGTGGAGACTGTAGGCTGTGGGTCGGTATCCGTTGGCAAACATTAATGTATTTCAGAAAGGGCTCTTGCTCCATTACTGCCTGAATCTGTGGTGATGGGGTGTCTGAATCCGTACAACGTCTCTCTTGACTAGCTCCCAGTGGCAAACCGTGAAGCATGCTTTGTCCCAGGAAAAATTGTGCTTTTTGGACAGGAAGCTTTCCTGTGTCATTACATCCTGGACTCCACCAATCAAAGCTTGGATAAGCATCGCTTCTTCGAGTTTGCTCAGGGAAATATCTTTGTACTTGTATTCCTGCACTGTTAGGGTCAGTCTTGCGATTAAATTATTTATATTCTCGTTAGGGATCTGTTGTAGCTGTGAAAACCTGAAGCATGCTATAATTACATTGTCCCGCGTTCCTCTAATGTTGTCCAAAACCTCAAATATATCTGTTTGTTCAGATTCTTTCTGTAGGTGCAGAACATCAAAGCTTGAGTTTCATTGCTTTTTCCTGCTTTGATGCTGATGTTAAAATTGGTAGAAGTTTGATGTACTCCAGGAAGGTTTCCTTCCTTTGCAGCCACGTTACAGGGGTCAGTTTTGCCAAAGCTTTGGCCCAAAATGGATATTGGTGCTTGAAGTGGAACAGCCATTCTTGTTTAGACCCTCGTACACAAAAATTACATACGAGCAGAGCAAGAATGACAGTGGAGTAATATGATTATGCACTTTTACTGAATCGTGTTAGTAACGGTACACCCTGGGCAACTTACAGTGTGGAATCGATGAACTGGGCCCACCAAGACAACAATGTGCCCATGTGAAAGGAAGGAGCCCTCCGGGCGTAGGAAGCCCAGTCAGTTCACTGCGCCATCAAATGGCTGCACACGCACCTGCCACATTTCCACAATCTATCTGATACGGTTCAGATTGTTCAATAAAATTTGCAGTCAGAGAACTTGTACAAATTTTGTATCTTTGGTGGTCTTTGCAAACGTTCAAATAATCATTGGAAGTACAAATCAGTTCTTGTATATAACATACATAGTGAGAGATTTAAAAGGGATCTTTGGGTAAGCTTTTTTTTCAAACACCATGTGATTGATATCCTAACAGAGGAGGTGCTGAAATCAGACAGAGTTACTGTGCTTCAAACACATTTAGATGCTTAAATAGGCAAAGCACAGAAAGTTATGATCCTAATGCGGGCAAATGAGGTGAATGTAGATGGTCAATAAGGACAGTGAGTTAAAGGACCCATTTCTCTTCTGTACAGTTTTGTGACTGTGCTTCTGCAGATGCTGCCTGACCTGATGAGTGTTTCCAACATTTACTGTTCTTGTTTTACATTTCCAGAACACAGAGCAGTACAGCATAGAAACAGACCCCTTCAGCCCATGAATTGTGCTGTACTAATTAAACTAGTAAATAAATGCCTTCATCAATTAATCCCTTCTGACTACACATTTTCCATCAGTTCTTACTTAAACATGAGGAAGTCTGCAATTGCCAGAAATCCAAAGCAACACACAAAATGCTGGAGGAACTCAGCTAGTCAGGCAGCACCTGTGGAAATGAATAAACAGTCTAATATTCATCCAAGACCCTTCTTCAGGACCAAAAAGTCACTGTTTATTCCTTTCCGCCATTTTTTTTCCTGCACTTTAGCAATTTCATTGTCCACAAAGCCAGAGAGGAAGCAAGTCCTTCTGTACTCCCTAAAAAGACAGTCATTGTCTTGAAGAAACGTTATACACAGAGCATAATCAAGGGAAAGTAAACCTATTTTCCATTTCCTGACATTTCTGTAACTCGGTGGATATAATTAGAAAGTCTCTTCTAATTTGTACAAGCTTTAATCGCTTAAGGAAACAATAAGTGATGAAGGTTGGTTGGGAGAAGTAAATACCAATCATTCTAATTTCTAATGACCCATATGAAATAGTGGAAAAATTCAACAGCAGCAGCAAGGTAAAGCAGCATTTTGGGAGACTGAACACATAGCAGAGATGATTAGGAAAGAGTCTTGAGTGAGATGCAAAGTGTGAAGTAGTCTTGGGGATTCCCCGGGGACTCAAGATGACTGATTACCACTTTGCCTTAGTGGACTGTGGGGTGATGGGTAAGAGCAATGTGGGAACCAGACCCTCCAACCAGAAGGCAGCTGGTGCCTGGTGGGGTGGGCTGGTGGGTAGTTCGTGGACAAACTAGTCCTGCGGACGTTGAGTCCAAGCTCTACGTCCTCTTGTGAGCTGTGGCAAACAACTTGATGATGGCTTCAGCTCAACCTCCGAGCAGTGCCAGTACAAATGCCTTCTCACATTGCAGTTGGACTACCGATGATCAGATGATCTTGTTTTAAAAAATGTAGTCACCATGTGTTGAACAAAAGCAAAAATTGTCTGAGGTGTCAGAATGATGATGCAACCTTGTTTTATATGACTGTTCACTGTGATTAACTCAAAGCTGGCAGGAATGAGATAGCAGTACGAACTACATAAATCACCTTGGTTGTTAAACAAGTGTTATTGATTGAGAAAGCAGTGTGTTAGCATGAAATCCAAAGGATGGAAAATGAGAAGAATCTGTTTAACAGATGAGGTAGCAGCATTTTCTGTTTCTATGTGGCTAATCTAGCTTCAGTTTCTTTCAGAGCATTCCTCCTGCCACATGGTAATGAGATAGCAGATGGTAATGAGTTCAGTATCATGGACTCCTGGATATTCTCCTTCCAATGCAAAAGTTATACTCGACACCCCCAAAAATGGGTTACTTGGAATTTCAGCATTGAAGAGCATAGTCACTTATTGCTTTGCATGTGTGTCAGTTTATATTAGTATGGATCAGAGGTTTTATATGAAGTAACCTTTCACAAAATAGTTTTATATGAACCGTTTTGCATTCTCACCAATAAAGAAACGATCTCCCGAGACACCCATGGAAAACCAGAACGGTTAGGTATCACCTTTACTATATGTCCTGACCAAGACTGTTTAGTAAGCTTCAAAACTAGAATTTAAGTTAGTCCGGAGTATTATAAATGACTGCTAGAAAACTCTAAACTTATTTATTTTAAGTTTTATTGTTTGTGCTGTAATCAGTTAAAGTTCCCAATTAGTTAGTTATACTAATAGATGGAAACACAAACTAATAGTTACTGATTATACTTACTCACCAACTATTCCAGTAAACCTTGTCATCAGAGTAATTATTTCTTTTCTCCCAGGCCTGCTGAGCGCTCCAGTGAAGATATTGACATTATATTTACCCGGCTAAAAGAAGTGAAGGCATTTGAGAAATTCCACCCCAACCTCCTGTACCAGATCTGCTTGTGTGGGTATTATGAAAACCTGGAGAAAGGTGTAACATGTAAGTCACCAAGTATTATTTATTACTACGACCATGTATGGTTCCAGGAAGTACCTTAAACCATTTTAAAATACTACAAATAAATAGTGATTTTGTAAAATGTGTACTGAATCATTTCCAGTAATACGTAAAATAAACCATGGCAATGAAAGATATCTGCTGACAGTTGAAGTTCGTGTTGTTTTAATATATATTTGTTGAATTTTTCACTTGCATCTCTCTGATATAATATTTTCCTAATTTCACAAGACAGGACAATACTGCTTTATTTTATTTATAATACTTTTATGTATCATCCTTCTAGGTTAATACATTTTCCTCAAGTTGTTTCATCCACTGTGGGCATTATTTTTCTTTGCATGCACTATCTATATACCTGCCATATAAAAGTTTATACCAAGATTACACAGACTAAAATTACACCGAGCTATTTCCTGTTTGTAATTTAAGTGTCGTTCACAAAGGTAAGCTGTTCCCAAGGTAACTAATACATTAGACATTAGGAAAATATCTCATATGATGCCAGGATACATTAAAGTTATTCATTGTGGAAAATATGATAAAAATTGTTGAAAACTGGTAAATTAGCATTCCACTTGTAAAATATCCAGTTATTTATTATGATGTGTCATGAAATCCAATTTTGTCATCAGCTTCTGGATTGATTAAGTCATTATATAATAAGATAAATCTTAAGCAAACTTGTATCTTAAAGATTTAGTGTGCCATAACTGCTCATGATTATTTCCCAGATGCATAGCCTTCGATAGATCAGAGGAAGGGTATCCTGTGGCAAATGCTAACCTCTTGATACCCCAAAACCTTTCTACCATTTACTATCTCTAGATGCTATATTATGGTTGTGTTGAGTTGCTCCCCAATCTTGGCAATTTACCTGCAAAAGTTTCATCACCATGTGAGGAGACATCGTCAGTATCCCATTCATTGTGTTGTGTATAGAGACCAAGCATTCGAAGGACACGTCAGTGCACTGACCGTGTCTCCTCGTGTGGCGACAAAACATTTGCAAGTAAATTGCCAAGGACAGAGAACAGCTCAACCCAGCCGTCAATCACCTGAGCTACACAACTTCCAAATGGTATACTATCACTAATTTTCTTTATTAACCTATCAACCAGATGTATTTTTAATGCCATATCCCCACAGCAGCTCTGACTTCACTTTATCAGAACGATTCCATCCATCCTCGCTCTTTCCCTGCAGTGTAAGAGTCTTGTTTTGTCTTCTTTTGTTCTGATGTAGAGACTTTGACCTGAAACATTACTCTGTTTCTCTTTCTAAAAATACTGCCTGACCTACTAAATGTTCCCAGCATTTCCAATTTCAGTTTTTTATCTTCTGATTTTGATTCAAGCTTTCCACTTCTGTGGATGCATGCAGCACCAAACACTTAAAAAGCCTGCAGCATGCAGGACGAGGCTGCCCATTTGACTGGCACACCCCAGCACACTCGTTCCTTTCACTGCTAGTCCACCTTAGTTGCAACGTGTAGCAGCCGCAAAACTGATTTGAAGCCCTGATTATTTGTTAAGGTAAGAGAGGAAGTGATGGACTTTCAAAATTGGCAATGAGGTTGTATTGGGAGCAGGATTGCCAGTCAAGAGGGAAACCGCTTTGGTGGGTGAAGTCGTGGGGAGGATATGCAGAGAAGTCTATAAGACAGAGGAGCAGAATTAGGCCATCCAATCCATTGAGTCTGTCCTGCTGTTCATTCATAGCTGATTTATTATCCCTCTCAACCACATTTTCCTACCTTCTCCCCATAACTTTTGACACCACGATTAATCAAGAACCTTCCAAACTCCATTTTAAATATACCCAAAGACTTGGCCTTCGCATCCGTCTGTGGTAATGAATTCCACAGATTCAGTACCCTTTGGCTAAAGGAATTCCTTCTCATCTCTGTTCTAAGACTGAGCCCTCTGGTCAAAGATTCCCAACTGTAGGAAACATCCTCTCCTCCTTGTCTTTCTTCTGCTACCCTCCCTTCTTAAAGAGTGCAATGGCGTCTACAATTTCCAGTCCTCCTGAGCCATTCTGGAATCTAGTGAAGATCACTACTAATACCTCCACAATCTGTTCAGCTACCTCATTCAGCACCCTGGGGTGGAGTCCATTTGGTCCAGAAGGCCTATCTACATTCAGACTTTTCAGGTTCCCAAGCACCTTCTCCTTAGTAGTAGCAATTGCACCCACTTTTGTTCCCTTACACTCTTGAATTTCTACCATACTACTAGTGTCTTTCACAGTGAAGACTAACGCAAAATATTTCTGCAGTTCATCTGCCATTTCTTTGTCCCTCATTACTACCTCTCCAGCATCGTTTTCCACTCTTGCTCTCCTTTACACTTTATATGTTTGGAAAACAAAGCCTTTGATTTCCTCTTTTATATTATTGTTTTGATTATCTTGATATTTCACCTTTCCTCTCTTTGTGCCTTCTGTTGGTGTTTAAAAGCTTCCCAGCCCTCTTACATCCCACTAGTTTGCTGTATTATGTCGGATATGGTCCAATTAGGGGGAGGGAGGGAGAGGGAGTCAGCAGTTCACTGACTTTAATGAGCACTTTTCGGAATTTAAAGGAAAAGGAAAACAAATGCTCGGCCAACATCACTGTTAAGTAAAACCCTCAGACTGAAAGGTAACTGTCAACACTAAAGCTGTAAGCAATAACTAAGTACTAAATGAGCACTGCTGCTTTATAGCATTAACTAAAATGGTAGTCTTCTTTTCCCAGCGACGACAGGGGTAAGCAGGGAGCGTAAATGTTGCTGTGCTTTTGGTCAAGTCTCAACAAGACTAGAATGAAAAGAAGGGAGCTAAATGCCACCATAGTGAAACAGTAATTAACTGGAATGTGCATTCTCATGAGCATGATTACCAAACCTGATCTGTAGTCTGCCTGTGCAGGCGCATAGACCCTGCAGCAGATCTGTGGTTGTGACAATTATGTGACCTTTCTTTTGCTTTTATGGTGTCTGCGACTTTCCTTGTCAGTCACAGTCACCTCGTCCTCACTTCAGAATACTTCTTCATCTTTGGAATGTATCTACCCTGTGCTTTCCAAATTGCTCCCAGAAACCAGCCATTGCTGCTCTGCCATCATCCTCCTCGTGTCTCCTTCCAATCAACCTTGGCCAGCTCCTCTGTCATGCCTCTATAATTCTCTTTACTCCTCTGTAATACATACATCTGACTTTATCTTCTTACTCTCAAATTACAGGGTGAATTCCAACATATTATGATTACTTCCTCCTGACAATTCCTTTACCTTAAGCTCCCTAATCAAATCTGGTTCATTACACAATCCAGAAATGCCTTTCCCCTAGAGACTCAACCACAAGCTGTTCTGAAGAGCCATCTCGTAGGCAATTCCATCACCTGAGATCTAGCATCAACCCAATTTTCCCAGTTAACCTGCATATTGCAATCTCCCTTTTCTATCATAACGTTGCCCTTTCTACATGCCTCTTCTATCTTCCATTGTAATTTGTACCCACATCCTGGCTACTGTTTGGAGGTCTTTATGTAAGTTCAGGGTCTTTTTACTTTGCAATTTCTTAACTCCACCCATGAAAATTCTACATCTTTTGATCCTATGTCACCTTCTAAGCATTTGATTTCATTTTTTACCAACAGAGCAAGCCCACTCTTTCTGCCTACCAACCTGTCCTTTTGATTTAATGTGTATCCTTCGATGTGAAGCTCCCGACCATTATCTTCTTTTAGACTCACTGATGCCTATAACATCATATCTACCAACCTCTTACTGTGCTACAAGGGGCAGCGTAGTGGCTAACATGACGCGTTACAGTACGGGTGACCAGAGTTCGGTTCCCGCTGTTGCTTGTTAGGAGTTTGTATGTTCTTCCCATGACCGGGTGTGTTTCCTCTGGATAGTCTGGTTTACTCCCACAGTCCAAAGGCGTACCTTGGTAGGGTAATTGGTTATTGTAAATTGGCACATGATTAGGCTAGGATTAAATCTGGGTTGTTGGGCAGCACAGCTCGAAGGGGCAGAAAGGCCTATTCTGTGCTGTATCTCAATAAAAAAAACAATAAAGATCATCTACCTTATTCCACATACTAAGTACAACCAAATGTAACACCTTCAATCCTGTATTCATCACCCATTCTGATTTTGCTCCCATGTTACACTTCAGTGCAGTTTTGCCCTATCATCTGCCTATATTCTCTCTTTAGGATCTCCTCCCTATTCCTGCCTATGTCATTGGAAGCAATATGTACCATGACTCCCAGCACCTTACTCTCCACCTTTACAAGGTTGTGTGACCCATTCTGAGACTTCCCTGACCCTGGCTCCTGGGAGCAACATGTCATCTGGGTGTCTCATTCACTTCCACAAAATCTCCTCTCTGCTCTTCCAACTACGGAAGTCCCTATCACTACTGCATTCATCTTCTCACCCCCTCACCTACTGCCCCACAGAGCCAGACTCAGTGCCAGAGACCTGACTGCTGTGGCTTCCCTCTGCCTGGTCATCTTGCCTCCCCACCCCCCCCCCCCACCCGACCCCAACAGTATCCAAAGCAGTATACCCATTGTTGAAGGGAACGGCCAACAGGGCTGCACTGGCTGCCTATCTCCCTTTACCCTTCCTGACTGTCATCCAGGGATCTGTGTCCTACACCTTGGGTGCAGCTACCTCCCTGAATGCCCTCTCAATCAACCCCTCGGCCTCCTGAGTGATCCGGAGTTGATCCAGATCCAGCTCCAGCTCCAGCTCCAGTTCCCTAAAAGCGGTCTGAAAGAAGCTGCAGCTGGATGCACTTCTTGCAGGTGCAGTCATCAGGGACACTGGATATCTCACAGACTTTACACATCCCAAAAGAGGGTAATTCCACTATCCTGCCTGACAGCCCCACTACTCTAACTGTACAAAAAGAAAGAAAGATAAATTAAATGAAAAATATTTCCCTACACCCTTCACCTCTGCTCGCCAAATCCGCTGAGCCAAAGCCTGAGCTCTAACTGTGGCCTGTTCCCACAGTGGCCGCTCCCAAAATGGCAATTCCACTTAAACCTAACCTCTTGTTTTTGGCCCTTACCAGGTGCCTAATTATGCACAATCCAACATCTCCTAAGGAACTGCTGTGAGCAGAATGTCCCAACTGCCCTCACTTTCTTCTTTTGGACACTCTCTCTCCTGCCAAGTAATCCAATGTCTCCACAGGAACTGTGGTGCACAGGATATCCCAAATACCCTCACTTCCTTTTTTTGAACTCTCTCCCACTACACAATCCAACATCTCCACAGGAATGTGGGGAAATTGATGGCTGTAGACCAGGACTGTTGACGGTCCTGTTTAGGTTGAAGTGGGGAAGGACCCAGGAATGTAAGCTCATGTTTCATCATCTACATCGTTTTCCAATCTTTCTTTTTGCTTCATCCACATCTCAAAACAATAGTCCTGCAAGTCACTTACAGGTACAGTAATTATGACTTGCAGCAATGCAATTAGGTTAATATTAATCTGATATTAAGCATGATTCAAGCTTATTTATAAAAGGGAGAAAGAAAACTGGGTATCAGTGAAGAGGGAAGGAAATTTTTTTTGAAGAGACAAGATTATGAAATTGGTTACAATAAGGAGAAAGGGAAGGAGGAAATGAAGAGAAGGGAGTAGCTGAAATTCTAAATACTAATAGAGGGAGTGTAGAAGTTGTATGGTTAGTGAAAGTTCAGTTTGTCCAATTAAATTGGGTTGGGAGATTAAAGGAAAGTATGTGAATTTGAACAGAAGAGGGAAGAGAGGAATCCTAGATTAAATGGATTAATTAATTATGTTAACTTGAACCATGGAGGGAAGAGCATTGTATAATTGAAATCTCTTTTGATGGATAGCTACCAAGAACCCCCAGGAGACATATGAAGCTTGTCAGACTTATTTAGCTGAAGACTGATATTAAGCATGATTCAAGCTTATTTGTTCAGCATGTATTGTTCACAATGTTTAATCAACGAATTTCTAGGTCAGTGAATTTATAGTCTCCACTCTTATTTGCTTTTCCAGAAGCCAGTATTATGGCCACAAATCCAAATAAAGGCTTTTGAGAAGGACGTCTCTTGAACCAAGTGTAGCTGATAGGCATTTAAGCCATTTTAAATCCTTAATGACTGGTATCATCCAATGTGGCAGAAAACAAGATTAACCAATACTTGACAGAAATTGTTCACTCATTCTGCAAACTTTCTATCAAATTTCAAACCTGGAACTCTGTTTGGTAGAGAATTGTAAGTCTGGATTTTGTTAAATTTTAACCAAGATTTTATCTCCGCGCCTGTTATATCTGTTATATTTGCCAGTGAATTTCCATCTATAGACTGGATCATTGTCAACTCAAACCACACCCTCCTGTCCACCCTTTCTGAAAAAATTAGTCATTAAATAATAATACATTTACTTAAAAGCATGTTACTGATAAATATGAAAGGAAACATAACCTTTTCCTTAACCAGGCTGGCATTGAATAGGCTTATTGAAATAACTAGGCTTATGGTAGATATGTTAGGTATGGTTGGCAATAAGTTCTCTGTTTAGGTTCCATTGAAACATCATGCAAGACTTTACGAAATTTTTCTTTTTTTTTATCTTTAAGATTATCTTCTTAGCCTCTGCCAACAAACAACAGCTGAATGATTCTATGACCTAACTGTGTAAGGTTATAAAACAGATTGACCCGAACCATAAAATAAAATATAGGTCATAAATATTTTAGCTGTGCTGACTGGTTCCAGAAGGTAAACAATTCCACACTAAATTCAGAATTATTTTTTTTTTGCATGTTTGCTTCATAGTGTTCCGTCAAGGAGATATAGGAACATGCTGGTATGCTGTATTGACTGGATCATTGGACGTTAAAGTTTCAGAAACGGCCAACCTTCAGGTGAAATAGAATGCTTTGTTCAACTGACCTGTTCTTCTTGGTTTTGGAATTAGAAAAGCTTTGCCAATTTAGTTTACAAAACAATAACTTTAATATTAGAGTAATGCATATATAATATTCAGCAAATAATTTTCAATTGACATTCATCATTTTTGTAACAAATAAAAGACATTCCAAGTGTTCTAATATGCCAGTCTTAACTGCTCAACTTGTTCTGGGTGCTAATTGCACTAATTTCATTTTCATAGTTCTTTGTCGGGATAATGTTTCTTGATAACTCCAGCGTCAGAGGTCTTCTTCTAACTTTCCTGATCCTTGGTGATTACTTAGCAGAATGAGAATTCAGAAGGATCGTCTGTTCCTCCTACACTGAACAGGTTGCAGCACCTTTCCCAACCTCCAGCTGCTCCAGGTCCCCAGGTTCCTGATACCTGACTTCTCCCCCCTTTAAGGGTTTCCTATTCCTACCGTTATGAGCACACCACCCCTGCCTCCATCCTCAGCCCACCCTCATCCTCACAACCCTAGCTCCTGATTCCACAGAGACAGGAAAATCTGCAGATGCTGGAAAAGCAAGCAATGCACACAAAATGCTGGAGGAACTCAGCAGGCCAGGCAGCATCTATGGAAAAGAGTATAGTCGACGTTTTGGGCCGAGACCCTTCCTCAGAATATCATGATTCCACATCTCATCTTCTTACCTCCTAACGGAGTTGTGAAGTATTTGTGTTCTGATTGTGGCTTCATGTTCATTTGCACTTGCTGACTAACTATTTCATGATGTCTGAAGCCCAGCGTCAGGGCATTAAGAACATCTCCGTTCACCTACAGTAATCCTTCTTTACACTCCTTTCCACCATTCACACCATCCCCACTCCAGAGCTCCATCCTGTATTTCCCACATTCTTTCTCCTGTTCTTCCACCCTTCCCTTTGACTTAACCCATGAATCACCATGTGCAGGTTCACAGGCCCACAAAGGTACCCATTTTTAGATCCTGAATAAAGAATTAAAATGACTTGCATTGTGAGAATGTATTAAACAGATTATTCCGTTTTTTTAAATGAAGAAGTACTATGCCATTTTTCTCATTACGTTTTTTGATATTCAATTTTTGAAAGGATTCGGTCGTACTCTGTACCCTGGGAATTGGAACAGCTTTTGGAGAATCAATTCTCGACAATACGCCTCGCCATGCTACGATTGTCACCAAGGAGTGCAGTGAGCTCCTCCGTATTGAACAGAAAGATTTTAAAGCACTGTGGGAGGTAAAACAGCATTTGCTACTTTAATTCAGAAGATGTCCTGTCATTCTGAATACTAAATTCAGTATCTATGAAGTTGTATATGTAGCTTACATGTCACAAAGTGTGGATTTCCTTAAAAAAAATTTACAAACTTCACCATAAGTAAGTTCAAATTTGCTGACATCTATCAGTTTAACAATATGGTAAAAATACATCCCACCAAAGTCCAGATCAATTTCAGACAATGTGGTTTAATAATATTCCTCCCAATTCAATCCATCTATAAATGTGAGGAATCTATGTCATCAAAATGCAGTTTTTTTTTGTGCAGTGAACTTAATACAGGTCCATATAGTTTTTTATTGTTGTGCTTTTGTTGGAGTATTTGTAATTTACTTCAGTAGCAACAGGTAAACATGATTAATTTAGTTTGGTATTGCAGATTTTGATTAACAAAAATGAGGAAACATTGTTTCCACAAATGGGAAGCCCGTTAAGATATAAACAATTGGCAAAAGAAAAGGATTGAGGAGAAAATTTGTTGGTAATGATGAGGATGGCACTGCCTGAAGATGTTGGCAGAATTAAGCATAGTAAGTTTCAAAATGTAATGAGGTACATACTTATAAAAGGGAAAAATGTGTGGGTTCAGACCCAAAAAGTAGAACGAGGTTAACTACTTTAAAGAGTGTGGCACAAGCATAATGCTTTAATTCTGCTTTGTTTTCAGGATTTCATTGCTTTTGCCTGGTAATTTATATAGGAGAAAATGAAGGACAAAGTGATTGTAACTGGCATGTTGCCTTCTGAAAGGCAGCTTAGGCTGGCTTCACTGAGACCGTTGCAGCTTCCTTAATGGTAGCATAGCAAAAGGGTTGGAAAGGTCATTGGAGAGACAGGCACAAGTTCCTCTCCTTTTTTTTCCATGCAACAGATAGGGAGGTGTGACTAAAATGATCTTCTGAGGAAGAGAGGATGGCCATGCAGGGGAAAGGTAGACCACAAACCAGATCTTCCTGAATTCTCCGCCTGAGTGGAAATGCCCGAACCAACAATTTGCTGAAAATGCCCATATGTGTGAGGCAGAGCCTAATGGAAAAAGAGACCAGAATATTCATGCCTAAATAAAGTATGTGAACAGCCCTGCCAGCAGAGTCAGCACAACAGAAAACTCCAACAATCAATCTACCCTAACCTTAAAAGGAAATGTACACTCCACACAGCCAACTTTATATCTCAAAGATAATGTTGGGAACTCTAGTCACTGTATGAAGTCAGTGAAGTACATGACCTTACCCAGTACTTTGGAATAAAACCAATTTCTAAATTACGTATAAAATAAAAAGCTCTTCTAAACAGATTTCCATTGGCCTTAATTCTGTTGTTGGTTTGAAAGCACAAGGGACATAAACCCTCTATGATGCACTGTTTTGCGCAGGGCAGTTATTGGTGGAATGGGGCAGCCCTGTGTCAGAGAAGGACACTAGTAACTACAGATACGTAAGTGTTCACTCGCCTGTCAGTTATTTGTATTTTTTCATTCCCAAATATTTTCATAATGAGCTCAATTTTAAAGTACTGCTTAAGTCGTTCTAGTGGTGTAAACTCAGCTGTGATTAATAATATCTAATGTAATGAAAACAAATGTGGACCATTAATTAAGCACCCATACACCAATCAAATCTTGGTAACTAATGAATGAAAGAGAGACATCTCTATACCATAATACATAGTGCAAGTACTTTTCACATGACTGATTTCTAAATGCTAATTTAGAGCTATGCATACAAAATTTCTTCAAGCAAATTTACTTGGATGAGTAAATTAAATGAATGATCTCCACCTGGTCTTTGATACATGAAAGTAACCTACCAATTACATTGACGTACCCTCTTAGTCTTGACATCAAAGATCAAAGCAGGAGGTTGTATTTGATGCCTGGTGAAAGGACCTAATAACTGCTCCTAGGTTTATCGAAGAATAGCATTCACTTGCTTTTCATGGGTTATTGATCACTGTGGTCGAAGTAAATATAGGTAATTCTAGTCTGAGAAGATTTTGTCTTCAAACGTTTTTTTGATTAAGGAAGTTTGTATATGAAAATTATTCTTATAACTTAAAATATTATTAATTCTGTAAATTAATGATAAATGTAGAGTGGGATTATATGATCTGGTATTAAATATAACCGGTTGATCCTTAAGCATGTGTATTGATGAATTGGACATTGATTCCTTTTCCTCTTCATCAATGTGTTGTTATTTAGCTCGTCAATTCTACAGTCTCGGGTTTCACCCATTTGTACGTTTTCTGAGTTATAGTCTGGTCATTGTGCAATGTGTTCTTTGAAATGTTTAATCTGTCCGCATTGGAATGTAGCATAACTGAGTCTGGGTAACTTTGTGACAATAATATCAATCTCTGGACTAAATATATAATTATTTCATGGAAATGCTGTCTACCACTTAATGTCATTACTGTATTGCTGGAAAGATGAAACTAACCATTGTGAGTATCTCTGAACAATCACTTCTTTCAACTGTTACATTAATTATTTTCTTAATAGTAGCAGGTGGGAAAACAATTATGCTTAAAGTGAACTATGAGTTCCTGTGTACAAGTTGCCTGAAAGTCATCATGTAAATGTAGCCAGCAGTTAAGGAGGCCAGTTGTATGCTGGAATTTAATTATTGAAGGATTTAAGTGTAAAGTCAAAGTGTTGAGACTACCTGCAAAGAATGGGCTTGCCATACAGACTGGTTCCCGGGATGCTGGATTTACCACTCGAGAAATTAACGAGGCCGGGATCATTTTCTCTAGAATTTAGAAAAATTAGGTGATCTCATTAATGCTTTCAGAATTTTTATAGGGCTTAACAGAATAGATACAAGTAGGATATTTCCTTTGGCTTGGGAATGTTGGATGAGGGACTGTGATCACAGATTGAGGGGTAGACCATTTGTGAGTGAGGTGGTCTAAGTAGGTCCTTAATGCAAAACAAGGCTGATAAACCTGTATATGAATGAAATTAAGAGATGTAGAAGTAGTGCAGGAAAATGGAGAGGTAGAAATCAGCTGTGACCTGATGAAGGGTGATCAAAGCATAAGTGCATGAAACCATTTCTTTCCCTACATGTTCAACGTGAATGATCTCATTTTTGTTATGACTGAGATTTACTTTTGTGTATTCCTTCTAATGCATTTCTAAATTATGATTATCTGTTGATAGTATGATAATAATTTCTCAGATTACTTTAGAAGGATATCACTCACCCTCTCCAGCAGTCTGTGGATAAGTGCACCTCTGGTAAAATTAATAAGTTACATTGATTAAACAGATCCAGCATTCATTTAGGATTGTACTGAAGCAGCTGATCTGGAAGCATATTTGGAGATGTTATAGTCACAAAGCTTTTTTTTTGCTGGTAGTCAATAATTAACTGATTGTTTTAAATCAGTTTCTAATCTTCAAAATGGTGTTCCTCTTTCAGTAGCAGTTGCACAACTGCCTTTAACAAAATGATGGGTAAGGTTAGTTCTTTATGCCCCTAGATGGAACAGTACCTACAGATCTGATTGGTGCATTCAGAGTGCAATCAGATGACATTTGATCAGTGATTACCCAGACATGTTATACTTACAACATAGAATAGTGCAGCACGGCACAAGCCCTTCGGCCCACAGTGCTGTTCTGACCTATACAAGCCTATTCTATATCTTCCCTTCCATACAGCCTATAACCCTGTATTTTTCTTACATCTGTGTATCTATCTGAGTCTTTAAAATACCCCTATTGTAACAGCCTCCATCTGGTCACCCTCCAGTATTTGTGTTTTTTGAAAAAAAAACTACCTGTGACATCTCCCCTGAACTTTCCAACACTCACTTTAAATGGATGCCCACAGATGTTGGCCATTGCCCCCATAGGAAAAAGTTACTGGCTGTCCATTCCATCTGTGCTCTCATAACCTTATCAAGTTGCCTCTGATCTTCATCACTCGAAAGAGAAAAGCTGCAGCTTAACTACCTTGCCTCATAAGATGTGAAATGTAGTCCAGGCAGCAAAGTACATTTATTATTAAACTGTGTACCGTATACAACTCTGAGATTCTTCTTCCCCACAGACAAACATAGACAAAGCCACGAAACCTGTTCAATGTAAAACATCAAACTCCCACCTTACATGCTTTTTTTTTTAAAATTGCACCAACAGCAGCAAAAAACACAGAAAATATCGACTATAGCTCAGCATTTAATACCATCACTCCCACAATCCTGATTGAGAAGTTGCAGAACCTGGGCCTCTGTACCTCCCTTGGCAATTGGATCCTCGACTTCCTAACCAGAAGGTCACAGTCTGTGTGGATTGGTGATAACATCTCCTCCTCACTGACAATCAACACTGGTGCTCCTCAAGGGTGTGTGCTTAGCCCACTGCTCTACTCTCTATATAGACATGACTGTGTGGCTAGACATAGCTCAAACACCATCTATAAATTTGCTGATGATACAACCATTGTTGGTAGAATCTCAGATGGTGACGAGAGGACGTACAGAAGGGAGATATGCCAACTAGTGCAGTGGTGTCGCAGCAACAACCTGACACTCAACGTCAGTAAGACGAAAGAGCTGATTGTGGACTTCAGGAAGAGTAAGACGAAGCAACACATACCAATCCTCATAGAGGGATCAGAAGAGGAGAGAGTGAGTAGTTTTGAGTTCCTGGGTGTCAAGATCTTTGAGGATCTAACCAGGTCTCAACATATGTTCTTTAATTCCCTCAAGATTTCGGGCTAAGACCTTTCATCAGGACTGGAGAAAAAAAGATGAGGAGTCAGAGTTAGAAGGTGGGGAGAGGAAGAAACACAGGATGATTGCAGAAACTGGGGGGAGGGATGAAGTAAAGAGCTGGGAAGTTGATTGGTGAAAGAGATACAGAACTGGAGAAGGAGGAATCTGATAGGAGAGGACAGAAGGCCATGGAAGAAAGAAAAGGGGGAGGAGCACCAGGGAGAGATGATAGGCAGGTGATCAAAAAAGGTGAGAGAAGGAAATGGGAATGGGGGAATGGTGAAGGAGATGGGGGGTGGTGGCATTACCAGAAGTTCAAGAAATCGATGTTCATGCCATCAGGTTGGAGACTACCCAGACGGAATATAAGGTGTTGCTCCTCCAACCTGACTATGGCCTCATGTTAGAATGGGAACGGGGAGTGGAATTGAAATGGCTGGCCACTGGGTGAACCCGCTTTTTCTGGCCGACGGAGCCTAGGTGCTTGCAAAAGCAGTCTCCTAATCTATGTTGGGTCTCACCGATTTATACCTGATGCTCCAGGTGTGACCTCCTGTACAGTAGATGACCCCAACAGACTCACAGGTGATGTGTCTCCTCACCTGTAAGGACTGTTTGGGGCTCTGAATGATGGTGAGGGAGAAGATGTAGGGGGAGGTCGGAGCCAAATGTGGTGGAGATGGAGGAATAGAGAAAAGAGGATGCCCCCTTCACCATTCCTCATTCCCTACCCCCTTTTCCCTCTCTCACTTATCTCCTTGCCTGCCTATCACCTCTGTCTGGTGCTCCTCCCCGTTTCCTTTTCCATGGCCTTCTGTCCTCTCCTATCAGATTCCCCCTCCTCCAGTCCTCTATCTCTTTCACCATCAACTTCCCAGCTCTTTGCTTCACCCCTTCCCCGGGTTTCACCTATCACCTCGTGTTTCTTCCCCTACTTCCCCCACCTTCTAACGCCGACTTCTCATCCTTTTTCTCCAGTCCTGATGAAGGGTCTCGGCCCAAAACGTCAACTGTACTTTTTTCCATAGCTGCTGCCTGGCCTGAGTCCCTGAGTTCCTCCAGCATTTTGTGTGTGTGGCTCAGATTTCCAACGACTGCAGATTTTCTCTTGTTTGTGATTGGACAGATTCTTGATTAGTCAGGGTGTCCAAGGTTACAGGGAGAAGGCTGGCGAATGGGATAGAGAGCGATGACAAATCAGCCAAGCTGGGATGGTGGAGCAGACTCGATGGGCCGAATTACCTCATTCTGGTCCTATGGTCTTGTAATATACAACCAAAAAAGTCAGGGCCATGCATTGAAACTAGCAACACCCTGCTCTCTAATGTCATTTTCAAAATGTGGTAAAGACCCACACAAAAAGAATACCTGCTTTTTGGAT
This sequence comes from Hypanus sabinus, assembly GCF_030144855.1. Classification (NCBI taxonomy): domain Eukaryota; kingdom Metazoa; phylum Chordata; class Chondrichthyes; order Myliobatiformes; family Dasyatidae; genus Hypanus; species Hypanus sabinus. The sequence goes on from NC_082709.1 coordinate 25,857,119, forward strand.
CTTTTTTGTCTAACTTGCAATTGGTTGCAAAGCATTGCAATGTGAAAACCAGGTCCACTGTATCATCAATATGTCCAGTTTATGACCATGCCTTGCTGTACCTGATTAACATTTACAACTGGCAGCTGCCAGGACACATGGGAAAACTAGTGCAGAAAATGGTGTTATGAAGACTCCGGAGAAAGTGAGGTATTTTCGATTGTGAGTACTATTTTTCTGGCTAGGCATGTTGTCTTTGTCACTTGATAAGTGATTGGCAATCAGACTGTGCTGCCCCACTGAAGCAAAATGTCTTTTCGGATAAAATTTCACTATGCCAGTCTGGATGTGTTTGATATTTTGGGAATTGCACGGTGGTAATTGCTGTGCAATAACTATAATGTTCACGGATCAGAAGAGAAATGAAAACACCTCATAGAGAAGTACAGCGCAGAAGCCGGCTCTTCATCAAATCTCACGCATGCTGAAACCAATTGAACTGCTTACTCCCATCAACCTGTACCAGGACCATAGCCCTCCATTTCTCTACTATCCATTTCACTTCAACGTTAAAATCAAGCTAGCATGCACCACTATAAATTTCGCTTAAGTGCAGAAATTGAACTTTCATGCACCACTTACGCTGGCAGGTCAATCCACACTCTCAAACCCCTCTGAGTGAAGAATTTTCCCTTAAACTTCTCACCTTTCACCCTTAACCACTATTTGTAGTCTCCCTCCCCCACCCTCAGTGGAAAACACCTGCTTGCATTGACTCTATCTATACCCCTCAAAATTTTGTATACCTCTATCAAATTTCCTCTCAACCTTCTACCTTCTAAAGAATACAGTCCTAACCTATTTGATCTTTCTCATAACTCAAATCCACCAGACCTGGCAACATTGTTGTAAATTTTCTCTGTGCTCTTTCAACCTTGTTATGTTAATGCATTTTGGTAAAAGGAACCATAGTGCAGACTATTGTCTAAAAGGGGAGAAGGTGCAGAGGGACTTGGGAGTCCTCATGCAAGACTCCCAGAAGGTTCATTTTCAGGTTGAGTCTGTGGTAAAGAAGGCAAATGCAACATTGACATTTATTTCAAGGGTGATAGAATATAAAAGCAAGGAGATAGTGCTGAAGTTTGAAAGATACTTGTCAGGCTGCACTTGGAGTTTTGGGCCCCATATCTCAAAACTGATCTGTTGTCATTGGAGAGAGTCCAGAGCCTGTTGACAAGGATGATTCCAGGAATGAAGGGGTTAACATGTGAGGCATGTTTGGCGGCTTTGGACCTGCACTCACTGGAATTTATATTAATAGGGGGAATCTCATTGAAACTTACCAAATGTTGAAAGGACTAGATAGGGTGGATGTGGAGAGAATGTTTCCTATGATTGAGAATACCCAGAACTAGAAGGTACAGATTCAAAATTGAGGGGTGTCCTTTTAGAACAGGGGTAAGGAGGGTTTTTTTTGGCCAGAAAGTAATGAATATGTGGAATGCTGTGCCACAGGCTGCAGTGGAGGCCAAGTCCATGGGTATGTTTAAGGCAGAAGTGGATCATTTCCTGTTTGTTCAGGGCATCAAAGGATATGGTGAGAAGGCAGGTGTATGGGGTTGAGTGGGATCCGGGATCAGCCATGATGGAGTGGTGGAGCAGATTCGATGGGCTGAATGGCCTAATTCTGCTCCTATGTCTATGGTCTTTTGGTCTTATTTACTTCTTTTCTGCAGGTAGGTGACCAAAACTTCATACAATACTCCAAATTGGGGCTTGCCAATGTCTTGCACGTCAATGTAACATCCCATCTCCTGTACTGAATACATTGATTTATCAAAGCCAGTGTGCCAGAAGCTTTCTTTATGACTCTATCCACCTGCGACACCACTTTCAATGAATTAAGTACCTGTATTTCCAGATCCTTTTATTCTACCACACTCCTCAGTGCCCTATCATTCACTGTGTAAGACCTACGCTGGTTGGTCCTACCAAAGTGCAGAACCTTGCACTTGTCTGCAATAAGTTCCATCTGCCATTTTTCAGCTTATTTTTCCAGCTGATGCAGTACCCTCTGCGAGTCATATTAGCCTTCCTCACCGTTCACTCCACCCCCCAGTCTTGGTGTTTTCTGCAGATTTGCTGGTCCATTGTTGTTTGCCATCTATGTCAATGATCTGGATGATCATTGATCAAGGTGACAAACAACGATGGACCCAGCACACCACTACCTACAGGTCTCCAGCCCTCTTCTACCGCTCTCTGGCTTCTCTCACAAAGTCAATGTCTAATCCAATTTACTACCTCACCCTGAATACTGGCAAGAAGGAAACTGCTTTAGTATCCAGTCAAGGAGAAAATTTGCACCTGTTATCTGAGTTTTCACTACTGTTAACATGGACGTAGAAATGGGCTATTTTTTCCCTTGTGCCTGCTCTGCTATTTGATGGGATCATGTCTGACCTTTTACCTCAGTACCTCTTCATTGCAGTACCAACACATCCCTTGATTCCTTTAATAGTAAAACAACATTTTCAATATTTTCAGCAACTTGTAGTCCACGGTCCTCTTAGGTGGAGAATTCCGAAGATTTTCTGGATAAAGTTATAAAATCTCAACTCAGTAAGTTCAGTTTAATGCATTTTAAAATGTTGTAATGCAAACAAATCCATCTACTTGTCCATTGCCTCTCAGGAGAATCATTGACTGAAGAACTAACTGTATTCCACTTTCATGGTTGAACAGACCCTTGACAAATGCAGTTTCTTTCAAATGAGGCATTGATTATAACCTCATTACTGACTGTTTCCCCAGTTGGATGTTGTTGGTGTTCTAGTTTGAATCTGCTCGAGAGCCTGTAATCTATAGCAATACTGACCCCTAGTGGTTACTGGGGTTTGCTGAATTTGGCTGGAGTACAGAGGGGTCTGTGTGTCCATGCTGTGAAGATGACCAATAAGATCAGAGAGGAAGCATTACAGGAGTTAAGGGTGCAGGCTGGACAAAGAGCAAGTTTGAATGGAACATGAAGAACTAGTATGATGCAACATGTATGATTATTGAATATCCCCAATGGGTATTATTAAGCTGATACAAACAAGCAGTTTAGAACTATAATTCATTTGTGCTTCTAAGTTAATCAGTGAAAATTATAATAATTGGAACAAATTTTTTTGATTCAAATCTCAGCTTTTGGAAATTTTACTTAGTTTTTATAAATTGCTCTCTGTTGCTGCCTGGTGAGCTTGTTTATCTTTAAAGTGAATGAGCACAAACACTTGATTGTGGATTTACGGGTAACTAATTGAATTTTCTTTGCATCATGTTGATAACCATCTTGTTGCAACAATATTTCATTTTAATGTATAAGCAATTCTTGGGCAAATTCTCATTGGGCAATTATCTAAGTTCAACTAGGATTGAAAAGCGGGGGAAATATTGTAGAATGTCTAGAAATGAATTTTTCAAACGATGCAATTATGATTAAAGGATTCTTGATAACTTGAAATGCTTTTAACACTACTATTAAATTCAGAATGAATCAAGCCAAATCTCAATTTGCATATCAGATCCTTTAATAGGATCAAGTGATATTGCTTATGTATGGGATTTCTCTCCTCTTCAGTGACTGGCACTTTTAGTACATCGTTTTAAAAATGAAACTGCTCCAGGCACTTCATAGAAGCATAATAAAAGATTGATTGATTATCACAAGTTTCAGCAAAGATTTGGTGCTTGAATGACAGCCTTAAAGGCAGCTGTAAAGAGGGAATTACTCAGATAGATCTAGACTACTAGTAGCACATTTGTCAAATTGGTCACCTAGAGATAACTGTGAATTTATATTAGAGTTGTGGAATAAATGGAAGACGTAGTTGTTTGGAGGCCATAGATGGCTCCAACAAAAGGTTGAAAAGGTAAAGTCCAGGCCACTGTGAGGAGCAGGCGAGTGATGCATTTTATTGGTTTATATGTGCCTATATTGACCAGTAAGATAGGAGAATAATACTCCCCAGGGCCCTGCCATTCACTGCCTATGTTCTAGTCTGGCTTAATTTTCCAAAATGCATCACTTTGCATTTGTCCGAGTATCAGCCAAATCCCTTGTCAACTCACTCTGTTGATTTAGATCCCACTGATTTTGGTGTCATTTGCAAACATGCCAATGCACCTACATTTTCTTCCAATCATCTTTGTATATGATGGACAATAAATGACCCAGCACACCACTGGTTACAGGACTTCAATCTGAAAAGCAGTCCTGCACAACCCCCCCCCCCCCCCCACCATCCTACTATTACAGATTCAGCAACAATAAATATATAAGTGAGGCAGGGGCTTTTATAACAAATAAAACATTTATTAAACACTGAAAAACAAACCCCCAAAAGTAAACAAATCACTGTTTCACCATCAAAATTGACTTACCTCGATCTTTTAACTCCCAAACTCCGATCTTCACTCTCCACTGATTTTTAACTGGCAGTATTATAAAGAAACTGCTGGCAATGACCTTTTAAACTTTGGGCATTAAATAAACCTGCATCCTTCAACTAAACTGTGTCATGGTATTGAACCACGCAGTGGCATGGAGTCAAAATGGCAAATCCAGCCACGAACTGCCCCTCCTCTCAGGGTGGGGTCCTTTTATACCCTGTAAAAAAAACAATAAAACCTGTCACATGACCTCTACTGGCGGGAAAATGACATCACTCCACCATCACAAGACCATTACCTCAAATCCAGTATAGCTTCAACACCACTGTCACGTGTCACGGGTATGTGACACCTCCCTCCAAAAAAAAAATTTTGGTCTGTCAAGAACAAAATTTTAACAATTATTCACAAAGAAAAAAAATAAATGTATAAAGTTTATAACATACACAGTATCACAGTATCATCATATAACATCTTACAACTTACAATACTGTGGGAGTGTTACAATTGTTAAAAAAAACACTCCATAAAAAAAATTACATTGTACATTCAACATCGAGATAGACAATCAGCAACCACATTATCTTTACCTTTAACATGAGTTATCACAATATTGCACTCTTGTAACATCAAATTCCAATTTACTAACCTTCTGTTTTTGCTTTTCATCTTACTCAGAAACACTAATGGATTATGATCAGTGTAAACAATGTGGTTTTTGAGTTGTACCAACATATACGTCAAAATATTCTAAAGCTAAAACAAGAGATAACAATTCCTTTTCTATTGTCGAATAGTTTCTTTGATGCTTATTAAATTTCTTAGAAAAGTAAGCTTCTGGATGATCAACCTCATCACCCTCATTCCTTTGCATTAATACTGCGCCTGCAGCCTCATCACTAGCATCTACAGCTAATGAAAAAGGTTTTTCAAAGTCAGGTGCCTTAAGCACAGGTTGTTGACATATCATAGTTTTCAATTTCTCAAATGCTTCTTGACAAGGCACTGTCCACACAAACTTCACATTCTTCTGCAAAAGGTTAGTTAATGGAAGGGCAACATTAGAAAAATTCTTACAAAATTTTCGATAATATCCTACCATTCCCAAGAATCTCCTAAGAGTTTTTTTCCCCGTTGGAGTGGGAATCTCTAAAATTGCCTGAACTTTTGCCTGAACAGGAGCTACCTTACCTTGACCCACAACATAACCAAGGTAAGTCACAGTGGCATGTCCAAATTCACTCTTAGCTAAATTAATAGTTAAGTTAGCTTTTGAAAGCCTTTTAAACAATTTCTCCACCGCAATAATGTGTGCTTCCCAAGTATCATTTCCTGTCACTAAGTCATCAATATAAGCATCAGTATCTTTCAATCCCTGAATCACAGAGTTAATCATCCTCTGGAAAGTACCTGGGGCATTCTTCATCCCAAATGGAAGAACATTATACTCATATAGCCCAGATGGAGTTACAAATGCAGAAGTCTCTCCACCTCTGTCCGTTAATGGAACACACCAATACCCTTTCAATAAATCAATCTTTGTAAGGAACTTTGCTTTTCCAACTTTATCTACACAATCATCTACTCTAGGAATTGGATATGCATCTGTTTTCATTACAGCATTCACATCCTATAGTCCGTACAAAACCTAATACTACCATCTGGTTTTGGCACTGTAACACAGGGTGAATTTGAGTTAGAAGGTCTAATAATATTATTCTCTAACATATATTTAATTTATTTCTCAGCAAGTTCACATTTTTCTATGTTCATCCTATATGGGTGTTGTTTAATGGGTTTGGCATCTCCAACATCTACATCATGTGAAGCTTCCTTCTCGGAACGTCTGGAAACAAATCCTTATATTTAAAAATTAATTTCTTCATCTGCTGTTTCTGCTCTGGCTGTAAATGTGCTAGTTTCTCATCAATATTTTCAAGAATGATTGAATTTGGTAACCTGACAGAAACAATGTTGGATTTAGAATGAAATTCAGATGAATCGTCTATCATGTTCCTAGTTAAATCAAATTCATTATCATTAACCACAACAATCACAGTATCAGATTGTTTCTCATAATATGCTTTTATCATATTTATATGGCGAAGTTGTGTTGGCCTTCTACGATATGGAGTTTTTATCATGTAATCCACATCATTGATTTTAGACACAATTTCATAAGGACCATGAAATCTAGCTTGTAAAGGACTCGTTAGCACTGGGAAAAGAACCAGCACCTTACCTCCAGGCTTAAACATCCTCATCCTAGATTCTTTATCATACCAAGTTTTCATTTTCTCCTGAGCCAATTTTAAATTTTCCTTGGCTAAGCTACAAGCTTTAGCTTGTAAACTTTAAGCTTTAACTGTCCTTAAATTTCAAAACATAGTCCAACAAATTAGTGTGTACTTCCTTACTAATCCACTGTTCTTTTAATAAAGCTAAAGGTCCTCTAACTCTATGCCCAAATACAAGTTCAAAAGGACTGAAACCTAAAGATTCTTGTACCGATTCTCTTACTGCAAATAAAAGTAAGTTTATACCCTGGTCCCAATCACTTTCATTTTCCACACAATATGTCCTAATCATATTCTTGAGGGTAGAATGAAATCTCTCCAAGGCACCTTGTGATTCTGGATGGTATGCAGATGAAGTGATTTGCTTAGCTCTCAATTTATAAACTATCTGTTGAAACAATCCAGACATAAAATTACTGCCACGATCAGTTTGTATTTCCTTAGGTAATCCAAAATAAGTAAAGAACTTTATAAAAGCCTTTGTCACAGCTTTAGCTGTTATATTACTAAGTGGTACTGCCTCTGGAAACCTAGACGAAGTACACATGATAGTCAACAAGTACTGATCATGATAGTCAACAAGTACTGATAACCAGTTTCTGTTTTTGGTAATGGACCAACACAATCTATAATAACTCTAGAAAACGGTTCACCAAATGCTGGAATAGGTTGTAGTGGAGCCACTGGTGTAACTTGATTTGGTTTACCCACAATTTGACAAGTATGGCACGTTTTACAAAACATCGCCTCATCTTTTCTTAGACCAGGCCAGTAAAAATGTTTTAAAATCTTGTCACAGTTTTCCTTACCCCTTGATGTGCACCTAAAGGCACACTATGAGCTAAAGTCAAAATCTCATTTCGATAAACTTTAGGGACAACTACCTGGTAAACAACATTCCAATCCTCACTTGCAGGAATTGTAGGTGATCTCCACTTCCTCATCAACACTCCTTTTTCCAAGTAATACCCTACTGACACCTTCTCAATTTCACTATCTGGTAGAGCTTCTTCTCTTAGTTTTATAATCTCAGGGTCTCTATTCTGCTCTGCTATCATCTCCTTCCGAGACAGAGATAAATCTTCATAGTCAGACTTACTCCCAGAATCTTGTTCAAATAACGAGGGTAAGAACATCTCTGACACATCCTCAAAACTCAAATCCTGAGTTGAACAGTAACAACCTCATTCTGCGCATCAATTTTTTTAGTTGTAGCTCTAGTCACAACACAGGAAGAATCTGTGTTAGAATTCATCTCTGGTTCCTCTGACTCCATTGTCAAATGCACTTCAGGAAAAACTTGTCCACCTGCCAAGTCATTACCTTACAATAAAGGAATATCCTTCACAGGTAAGCTATGCTGTAATCCTACTTTAACAAGTCCTGTAACTAACCCTGACTTTAAATTTACTTTATGCAAATGTACAGACATAAAATCACTCCCAACACCTTGTATATAATTTACCTCACCAGTATCAGACTCTTCATTAAACTTCAATACACTGTCTAACATCAGTGATTGAGAAGCTCCAGTATCCCTAAGGATTTTTATTGGTACCAGAGTAGATCCTTCTTTCAAGGATACAAACCCTTCAGTTATAAAATGGTCATATCCCTTTTTAACTTGGTCAGACTCTAACAAAACCTCATTTGTGTTTATCAAACCCTGTAATTTTACAGGTGCTTCAGTATGTTGCACACAAGCATCTGGAACTGCTTCCTTCTCTTTCTTTTTCAATCACAAACAGTTAGCTATTACATGGCCAGGTTTCTTACAATAGTTACAAATAGGACCAAACTGACTTTCCTTCACAAATTTTCCTTCCTCCTTACCTTTCTCATTAACTTCTGATTTGAGTCTCCATGTTATTTTTCCTCTTAAAAATTCTGCCCTGAGGAAATTTATTCTTATGGATTAAAACATACTCATTAGCTAATCTAGCAGAGTCCTGCAATGTATCAGTATCCCTCTCATTTAAGTAGGTCCTTACTTCAACAGGGATGCTTCTTTTAAATTCCTCCATTAAAATCAGCTCTTTCAATGTATTATAGTCCTCATTTACATTTTTAGAGGAAATCCATCTCTCAAAACACACAGCTTTATCATAGGCAAATTCCACGTAAGTTTTTTCCACAGACTTCTTCAAACTTCTGAATCTTTCTCTATACACTTCTGGGACCAATTTGTATGCTTTCAAAATCTGCTGCTTCACAATATCATAATCTAGTGCTTGCACAGCAGTTAAAGCTGTAAAAACTTGTTGTGCTTTGCCTTTAATTACACTCTGTAACAACACTGACCATTTATCTTTTGGCCACTCTGAAATCTGAGCAATTGTTTCAAAATGTTGGAAATATCTTCCCACTTCTGTTTCACTAAATGGTGGGACCAATTTAATTTCTTGACTAGCAACAAACAGTTTTCTAGAACCAGAAGACTGATTCCCAGACCTTAATTCCGCCATCGCATATTCAAATTCCCTTTTTTTATTATCAGCTTCTAACCTACAATGCTCCAATTCTGCTTTACTTTGTTCCAACTTCATTTGTTCGATTTGCAACTGCATCTCTATATTACTTATTGCAAACGACTCTAAAATTGATTCATCAAAATCACCCGAATCCACATAGTGTGACACGATTTTTCTCTGTATTAGAGCCTTCAATACCTTTAAGTTCCAATCTACTGGCTATCTCAAGACACCTCAGTTTTTTTCGCCTTCGCTAACAACTCCGTGTCTGGCGAAGCCAGAAACTCATCAATATTCATTGTTGCCGAATACCACTCACAAGCCAATCAAACAAAAGAATCGAGTATTCCCCTTTTCCGAAACACCGATTCAAAATTTAACAAGCATTTAAACTCAAAAATAGTTCATCCCGGACGAGCCCCCATATTTATGTTATGGATTCAGCAACAATAAATATATAAGTGAGGCAGGGGCTTTTATAACAAATAAAACATTTATTAAACATTGAAAAACAAACCCCCAAAAGTAAACAAATCACTAATGTAACCAGAAATCAGCTGCTGTGCGGCAGCTTAAACAGTTCTTAAAGCAATAAAACTTAAACAGTTTTTAAAGTGATGTGGCCAAAAAACAGTTCTTCAAAGTAGTACTGCAAAAGTTCAAAATACAGTCCATTAAAGGAGAGACTTTTTAGATGATTTAAATTGTCTTTCACGTCATGTCGCTGCGGTTCCCAGTTGAACTACACTTTTCCCACGGAGAATTTACGAAGATGGAAATGAAATGGCTTAAAGGCACTGACCCTTCCTTTACAAAGCTGTTCCCAATCCTTTCTGCTATTTCACAGGGATTAACACAGGGACAGCCAATGAATTCCTTCCAAATGAGGATCAAACAAGGTTGAACCTGTTTCACTGTCGAAATTGACTTACCTCGATCTTTTAACTCCCAAACTCCGATCTTCACTCTCCACTGATTTTTAACTGGCAGTATTATAAAGAAACTGCCGGCAATGACCTTTTAAACTTTAGGCATTAAATAAACCTCCATCCTTCAACTAAACTGCGTCATGGTATTGAACCGCGCAATGGTATGGAGTCAAAATGGCAAATCCAGCCACGAACTGCCCCTCCTCACAGGGAGGGGTCCTCCTTTTATACCCTGTTTAAAAAAAACCTGTCACATGACCTCTACTGGCCGGAAAATGATGTCACTCCACCATCACATTACCTTATATAGCTTCAACCCCAGTCACGTGACACGGGTACGTAATACTACAGCTTGTCCAGTTTTAATCCAATTTGCCATCTTGCCTTAGATTCACGTATTCTGACTTTCCAGACCAGTTACTAAACTATATTTGCAAAATTCCTTTCAGTTACACAACTAACCAAAGGATTTTTCTAACCCTTCAAGACAAAGCATAGTCTTTCAAACAAAATTTGACTTCCTATGATCAAATGAGTCATCTGGATAACCCTGTTGAAATGGTGTACTGTAACAAATTGCTGGAACAGCCATCAGTTTAATAATCCATTGAGTTTTGTGTTACAATTATTCTCTCAGTACTTCAGTATAACAGAACTTTATTTGCATTGTAGCAGAAGTGAGAATCTCTGGTTTTCTTTGATTTTCTCAATAGTCTTTGCCTACTCTGGAGCTTTTGGGTTTATTTTCTCCATTCTCTTTGCCTAACTGAAACCTTTAGGATCTTTTTGAACATGTAATTGACCTCATTCCTCTGATATTTTTAAATGCCCCTTTTGTGCTTTAAGAAAGTAAGTCAACCCTTTTGAAAGTAAGTCTGCCCTTTTCAATCTGATCTGTACCATTCCATTAAACTGGGCCAGGTACAAACCGCACAGAATCTGATGTCAAATTCAACTTTTTCTTTCTTTTTCAATATTTTATTAATTTCTACATAGAAGAATACAGAGTTCAAGAAAATACCTATTATAAAACAAAAGAAAGATATAATAATACTAAATACATTATATTTGAATCACATTAACAAACTCCTTACCCTATATTCATGTGGATTAGATAGATTCGTATGGTGAGATATGAATAATATATATATTAAAAATCTAACCCCACTACCAAAGCTGAAGCTGTTTGGTAAAGAAAAAAGGGGAAAAAAAGCCTTATCAGATAGTGAAATATGCTATTAACCAGCATCTGTACTTTAACGGGAAATCAAAGGTTTTGAAAATAATTCAAAAACGGTCCCCACAAATTTTGAAAGGATAAGCTATCTTGTTTTTATATGGATTTATCTCCCTACTGTGATAGGTGTAACAATGGAGAAGCTTCATTCATTCATATGTTTTGGACATGTCGAAGCCTTGAAAAATATTGGAAGGAAGTATTCCAAACTTTCTCTGTATTCTTTAAAGTAAATTTTAAGCCTAATCCTTTGACGGCCTTATTTGGTATTGCTGGAGGGAAAGATATCATCTTGAAGACATCTGACCTTTTATCTCTCTTATGGCCAGGAGGGCGCTTTTGCTTAAATGGAAGGATGATGCTCCACCTACTCACGCTCAGTGGTTACGGGATGTTATGGCATACTTAAATTTAGAAAAGATTCATTGTTCAACTTCTGAATCAAACCAAGATTTTCAAAATTTGTGGGTAATTTCAACTTGATGTTTTTAATCTGATAACCTTTCTGGGTAGAGTTGATGGGCAAAGTTCACCTTCTTGAAAGAGGTGTAATTAAGTTCTTAACAGCACAATAAAAATATAATTACTGTTCAAATACTTAATTTGTTGATGTGACAATTCTGCAATCTGGTTGCTCAGCCACATATATTACATGGCAAATTCCAGGTGCAATAATTTCCCTACAAAAAGTTCTGAATTGCAAATTGCTTCTGGGAAGAAGACATTCACATTAATGAATAAAAATGTAATGTTTGTGGCCAGCTACGAAGGTAAGCATTCTGCTACTGATTGAAAAATTTTGTTTTCTCTCATGATCTCTTCACTTTATGAATACAATTTTTTTTCATTTTCTGGTGATCTAAAAAATCCTAAAGACTCTGGTCCAATCCTTGCATTGTGTTCGGCCACAAAAGTTCAGGCAGTAAATTTGAATGAAAATTTCCTACTCAAAACGCCAGCCTTGTTTTTTACGTGAAAGAGCAATTGGAGGTTACAGTTCAGTTTATTTTTAGATAAGAGGAAAGTTTTGTTAGACATGAAGTGGTGATGCTGTTGTAAAGGCCCTGTTTGGCTTTCCTTGTATTCAGGGAAGCTGTTTGACCAGTTGATTTGAAATGAGTGTCTTAAGCTTAACTTTTAATTTGTATGAACCCTGAGCAGGCAGTGATCATAATATGACTGATCAAAGTTGATTGGAAGGTGAGACTAGCAGGGATGATAGTAGAGCAGCAAAGGGTGAAGATTCTGGGAGTAATTCAGAAGAAGCAGGATTGATTCATCCCAAAGAAGGTGTAGTATTCCAAAAGGAGGATGAGGCAACCGTGCCTGAAATAGGGCATGAATGCAAAAAAAAAGAGCAAACCCTAATGGAAAGCTTGAGGATTGTGAAGCTTTTAAAAACAGATGGCAGCTAAAAAGCCATAAAGAGAGAAAAAATGAAATATGAAGGTAAGCTAGCCAATAATATAAAAGAGGATACCAAAAGTTTTCAGATATATAAAAGGTAAAAGAGAGAGAAGAGTGAACATCAGGATATGATGCTGGAGATGCAGTAGTGTAGACAAAGAAATGGCTGTATTTTGGATTGGTCATCACTGCGGAAGATACCAGCAGCATGCCTCAAACTCAAGAGTCTCGGGAGCAAAATTAAGTGTAGTCACTATTACTAAGAACTGTTTACTGTTTTCCATTGATGCTGCCTGTCCTGCTGATTTCCTCTAGCATTTTGTGTGTGTTAGTAAGGAGAAGGTGCTTGGGAAGCTGAAAGGTCTGAAGGGGGATAAATCATCTGGAGCAGATGAACTATGCCCCAGGGTTTTGAAAGTGAGAGCTGAAGAGACTGAAGCCATTAGTAGTGATTTTAGATTCTGGCATTTTCTGGAGGACTGAAAATTTGCAAATGTCATTCCACCCTTTAGGGAGTTTATGGGGGGCAAGACAGCAAATTATAGGCCAGTCAGCCTGACTTCAGTGGTCAGTAAGATGTTGGAGTCCATTATTAATGAGGAGCTTTTGGGGTACTTAACGGCACACAATAAAATCGGCTGAAGGTTTCTATGAGGGGAAATCTTGCCTGACAAATCTGTTGGAATTCTTTGAGGAAATAACAGGCAGGATAGACAAAGGAGGTGTTAGTGGATGTTGAATATACAGAACGCCTTTGATATGATGTCACACGTGAGGCTCCTTAACAAAATAAGAGCCCATGGTATTACAGGAAGAATGCTAGAATGGATAGGCGATTGGCTGCCTGGCAGGAGGCAGCGAATGGGAATAAAGGAGGCTTTTTCTGGTTGGCTGCCGGTGAGTAGTGGTGTTCCGCAGTGGTCAGTATGGGGGCAGCTTCTTTCCACATTATATGTCAATAATTTGGATGAAAGATTTGATGGTTTTGCCCCAATTGTAACATTTGGAAGAAGTACATGAATGGGAGGGGCATGGAGATTTATGGTCCAGCTGCAGGTAATGGGACTAGGCAGAATAACAGGTTGGCATCGAAGCTGTTTCTGTGCCACAGTGCTCTATGACTCTAAAAGTAAAGATCTGATGCTGAGGTTTTTTAAGGTATTTGGTCAGACCAAATTTGGAGTATTGTGAGCAGCTTTGGGGCCCCATATCTAAGAGGGGATCTGCTGGCATTGGAGACGAACTGAAGAATGATTCCTTGAATGAAAGATATAACTCATCGTGAATATTTGTTAGCTCTGGTTTGATCTGTACTTGCTGGAGTTTCTGGGGGTGGGGCGGAGGAATCTCATTGAAACTTACCAAATTTTGAAAGGCCCGGAGTGGATGTTTCCAATAGTGGGAAACTCTAGGACCTGAAGCCACAGCCTCAGAATAGAAGCAGATAGCTATAGAATAGAGTTAAGGACAAATTTGTAGTCGGCACAACATTGTGGGCTGAAGGGCCTGTAATGTACTGTGGATTACTATGTTTCTCAGCCAGAGGGTAATGAATCTGTGGCATTCATTATCACTGAAAGCTGTGGAGGCCAAGTCATTGGGTTTATCTAAAGTGGCAGCTGATAAGTTCTTGAGTAGTAAGGGTGTCAAAGGGTATGGGGAAGAATGAGATTGAGAGGGAAAATAAACCAACCCCATGATCGAATGGTGGAGCAGAGCTGATGGGCCAAATGGCCTAATTCTGCTCCTTTGTCTTACAGTCTAAATTCCACGTAGAGTAGAGGGCATGGGAGTGGCTACTGACAGAGTGCGGTGAGGCAGTATAGAGACTCATCCAACGGCAAGGATGTCATCTGAACATGATATGAACAGCAGAATTTGTAGTCAGGTCTGGTAAGCCAAGGATAGGAGGTTAGCAAGGAAGCCAATGAAGAAAGTCTGGTCCACTGTGACTGAATATAATCTAGTTACTATTAATTATAAAGTCAAATTTTAAAATATGCTACTTTATTAAATTTAGCTTAACAACACAGGATGGACGTATAGGAGCCTCTGTGATGGCTTGGGCCAACAAAGGTCACTGGGAGTAAAAATGCAGACTGAAGATTTGCAATCTATTGTAAAAGGAGGCAGGAAGGGAGGGGAAAATACTGGGAGGTTACACTATGGTAGCATTCCTCATTCTACAAAAAGCTACTCAGATTTCCTGAAATAACAGCCAAAATAAACTTCCTTTCATGTAGACTTTTTAAAGTAAATGAATCCGTACAGAGTAGTTAGAGCAAGCAAAGGGACGAATCTGATGTTCGCTGCTATAATGAAGTCAAGAACCTGATGCTCTCGACGACTGTATTTCTCTGGTTAGTGTGAAGGTTTTTCACTACTGAGTTAGTGTTGTAACATTGAAACTTTTCTTGCACTGTGGTAATTGATATGATCACTGGATGCTTTGTAACTGCAATTAGTTCTTAAGACCTTGAAACTACTTTAGATTAAAATTACAGTTCTTAATTCTACTGATAACAAACTACAGGTGTAATATTTTGTTGTACAAAGTTGTCAAAGAGAACTTTGCTTTCCATCTAAAGAATTCTATCTGAAACTGGCTGATATTCTCCCCGGAATTCCTTGCCAAAATGTTACTTAAATTGAGCGATTGTATCGCAGATCAATCAGACGATTTGCATTGTCTGCTTGTTTATATATTTAATCACAATCTAAGCAAGATTACTGACAAGAACACCATTGCAATCTAATCTGACAATAACATGCCTATATTTGAATCTCAACACATTTTGATTTTATGTGGGTGAAAATATAGATTTTATTGATTTTGTTGTAAACATCAAAATGGATCATTAGTTTTATTACGGCTTTATGACTTTCCAAGTTCTACCTTTCTTTTGAACAGCAGTGATGAAAATTAGTCACAGAGAAATCCAAATGAGTTTGTATTTTTTTTAAAAGTTTGCTGCGTACTTGAATTCAAATACAAAATATAGAAAAGCTTATTTCTGGTAAAAATTTCCCTATTTGTGGATCACTTTAGTGAAGCCTTAGTGCTGTATCATTCTTTACTTTCGCAATGTACTCAAGTGCATTTTGTTTCTTGATTCATGGTAGCTGTGTGTGATTTGACTCGCTTTGCCAGCTGGTGATAGTTGTGTTTTCATTTATAAACATTGAGCATCAGAATTCCCTCTGTAGACTGCTTAAAATCCACCTTCCTGTGTTTTTTAAGATGGGCCCCTGTAATGTGTTAGCCATCCTCTCTCCGCCTCTTCTTATTAGGTCATTTTTACGAGAACACTGACTACAGAGTAGTATAGGTCAGCAAAAGGCCCTTTGGCCTAGTGTTGTGCCAAACCAAATAAATTGGTCATCGAATGACTAACTAAACTAATCCATTCTGCAACACAATGGCCATATCCTTCCCTTTTTCCCTCACATTCTTGTGCCTATATAAATGATTCTTTAAAGTGCTTCTACCACCACCTGAGGCAGCACATTCCAGGCTCCCAACACTGTTTTAAAAAAAAACTTGCACCTCACAAGTCCTTTGAAATTGCCCTTTCTCACCTTAAATATGTGCCCTGTGGTATTAGGCATTTCAAACCTGGGAAAAAGATACTGTATCTACTCTATCTATCCCTATCAGATCTCCCCTCAACCTCCTCCACTCCAGAGCAAACAACCCAAGTTTGTCCAGCCTCTAAACAAGGCAGTATCCTGGTAAACCTCTTCTGCACCCTCTCCAAAGCCTCAATCCCCTTCCTCTAATGGGGTGACCAGAACTGTAAGCAATTCTGCAGATGTGGCCGAACTAGAGTTTTATAAAGCTGCAACATAACTTCCTGCCTTTTGAACTCAATGCCTTGGCTAAGAAAGGCAAGCATGCCACATGCCTTCTTAACTACCCTATCAACCTGTGTCGGCACTCCAGGATCCTTCCACTGAATGTTGTGTATTTTTCTTCTCGATCAATTGAAGCTCTAATCACTTGGGAACACGAGTTGTATTATCACTATATGAATGCAGTTTATATAAATTTGAGATTAATTGCTTTATCCTGTCCCTCACCATCCATCTTGCAATGGCTTCTGACTACAACACTTGTATTTTGTTTCTCTCCAGCCCTACATCAGACTTCCACATTACGCTTGCCTTTGATTTCTTTTTACTACTTCACAGGAAGGTGACCTGATAGCAAAAGTATTTTAAAATAAAGAGGACATGAGGAAATAAGAGAAGCTTCCCCTACTTGTCAATAAGAAAGCCTAACATGCAGATACAGTATGAGAGGCTTGACTGAAAACTCAAAAAAAAATGGACCTAGAGGTGGGAAGGACAGGAAACTAGACCACAGCAATTTATACTTGCTATGAGAAACACAATACTCAACTAATATTCATACTTTATCATGTTATTTTCAGTTATAGCAAATCAAATCCAGTTTAATGGTCATTCAGACCATACAGGGATACAGCCCAATGAGAAGCATTCCTCTGGGGCCAGGGTGCAAAAACGTACCCACATATTCAAAATAATGAGAAAGGGGGGAAAAAAGTACATAGTCACGTATAAAAACACATTTTTAGTCCAAGTTTTAAAATATCTGCTAGCATGTAACAATATGAAATTATTTATCTTTCTGTTTTTAATATTAAATGCAGCACTGACGTAACTACATCCTCGCCTTTTTTTGTAACCCTTTCCTTACTTAGTACTTACTTGGGCCCTTAGCTCCCAGTGGAGCCATCGCTGACCTCCCGTCTCCATTGTCCTGGGTAGTTGATAGCATGGTTGGAGTTCATCAACACTTCTGCAATCCATTGAACTGAATTGACTTTATTTCTTACATCTTTCATATACACGAGGAGTAAAAATCTTTACGCTATGTCTCCGTCTAAATGTGCAGTTTATAGTCATTTATAATAAATAGTACGTACAACAGGACAGTCAACATAACATAGAAATACAGTTGCATCAGCGTGAGTTAATCAGTCTGATGGCCTGGTGGAAGAAGCTGTCCCCGGAGCCTGTTGGTCCTGGATTTTATGCTGTACAAGGGTTTGGCCCTGTTGACCAGCCTTACCGTTTCCACCTTATAGGCTTGGACCCTCACCATCAAGTTAATATTTTGCTTTCAACATTCACCATTGTAGCAAAAACCGTTCTTATTTGCCCCATCTGATAGAAGTCTCACTCCAAGGAGCTAATGATCGTGTAGAAATAATATTTTGTCCTTGGTAGTTTCCTTGTTTTAAGACTAAAAGGTGGCAAGCTCGAAGGATTTGGCTTTATGCTTTAGCAGAAACTGATTAATTTGAGGTGTGCACGTGAATCAGAAAACATTTTTGCAATGTGACATGTCTTGGAAAGGATATCCCTAGCTTCTCCAGCTTAAAATTATTAAAAGAAAACAATTAGTTGAAACAGGAAAACAGCAAGCTATTTTTATCTTTTAAGCAGTTAATCCCCTGAAAGGACTATTCTAGTTAAGGATATTTTATCCAGTCTTCAGGCTTAATGAAAAATGCTTCCAAATTCTACATTTCCTCCAAAAATGCTTTGAAAGTTCAGAACTAAAATACTGCAGATCAAAACTTTGACCAAACTATTTGGGCAACATTTAAAATAAATGTTAGTTTTGAACTCTGATAACCATAAGCAAACAAATGAAGCCACAAAGTGTTTCATGTTATAACTAGCTGTGTATTTCTTCTCATCTTGAAAGTGCTACCTCCAACCAAACCTTTATTCAGTTTTCCCAGAACACCATGTTCAAATTCAAGACATTACTGTTTGGAAAGTTATGACTTTATGATGATGGCGTTCATTTCAAGAGGACTAGAATATAAAAGCAAGGATTTAATGTTGAAACTTTATAAAGCACTGCTGAGGCCTCACTTGGAGTATTGTGAGCAGCTTTGGGCCCCTTATCTTAGAAAGGATGTGCTGAAACTGGAGAGGATTAACAGGAAGTTCACGAAAATGATTCCAGGATTGAACGGCTTGTCATACGAAGAGTGCTTGATAGCTCTCGGCCTGTATTCACTGGAATTCAGAAGAATGAGGAGTGACCTAATTGAAACCTATAGAATGGTGAAAGGCCTTGAAAAAGTAAATGTGGAGAGGGTATTTCCTCGTGGTGGGAGAGTCTAGAACCAGAGGACACGGGCTCAGAATAGAGGGGTGTCCTTTTGGAACAGAGATGAGGAGGAATTTCTTTAGCCAGTGAGTGGTGAATCTGTGGAATTCTTTGCAATGGACAACTGTGGAGGCCAATTTTTTGTGCATATTTAAGGCAGAAGTTGGTAGATTATTAATTGATCAGGGCATGAAGGGATACAGAGAGAAGGCAGGAGATTGAAGCTGAGAGAAAAAATTGAATTGCCTAATTCTGTTCCGATAACTTGTGCTCTTATGGTCTTTCCTTCCTTTTGACACTGACCTTGCTGAATCATCATACCTCATGGTTTTCGAAGGGGACAGCAGTGTCCTAATCAACAAGAATAGAAGGGAGAACTCTTCACTGACAAGTACAAAAGAAGATGGTGACATTACACTCAGGGCCTGTATTGTGCTGTAGATTTTCTATGTTTATTAGGTACGTTCTGTATCTAATTAGGTGGCCACCGAATGTATGTTTGTGGGCGTCTTCTGATGTAGCCCATCCACTTCAACATTTGATATGTGCGTTCAGAGAAGCTGTTCTGCATTGCACTGTTGTAACACATGGTTATTTGAATTATTGTCTGCTTCTTGTCAGCTTGAACCGGTCGGGCCATTCTCCTCCGACCTCTCTCATTAACGAAGCATTTTCACCCACAGAACTGCTGCTCTCTGGATGTTTTTTGTACCATTCTCTGTCCAGTCTAGAGACTGTTGTGCTCAGGTGATCAACAGTTTCTGAGATACGCAAACCACCCTGCCTGGCACCGGTCAGTCGCTTAAATCATATTTGTTTCCCTTTCTGATGTCTGGTGTGAACAACAACTGAACCTCTTGCTCATGTCTGCATGCTTTTATGCATTGAGTTACTGCCACATGATTGGCTGAATGGATATTTACATTAATGAGCTGGTATATAAGTGTGTCTAGTAAAGCGGCCACTCAGGGTAGTTAGTTGCTGCCCGTTATGCCACTGGAGTTTAGGGCAGCAAGGAAGGTCCTCCATCTTTGGTGGCGTTCAGGGCTTTCTTCATCAGGTCACTAGCTTCTCTTGGTTTTCACTACTGCTGGTCATGCAAGTCCCGGGCGGAGACTCAGGAATACTATCACACTCAGATGTAGAAAGTTTCTTCATTGCTGTTTTCATGCCAGTTTTGCTTTACCAGTCAGGGTTGTTGGCCCTGAGCTGAACCCCCAAACCTGGAGGATTGGTGGACCACTCAGTCTGGCCTTTATCCTTGATCTGTTTGGCGTTGGTGACCCTACCAATAAAGCCCTGACTCCAGCCAACATCGCTCTGCAGGTCACTGAGGCACGCAAGCCTCCGAACCCAATAACAAGGATGTGGTCCTCTTGGTACCACTGAGTGTATACCAGATAAAAAGGATAGTAGCCAATCCCTTCCGACTCAGGGTATTGATGCCGAAGTTTTACACATACGTAACCTTGGCCCAGTCATACTTAACTATTTCAATTGAACTTCCCTCCTTTGTAAGCCAACGGGTGGAACATTCTCCAATGAAAGTAGTGAACATTGAATGGATTGCTAATTCTTGCACAAGTCGGTCCATGCCTGCAGATGGCCTTGCCCAGACCACCCACTGACGTAATCAGATAAGTGGCAAAGAATACTTATTCCACAAAAATGCCAGGCAATGCCCTTCAACAAGTGAGAACTTCACCACTCAGTAACTTAAGCAAGTGCCTCTCTATCAATGTTATTGAAAGCTTAACGGGATAAGACATTCCCAGTCCACAACTGTGATACAGAGGCTCCCACCTTAGCAAACATTCACCACTCCCTATAATACAAAGTTCCACCATTGGAGATCTTGGCTGCAATGTATGACCATTGCAAAATCCAGATTAACTTCATAAGAAGGCATTTTGGGATGAGATAGAAAATGGACACTGAATACTGAACTTGCCAGCGATTTCCCCATATTTCATAGTGTTTGTTTGACTGCCATTTAACTGATCGCATTAATTTTTGTTTAATCCTATTGCCAAGTTGCGGAGTATATCTGTAAATTGTCAATTTTTTTCATCTTGGACCCTGAAATAGAAGTTCTAAAGGATCCAGTGGAATTCTCAGTTGCTACAACTTTGATACCATCAACTTGCAAGCATGGAAGGGATTATTCATCTAATGTCACAGAATGGTTACAACAGGAGGAAGTAGCTCATATGGCCTCTTGAGATCATGCTGGTTCCATTTGAGCAATGGACAAGTGCTTCCTCCTTGGCCTCTTCCCAAAACTCTGCAAATTCTTTCCTTTCAGATAAATATCCACTGTTTTTTTTTTTGCTACTATGGAATCAGCATCTATTTCTACCTTAGCACAGCATTCAGGCCCTAATCATTTGCACATTTTTTTTTTGCTTTAAAAAATGCTCTTTCCTCGTATCATTATTTTTATTCTTTTGCCAATCCCTAAGTTCTTAACCCTCACTCCAGTGGCAACAATTTCTCCCTATCAATCCTGCTCATGATTTTAATTGCCCATAACAGACTTCCTTGCAACTTCCCTTTTTCTCCAAATTATACCAATTCCCTTTCCCCTCATCTCTTTATACTGGCTTTCTCCTGTCCATCTTTCAGATAAAATATCTCAGCTCAAGGCATAGACTGTCAGTTTCCCTGCATAGATGCTGCCTGGCTTCCCGAGTTCCTCCAACACCCGTTTTTTTGATCCAGATGCTAACATCTGCTCCCACTCCTGCAGTGTCCAGAGTTTCTGTTCAATCCATCTACATAATGGAAGACTCTTACCTCTGCATTAACTTTAGCAACTTTCTCCCAAACCCCCTCTGAATCTTGTATACCTTCCCCAAAGGGTGGATCCCAGAATACACCAAAAACTCCAAGATGGCTTTATCTTGATATTCCCAACACAAGAAGATCTGCAGATACTGGAAATATAAATCATTTTGTATGTGTTGCTCTTGTTTATATTGTCCGTTCTCCTTTTTTGTACCAAATACAACAATTTGCATTTTTCAGCATGGAATTCAATCCACCAGCTTGTCTTGAAATCTATTGCTCTCCTCCTTCCAGTTCAATTCATTCCAGATCTAAGTTTTGTGCTTATCTGTAAGTTTGGAAATTGTGCACTGGATACCCTCAAACAGGCCATTTATCAATGTTAAGGCAAAGCAGTGCCTGTAGTACCAATTCCTGGGCTGCTCCACGATACACTTCACTTCAGACTAAGAAGCAACTTTTGCTGCTCTTTTCTGTGGCATGGTCAGTTTTCCACAGAGACTGTCAGAAGCCCTTGTATCCAAAACATTCAATATGAAATGTAATATTTTATCAAATGCTATTTGAAGTCTCTACGTTTCACGTCAAACTCATTTTTTTTTTCTCATTGACCTCTCTGTTACTCGGAAAGATTGTGTCATGATTTACCTTCAGCAGATCCATGCAGGCTTTCTCTAATCCTTGTCCAAGAAACTGCTGATTCTGCCCCTGACTTTTTTTTCTTTCTAGAATATTCCTCAGCTTGGAGGTTAAACTGACAAGTCTGTACAAGAATGGAACATTGTTGCAATCTTCCAGTATTCCAGAACTACCCCCCCCCCCACCCCAACCACCGAATCTATATTTATTTCTCAAAGAGGAAACTCCTTTCTAAATTTTCACAATGCATAAAAGGCATGTGGTGTCTTGGAAAGATGATCAGACTTCTCTATATTTAATTTGGATCTCCCTAGTGTATTTCTGTCCTTTACTAGACTGACAGGAAGTTGTTGGTTTCCAGATGGTGACAGATTTTGAATTACTGAATTTCATATATCTGGTTACCTTTGTTCTCGATAGTCGTCACAATCCAGAATTTCCCCAGACACATCCACTTGATAGCATTGCAGGAGTTAGGGCGGGAGTGTTTCTGGAATGGAATTGTGTCAACCACTAGCTGCCAGTATGTCCTCAAAAGCTGAATTACAGCAATAATAGTACAGAAGACTCCTGCATTACAACTGTTTGGGTAATAGAAATATGCCCTTACAGAATTCAAAGGATTTCGAAGTACATTTATTATCAAAGAATGCATAAATCATACAGCCTTTCGATCTGTTTGCTTAGGAACCCAAAAGAACACAATTAGAAAAAAAGAGACCAACACCCAATGTGCAGAGAAAGGGGAAAAAAAACACAAATCGTGCAAACAATAGAAATGAGCAACAGCATTCCAAACCAAAATGAGTCCTTAGATCTGAACCCAGGAGCAGCCTGGAGTGGGCCCAAGCCTTGGTATCATCCCATCATATTCAGGCACCGTGCACAGCAGCTGGGGCAGTCTTCACAGACTCGATGCCCTGGACAGAGGAGTGAACGTCGCGGGAGAACGAGTGAAATAAGCTCTCGCCTCAGATCCTGACACCCTGTCTTACCAGTATATCATTTCAATTGACCGAACCGCGTATCATACCTCACACTAGGATCAGGGCTCTGCTGCAGCAAAAGGTGCTGGAAGTGTTTGTAGAGCACTTACCAAAAAAATTGAGATGTGGAATAAAATTCAGTCAGGGACTTTGAGCTGGGGGAAGGGATGGAGTAAAGTAAATGCAAACACGAGGAAATCTGCAGATGCTGGAAATTCAAGCAACACACACAAAATGTTGGCAGAACGCAGCAGGCCAGGCAGCATCTATAGGAAGAAGCTCGTGTAGACATTTTACAAAGGGTCTTGGCCCGAAACGTTGACAGTCCTTCTCCCTATAGATGCTGCCTGGCCTGCTGTGTCCACCTGCATTTTGTGTGTGTTGAGTAAAATAAATAAACAGTTTCTTTTTCGGTCCTCATTTCTTGACAAGTGTGTAGATGACACAGCTTTGTGTTATGGAAATTTGCTGTATGTGCTGGTTTTAAGGAATACAAAGACTATCCCTTTTACTTTCTTAATGCAGAGGGCAGCTTGTGCTGGGATTTCAGAACCAAGTTGCTACTACAAATTGCATTGCCATTACTTTACTAAATTCCACCAAGAGGACCACAACGTTGGCAGAGGGTTTGGAGGCTTGCATGCCTTAATGACCCAGTGAGCTACGCTAGCTGGAGTCGGTGCCTTATGCCTTGGCTCTTGGTAGGGTCACCCATGCCAAATAGGTCTAAGGGTAAAGGCCAGACTAAGAGTGGTCCAACAGTCCTCCAGGTTTGGAGGTTCAGCCTTGACTGGTCAAAAAAAACTGTTACAGAAACAAGTGAAGAATCCTTCTACATCTGAGTGTGACTGAGGGCCCCGGGGCATAAAAGATGGCTAAAGATAGAGTGAGATAGAACTTCGTTGCTGCCCGAAATGCCAGTGGCATAATGGGCAGTAAGCAAGTACTTCACTAAATTAACAGACAAAATCATTTCTAATATATTTTGATTAATACAGACTGAAGATTTCATTTAATCAGTATAACCATTCTGGATAGAGTTTCACACATAATAAATGTTCAAAGTTGCTATTGTTTTGAGGTGAGGTTTAAAAAAGCTGTGGCTAACTGTCTGAAAGAGAAAAGTGACGAGCCCAACAGCAGTGGACAAGTTCACAAAGTGTAAAGTGTGGAGAACTACAGCATACAAACACTGAAAACATCTTATTTGCATGGACAGTTATAATAATGGAAAGCACAGTGTTAAGGCTATGGGAAGCAAATTATAGTGGCATTAAGTAGAGGTTTGTTGTATTAAAACATTTCAATTACTCAGTTTTGGTGGCAGTTTAACAGCAGCAGCTTTGTAATTACTATGTGACGAGGTGACAGGGAGGAAATGGCTTCACAAGGAACAGGAAATTCACAGGACATTTCCTCTTTGTGGGATGCAAAGCAGACACCTTTTTTTAAACAAAAGGATTGATGAGGGGCACATCTGGGCCATTTAATCCGAGGAATTTTCATCATTATGCATGCACCCTCCGCAGATCATCTGATACACACCATCTATTGAGGTGGGGAAGGAGACCAAATTGAACACGTTGGGATAGTTCTACTGATGCCATGGCCGCAGCTCTGCTTCCACCCTCTTTAATACTGTAGCTGTTGCCTCTGCAGTGCAGTTCACAGACCTGACCTAAAATAGCTTAAAACATTATCTTGGAATTCATCTCAAGTCAAAGAGCACAAAGCAAGAATGTAAGAAAAATGCCGTATTTTCATGAGATGCGGCGATAATACAAATTCCATTCATTTAGATTTGTGTTGTTGAATTTGTAAACATGTCTTTGTACTTCATTTCAGAAAACTTATCATGCATTCTACTGAATTTCCATTCTGTGCCCTTTATCTTTGTCAATGGGCAGCTATGCCAGTGTTTTTGTCCCAATCACCATGTGCATTGGTGATTCCACAAACTTACAAAATTGTAAGATTATAGTACCAATGATGATGGTGCTGGTTCTAACCTATGTGACATTAGTCACTATTATTCATGGTATTTTTGCTGTATAGCGGCAAAACTAATCCAAATCAAATCAAAACAAATGTTGCTAGCCTGGGACCACCACAGGGTTGTTACACTTGCAGAAACCCCAATGAAATGATTGTTCAAAGTCGAATTCTTTATTGTGATCCTTTGTTAGCCATTAGTAAACATACAGCTTTGAAGCGATGAACTTAAACACACCCAAATGTAAGCTAAGCATTTATTCAGTGACATTAAGTGGTCAGCAAAGACATGACTTCTGTCAGTCCCAACGTATAAACAGCCCCAAAATAAACAAGAGTATGTAACTTATTCCCTTCACCTTCGATCTGCCTCCACTAATGTGACTAGTTCCCATAATAAATGCACAGCATAGAATACAAAGCAAATAGAGAAAAGATACAGTGCCAATAAAAAATATTCAACCCCCTTGGAAGTTTTCATGTTTTATTGTTTTATAAAATTGAATCACGGTGGATTTAATTTGGCTCCTTTTGACTCTGAGCAAGCAGAAAAATACTTTTGTGTCAAAGTGAAAACAGATCTCTACAAAGTGATCTAAGTTATTTACAAATATAAAAAACAAAATAATATTTAGTAGATGCACCTTTGGCAGCAATTACAGCCTCGAGTCTGTGTGGACAGGTCTCTATCAGCTTTGCACATCTGGACACTGCAATTTTTCCCCATTCTTCTTTACAAAACTATTCAAGCTCTGTCAGATTGTATGGGGATCATGAATGAACAGCCCTTTTCAAGTTCAGCCACAAGTTCTCAATTTGATTGAGGTCAGGACTCTGACTTGGCCACTCCAGGACATTAACTTCGTTGTTTTTAAGCCATTCCTGTGTAGCTTTGGCTTTATGCTTGGGGTTATTGTCTTACTGGAAAACGAATCTTATCCCAAGTCACAGTTCTCTTGCAGATTATATCAAGTTTTCCTGCAGGGTTTCCCTATATTTTGCAGCATTCATTTTACCCTCTACCTTCACAGCCTTTCAGGGCTTACACCAAACATAGCATTTAGTCTGATGGCCAGATAGCTCAATTTTGGTTTCATCAGAGCATAGAACCTTCTTCCAGTTGACTTCAGAGTCTCCCACATGCCTTCGGGCAAACTCCAACTGAGATTTCATGTGAGTTTTTTTCAACAGTGGCTTTCTCTTTGCCACTCTCCCATAAAGCTGCGACTGGTGAAGCACCCCACAACAGTTGTTGGACATACAGTCTTTCACATCTCAGCAATTGAAGCTTGTAATTCCTCCAGAGATGTCATAGGACTCTTAGTGGCCTCCCTCACTAGTCCCCTTCTTGCACAGTCTGGAAATTTTCTTGCATCCATCTCCTGACCTGGGCTTTTCAATAGCCTTTTTGCAGAGTTGCTTGGAGTGTTCTTTTGTCCTCATGGTGTAGTTTTTGCCAGGATCCTGACTCACCAGCAGTCGGACCTTCTAAATACAGGTGTATTTTTACTATCAGTTGAAACATCTTGATAGCATATACAGGTGATCTCTATTTAACTAATTGTGTGACTTCTGAAACCAGCTGGCTGCGCCAGTGATGATTTGGTGTGTCATATTAAAGGGGCTGAATACTTATGCAATCAATTACTTTGTGTCTTATATTTGTAATTAATATAGATCCCTTTGTTGAGATCTGTTTTCACTTTGATATGAAAGTCTTCCGTTGATCAGTGTCAAAAAAAAAACAAATTAAATTCACTGTGATTCAATTTTGTAAAACAATAAAAGATGAAAACTTCTGGGGGGGTGAATACTTCTTATAGGCACCTCACATAGCTCCTACATGCTGCATGGAGTATCCATGTAGTAAATACAATGAATTAAGGATAGGGCTAATGCAGACTTCTCAGTGATCTGCCCTATGTTTAAGGGTCCAACATGATAAGATGTAAACAGAATGTGATGTTTTATTTGGGTTTTGAGATGAAAAACAAAGCAGGACAGCTTCAATATTCAAAACTTTCCTTTTTCTTGTTACAACAAATCTTTCCTGGGCCATTTGGGTTATTCTTGATCCCATAACTTATTTTTAGTAAATGTATCTTTTAAATAGTTTTTTATATTTTTAAGTATACCATCTGAAGTTAAATAACAGGAAATTGGGTGACACAGCAGAGCAAATAATGGACCTGCTGCCTCATGGTTCCCGCAGCCTGGATTCACCCCTGCCCTTTAGTATTGTCTGTTTGGAGTTTTCATGTTCTTCCTGTGATCTTGTGTGTTTGCTTTGATGGTTCTAGTTTCCTTTGACATCACAAATATATGCAGGTTGGTTGTTTAATTGACAGCTGTAAATTGTCCCTGGTGTGTAGGTGGGTGCTAGAATTTGAAGTAAGACGATGGGACTGTGGGGAGAATAGAAACCGGTTGTTATAATTGGCTGCTTGATTGGTACGGACTGGGCTTGTTGATGGGCTTGTTTCCATGCTCCGCGATTCTTTCCTTACTTAACCCCACACACACAGGACAATCTGCTAAGGTAGTACCACATTTACATAGGCCCAGCTCTGATGCTATCCACCGTGTGGCCTGTACGGAGTGGGCGGATCTAGAGTGGCACAACCCATACGGCAGCTGTCTAGTAGCTCCAATGATGGAGGTTTTTTTTTCAGAAAGCTGACTTTCTGCTGCTGTCTGTGTGAAGTTTACACCTCCCTGTGGCTGCCCGGATATCCTCCAATGCTCTGATTTCCTCCTTTATCTCAAATAGGTGAAACTCGGCAGCTTAACTGGCTACTGTTGTGTGTGGGAGTCGATGGGAATGTGGGGAGAATAAAATGGGGTCAGTGTGAAGGGGTACTTGGTGTCATTGTGGAAGACATATCTGTGCTCTATGGAACTCAGACTTTGAATGTTAGCTTTGATAAAGGGCTAACTGGTCTAAATTCAGTGTCCTTGGAAGGTACCTATTTTTTAAAATGGAATAATGTTTGCCATTATGTAAATTAGTTTGCAACAATGCTTAACTATTTTATACTTTTAAATAAGATGATCTCCTTTAATTTCAAACTTCAGTGGTTACTCTCTCACCTCCTGTAGGACAAGTTTCCTCCAGATCCTGTCAAGGTCCGGTCCGTGTACTCCGCATTCCGGTTACTTCTTTTTCCCCGTGTTCCATTGGGCGCCTTGATTGAGGCACCTGATCCTCATTTCGAGCCTGCAACATAAATAGCTCCGGGGTTCATCTATTCCTTTGCTGGACCATCATCAGAAACCCACACCAAGAAGCTTGTCACCAGAAGCCAGTTACTCGAAGCTTGTCACTGGAAGCCTGTCACCGTAAGCCAGGCTGGCAGATTCAGAGAAGCTGCCGAGAAGTCTGGACCATCATCGGAGCTGCCATGAACTGTGGACTCTAGGTTGCTCCAGTGCCTGTGGCTGCTTGGCGAATTCAGTCGTTTTCGTGTCCAGCTGAGCTGCCGGCTGTTTGCCACTGCTCCAAGTAAGGTACGAATTCTGCCGTTTTCATGGCCGGCTGAGACTTGCTGGTCATTTGCTGCCACTCCGAGCAAAGATGCGAATGGACTGTCATTGTGTGGTTTTGTCTCCTCATTGTCCCAGTCCCTCTGGCTGAGTGGGTCCGGCCATTTGCCACTGCTCTGTGTTGGGTATTCTGTCTCTTCGTTGTCCCAGTCCCTCCGGCTGAGTGAGTCTGGCCGTTTACCATTGTTCTGTGTTGAGTATTCTGTCTCTTCGTTGTCCAAGTCTCTATTCCAGTCCAGTCAAGTCCGAGTTTCAAGTCAAGTCAAGATCCAAGTCCCGAGTCTGAGTCAAGTCCAGATCTTACCGGTTTGTTATCCAGCGTTTACGTCCATGTTGACATTTTGTCCTCATTCCAGGCCTTCCTAGGAATTCTCAATAAATGCAGTTCAGTTTATACTATCTCAGTGTCTGTGTCTTGCACTTGGGTCCGCTCCCAACACCCCCTTGTAACAGACCCACATCCCAGCAATCAGTAGAGTGAACATTTTTAAGTTCATTTGCTTCATTGCATAAGGAGACAAGCTCAATGTTGTCGTATATTAGTGCCTCAACTGAGCAATTTGCCATTTCAACTCAACTGCATCACCCCATTTTTTTGTAGTTGAATGAAAAATACCACGAATTTGACAATTGTAATGGGTTTCCTTTCCCTCCAGAAGTAGGTTCAGTTGATTCTTTTGAAGTTTAACTTCTCTTCTAATTTTTGTTCCAAATTCACCACCACCTTATTCTTTTATTTCCCATCCGGTTTAATATGCGTCCTCTTTTAATAGTAATTGCCAGTTATTGTTCTGCCAGAGAAGAAGGGCATTCTCGATGGCTACCCATTTTAATTTGGCTTCTGTTCTCATTCTGACATACCAGTCCATGGCCTCCTCTACTGCCACAATGAAGCCACCCTCGGGCTGGAGGAGCAGCACCCCCTATTCAGTCTGTCTAGCACTCAGCCTGAGCAGCCTCTGTCTGTGACAGCAGGACTCTGCAGAGAGCGTGGTTAGCAGGATGCTTCACAGTGCAGGTGACCTGGGTTCAATTCCCACCACTGCCTCTGACTTCATGGGTTTCTTCTGGATGCACAGGTTTCATCCCAATGTACCGATTGGTAAGTTAACTGGTTGTTGTAATTAGTCCAATGATTTGGCTAGGACTAAATTGGGGGATTGCTGAGCACCACAGGGTTAGAGGACCGGAAGGACTTATTCTGTGCTATATCTCAATAAATAAAATTAATGAACATTGCTGAATTACTGCTCAGCACTTTTGATACTTTACATGTTGATAGTAGAAAGCAGCTGTAAGCTTTGTGAATAACGTGTGAGCTAAGGTTGTGGCCAGTACGAGGGGTGATTGATAAGTTTGTAGCCCAAGGTAGAAGGAGCCAATTTTAGAAAACCTAGCACATTTATTTTTCAACATAGTCCCCTCCTACATGTACACACTTAGTCCCGCGGTTGTGGAGCATACGGATCCCTTCTTTGTGGAAGTCGGCATCTTGGATCTCCAGAAGCGGTCCACAGATGGGTGATTGATAAGTTCATGGCCTAAAGTAGAAGAAGATGACTCATTAACTTCAAACTTTCTGTGTAATCACTCAGAGTTGAACTGCATGTGCATGTAATGAGAGCTGTATAACTGATGCACCATCAATAACTCTCTCTGAGACGTGAAGGCGAGATATTGGCTTTTATTGACTGGAAGAAGGAACAAGCAGTAATTGACCACCATACTACATCCTGGAGACTGAGGGCCAGGCTCAGGCCTCAATTGCCTTTATACCGGGGTCTGTGGGAGGAGCCACAGGAGCAGTCAGCAGGGGCCGTGTCCAGACAGGTATACGTAGTTCACCACATTCACCCTCCCTTTGTTTTAAAAGAGAGTCCCCATGGGGCGAAGTTTCTTACAAGTATATTTACAGGTTAAGTCTATCAGGTGGTCGAATCTGTTGCTGCGATCTACGTAGCACCGGCTGTGATTGCACAGGTGCCGGTGGTGATTGCACCAGAGACAGTGGTTGTGCTGGTTCCGGCCTAACTGGAGGAGTCAGCCCGCTAGGCGTCAGTGATTCCTCACGCATGTGCGAGACACCTGGTATATACGCGTACAAAACGCCCAGTATATGAGTGTCATGAGGAGTCTGTGTAGCGCCTGGTGTGCGTGGTGTCACCTCGGGTACAGGGTCCATAGTTACCGTGGAGTGTTCGAGGTAGTGGTCTGCTGCTCCTGCGGGTGCCAGGTCGTGGATGGAGACCATGTCCTCCCGCCCATCAGGTAAGACCACGTAAGCATACTGGGGGTCCGCATGTAGAAGGTGAACCCTCTCGACCAGCGGGGAGTATTTATTGCTCCTCACATGTTTCCGGAGCAGCACTGGCCCTGGGGATGTCAGCCAAGCTGGTAGGGTGGTCCCAGTGGTAGACTTCCTGGGAAAAGAGAATAGGCACTCATGAGGGGTGGCATTGGTGGATGTACATAACAGGGAGCGGATAGAGTGGAGTGCCTTGGGGAGGACCTCCTGCCATCGAGAGACCGGCAACCCTTTTGACTTAAGGGCTAAAAGTGTGGCCTTCCACACTGTGGCATTCTCCCTCTCCACCTGTCCGTTTCCCCGGGGATTATAGCTCGTGGTCCTACTAGTAGCAATACCCCTAGCCAGCAGGTACTAGTGCAGCTCGTCACTAATAAAGGAGGACCCTCTATCACTGTGGATATAGCAGGGATATCCGAACAGAGTGAAGAGCTGGCGCAGGGCTTTTATGACGGACATGGCAGTGGTGTCGGGGTAGGGGATGGCAAAGGGGAACCGCGAGTACTCATCGATTATGTTGAGAAAGTAGACATTGCAGTCGGTGGAGGGAATGGGGCCCTTAAAGTCGACACTCAGTTGCTCAAAGGGGCGGGTGGCCTTGATAAGTTGTGCCTTTTCAGGACGGTAGAAGTGTGGTTTGCACTCAGCGCAGATTTGGCAGTCTCTGGTCATTGTCCTGATGTCCTCAAGGGAGTAAGGCAGGTTCCGGGCTTTCACGAAATGGTAAAATTGGGTGACCCCCAGGTGGCAAAGATCTGCATGGAGGGCGTATAGCTGGTCAAGCTGCACGCTGGCACACACTCCCTGGGATAGGGCATCAGGGGGCTCATTGAGCCTTCCAGGCCGGTACAGGATATCATAGTTGTAGGTGGAGAGTTCTATTCTCCACCACAAAATTTTATCATTTTTGATTTTGCCCCGCTGTTGGTTGCTGAACATGAACGCAACCGAGCGCTGGTCGGTCAGCAAGGTGAACCTTTTGCTGGCGAGATAGTGCCTCCAGTGCCTAATAGCTTCCACTATGGCCTGGGCTTCTTTCTGCACCGCGGAGTGCCGAATTTCAGAGCCTTGAAGGGTACGAGAAAAGAATGCTACTGGTCTGCCTGCCTGATTGAGGGTAGCAGCAAGCGCAAAATCGGAGGCGTCACTCTCTACTTGGAAGGGAATGGTCTCGTCCACCGCGTGCATCGTTGCTTTGGCAATATCCCTTTTAATGCGGCTGAAGGCCGCGCGGGCCTCGGCTGAGAGGGGAAAAGTGGTAGACTTGACCAGGGGGCGGGCCTTGTCTGCGTAATGGGGGACCCATTGGGCGTAATAGGAAAAGAAGCCCAGGCACCGTCTGAGGGCTTTGAGAGTGGTGGGAAGAGGGAGTTCTAACATACGGTCAGGATCAGGGCCAATGACCCCGTTTTCCACGACATACCAAGGATAGCGAGTCGGGTGGTTCCGAACACACACTTGTCCCTGTTATAAGTAAGGTTCAGGGCTTTGGCCTCTTGGAAAACTCATTGGAGGTTGGTGCTGTGATCCGGCCAGTCGTGACCACAGATGGTGATGTTATCCAGATAGGGAAATGTGGCCTTCAGTTGGGACCACATTTCCATCCGGTCCATTTCCCTCTGGAAGACAGCGACACCATTTGTGACACTGAAGGGGACGCGCAGGAAGTGATAGAGCCTGCCGCCCGCCTCGAAGGCGGTGTAGGGGCGGTCCTCTGGGCGGATGGGGAGCTGCTGATAAGCAGATTTCAGATCTATTGTCGAGTACACCTTGTACTGAGCTATCTGGTTGACCATATCCGCGATGCGGGGTAGGGGGTACGCGTCAAGCTGCGTGAACCTATTGATGGTTTGACTATAGTCCACGACCATCCTATTTTTCTGCCCGGTCCGAACAACAACCACCTGGGCCCTCCAAGGGCTTGAGCTTGGCTCAATGATCCCCTCCCTGAGCAGCCGCTGCACCTCTGACAGAATGAAGGCCCTGTCCCCCACGCTGTACCTCCTGCTTTTAGTTGCCACAGGCTTACAGTTGGGGGTCAGGTTGGCAAACAGCGGTGGGGGAGGGATCCTGAGGGTGGAGAGGCTGCAAGTGGTGTCAGTGGCGCAGCTGTCGGTATGGTGCTGGGTGGGATGTGTGGTTCGGTGTGTGTTTGTGGTCAGTAGCGGGGTATATGACGAACTGAGGATTCCTGACAGTGAGTGGTGGGAAGGGCCGGTCATATCCCATAGTCACACTTTCGAGGTGGCTCTGGAATTCCAGCCCCAATAGCACAGGCGCACACAGTTGAGGCATGACCAGCAGTGCAAAGTTCCGATATTCTGTGCACCACCAATGTTGCTACACAACCCACCCGGATGTCTGTGGAATACGACCCAGAAGCCATGGTGACCCTCTGGCTTACCGGCCGTGTCATGAGTCTGCAGCGTTGCACCGTGTCCGGGTCAATAAAACTCTCAGTGCTGCCCATGTCAAACAGGCAGCTAGTCCTGTGCCCCTCCACCAGGATGTACATCATTGACCTTGCAAGCTGGTGTGGGGCGCTTTGGTCGAGGGTTACGGT